>NC_133655.1:281660545-282260545 GCF_009905375.1 Apium graveolens
CGAACCTTTTAAGCTTATATGATAGATAATCGATTTTTTCTGGTCCAATTAAATATTATTACATTCATTTGGATTTTTTTTAGATTTTGAATTTTTAACTATTTTCGTACCTTCTATACCTCATATGTTATATAATATTGACTTGCTTAATATTAGAATAATTTTCTTTTACGGGTAGTGGTATTATATGCATAATCATGTATCCGATGAACATTTAACTTCTTTCTAACTGTGTGGTAACTTTGTATGTCATATAGCCATCATGACCAAGTTCTTTCCCAAATTTAATGGAATACTCTGATCCGACTCTTCCTATTCCAAATTCAACGGGTTAATATAATCCTGCTCTTCCCACTAGTGAACAACATCATCCTCGGCCATTCTCAAACAATCGAATTCTTAATCTTGGAGTTGCTAATTACATGAGTAATTTTGGTCATCTTGGATTTGGTAATCGCTTGAGTATTGGGGTCAGTCTGGTGGAAGCAATGTTGGTCAATCTGGTGGAAGCAATATTGATCAGTCTGGTGGAAGTAGTGTTGGTTAGTTTTTAAATCGTTGGCCACGAGGACGTCCTCGTAAATATTGATTTACAGAGCTTCATTCTCTATCAATTTAATTTATTTTCCAATAACATTTAATGTAATAATGATGTAATGGTCTATCCGTTTCTAGTCAGTGATATACTACATTATAGTTGTTTACATTTCCAGTAATTTTTATATTTAATTTTGGAGATATTTATATAAAAGTTTTACAATAAAACGTTTTATTTGATTCGATTTTATGTTGGGATTTTCCTCACGAGCATGTCCTTTTTTACATATCTATATTCAATTTATTTCAGGTCTAGATATTTTTTCTAACGGGGAACGTCTTTAATGGCTCTAAATTTCATTTGATTTTGTTTTAGATGTTTTTTCCCTTATTACGCACATCTTAATATTTTTTTTCTAGTATCAACATTTATTCAATATGTTGGTTTACATCCCATTATTTTTTTCTTTCTTTTCTTTTTTCTCTTATTTTCGCATGAAGATCCCATTTGGTAAATGCTTGAAGGAGGTACCTTTACACTTCTGGTATTTTGGGTTCTTAATTTCCTATTGGGCCTTAATGTTGGGCCAGCATGCTAGCATTCACATAATTTGCAAAGCGCAACTACTTATTTGTAAAATTAACAAAAGAAAATACCTCATATGTAAGGGGGAAAATAGATTTTTGAACAGATCTTATAGTAATATGAGTGATTGTTAAATTTATTTTTTAAAAAAAAATTACATTCCCAAATGGGAAAATAAAACATAATGAATAATCGAGTAATATTTCATGGAATCATTATTGTAAATGAAATATTACATATTAGAAAAATAATTATTCAACATTTTTAGAATTTAATAAAACAAATATTCATTTGAGTATGTTTATAAAATTTAAAACTGGCATTCTTATTTGGTACTCCTTCCATCCGATTTTCTTCATCTCATTTAGGAAATAATCCATACTAAGAAAACTTAGTTCAATTATAATTTTGAAGTGTTACCTATATATTAATTTCAAAGAAAAAATTTACTTCAATATATTGCATTAGTTTTATACTATAATTCTAGTAAGTTGTGTTATACATTGATATGTCTTCCACTTTTATGGTTCAAGAAAATTGAAAAAAAAGTGTCGGGACACTATTTCAAAAAATAAAACTACTCCAATATTTCCAACTACCTACTTTTTGTATTTCAATATTTGTATTTGTTTTAACTTATTTTTCTTTTTTATTTGAAATTTTAATAAAAATATATGTAATAGCTTGAATTTTGGACTATTTATTCTATATTAAAACAAAAATTAAATGAATTCATTAATCCAAAATTCTATTACAAAGTTGACATTTAAAAAATACAGCCAATGATTCGAAAGTAAATATAATTTAATTATAATTCATCGAACTCCAATGCTATCCAACTCAATTATTACACCAAACCTGAAAAACTGTATATAATGAGATATATAACTGGAACGGAAACTAATCGATCTAACTAATATATTCAAATAACATACACATATAAAAAAAGAGATAATCTAAATGATACGATACACGATATGAACACTTTCGATTCTAATCACGATTATTACAACCCAATGATTATGGTCTTGAATTTTTAGAAAATTGTCACTACAACCCACTTACTCGGTCATACATTCTGATTCTTATATATTCATAATTCAGAATCTCATAATTATCATCTAGAAGTGACATATACACACCAAATATCATTTCAAAATATATCATTCTTCACCCCAAGTTTCGATATCGAATATACACGTAACACACAAGTGAAAACACTAAAAAATGGATCGGAAACTTAACTAAAGCTGATCATATTCATATTAGCCTTTTGACTAACTAACCAATGTTTTCTTGAAAACCACACATGAAACTTATAGGGACGAAATTTACCAGATTACCGATTTGTATTTATAAGACTCTACAAGTTCTAATAACAATGATGAGAAATACACATATGATCTATATATAGTATTTTTGAAAGTCTAATCCCTGACCTACATGTTATATGTATTGAAATTTGATCTAAATTTTAGGCGCACTAGTCTAATTAAATTTTATATCCTTATCCTTATCAAATTTTAATCATTTGTCTTTTATTCTTCTAATAAATATATAATTTGTTTAATGATTTGTTTTAATAACTTTATGTAATAATTTTATATCATAAGTATAATAAAAATAAAAACAGTCATTACTAGTAAAAGTTTTTGCATTTTTTTACAATTTTATTGCATTGTATTTCAATTATCATGGATAATACTTTTTATATTTTTACATTATTTTATTATTGTTAAGATATAGTATGTATCATGTTTAATAAGATAACATCATAAATATTCATTATCTTGTGAGTAAGTGAATATAAAATAATTTGTAAGTTGTTGGGTATCATAATATGGATTCATGATTTTATTGTGGGATAATTAGAATCAATTCAGTGTTTCTATTTACAAGCCAATAAATTTATGATATTTTGTTGTGATTCGTCTAACTTGTTGGGCCTATCATCGAAATATATCCGAAATTATTAAAATTGTCATTAAGATATACATGTAAACTAAGTCTAGATCCATGTCCAAAAGACTTTAAGGCCCAACTCATCTATATGGTTTCGAAGTAAATAAATAAAATAGAAAATGTATGAACACATTCTTTTCTATATATACATGCGTAAACAAATCTTAATTTCTTACCCGTTTCAGTCACATTATTCTTTCTCTTTGCTCTTTCTCTTTCGGCAGCCTCATTCATGAGTTCACAAATCCCAAATCGAGATCCAAACATATATTTCTCTTTTTAAGTCTGTAAAATTTATTTTAAATCAACGCCATATTGATTATGATGTATCATTTTTATCTCTTAATTAGTATTTGAAATTTAAACCAACGATCTTTTCCCTAAAAGACCAATTATAAAAAAACTAATATTTATGAGTGTTTATATTCATCTTCGGTTGTTATTTTTGCTTATTGTTTATATTAAATAATGAAGAAAGTGCTCCATAAAGATTGAGAAAGGCGACGACTTGAAGGTATCATTTTGTAAATATCTAATATGTTTATCGCTTTATTTGATGTAACCCTGTATTTATTTTTTGATTAACATTTAATACTTAAGATTGCTATCACGTCTGATAGATAATCGAACCTTTTTAAGCTTATATGATAGATAATCGATTTTTTCTGGTCCAATTAAATATTATTACATTCATTTGGATTTTTTTTAGATTTTGAATTTTTAACTATTTTCGTACCTTCTATACCTCATATGTTATATAATATTGACTTGCTTAATATTAGAATAATTTTCTTTTACGGGTAGTGATATTATATGCATAATCATGTATCCGATGAACATTTAACTTCTTTCTAACTGTGTGGTAACTTTGTATGTCATATAGCCATCATGACCAAGTTCTTTCCCAAATTTAATGGAATACTCTGATCCGACTCTTCCTATCCCAAATTCAACGGGTTACTATAATCCTGCTCTTCCAACTAGTGAACAACATCATCCTCGGCCATTCTCAAACAATCGAATTCTTAATCTTGGAGTTGCTAATTACATGAGTAATTTTGGTCATCTTGGATTTGGTAATCGCTTGAGTAATGGGGGTCAGTCTGGTGGAAGCAATGTTGGTCAATCTGGTGGAAGCAATGTTGATCAGTCTGGTGGAAGTAGTGTTGGTTAGTTTTTAAATCGTTGGCCACGAGGACGTCCTCGTAAATATTGATTTACAGAGCTTCATTCTCTATCAATTTAATTTATTTTCCAATAACATTTAATGTAATAATGATGTAATGGTCTATCCGTTTCTAGTCAGTGATATACTACATTCTAGTTGTTTATATTTCCAGTAATTTTTATATTTAATTTTGGAGATATTTATATAAAAGTTTTTCAATAAAACATTTTATTTGATTCGATTTTATGTTGGGATTTTCCTCACGAGCATGTCCTTTTTTACATATCTATATTCAATTTATTTCAGGTCTAGATATTTTTTCTAACGGGGAACGTCTTTAATGGCTCTAAATTTCATTTGATTTTGTTTTAGATGTTTTTTCCCTTATTACGCACATCTTAATATTTTTTTTCTAGTATCAACATTTATTCAATATGTTGGTTTACATCCCATTATTTTTTTCTTTCTTTTCTTTTTTCTCTTATTTTCGCATGAAGATCCCATTTGGTAAATGCTTGAAGGAGGTACCTTTACACTTATGGTATTTTGGGTTCTTAATTTCCTATTGGGCCTTAATGTTGGGCCAGCAGGCTAGCATTCACATCATTTGCAAAGCGCAACTACTTATTTATAAAATTAACAAAAGAAAATACCTCATATGTCTAGTAAGTTGTGTTATACATTTTGAACTAGAATTATAATTTTGAAGTGTTACCTATATATTAATTTCAAAGAAAAAATTTACTTCAATATATTGCATTAGTTTTATACTATTATTCTAGTAAGTTGTGTTATACATTGATATGTCTTCCACTTTTATGGTTCAAGAAAATTGAAAAAAAAGTCTCGGGACACTATTTCAAAAAATAAAACTACTCCAATATTTCCAACTACCTACTTTTTGTATTTCAATATTTGTATTTGTTTTAACTTATTTTTCTTTTTTATTTGAAATTTTAATAAAAATATATGTAATAGCTCGACTTTTGGACTATTTATTCTATATTAAAACAAAAATTAAATGAATTCATTAATCCAAAATTCTATTACAAAGTTGACTATTAAAAAAATACAGCCAATGATTCGAAAGTAAATATAATTTAATTATAAGTCATCGAACTCCAATGCTATCCAACTCAATTATTACACCGAACCCGAAAAACTGTATGTAATGATATATATAACTGGAACGGAAACCAATCGATCTAACTAATATATTCAAATAACATACACATATAAAAAAAGAGATAATCTAAATGATACGATACACGATATGAACACTTTCGATTCTAATCACGATTATTACAACCCAATGATTATGGTCTTGAATTTTTAGAAAATTGTCACTACAACCCACTTACTCGGTCATACATTCTGATTCTTATATATTCGCAATTCAGAATCTCAAAATTATCATCTAGAAGTGACATATACACACCAAATATCATTTCAAAATATATCATTCTTCAGCCCAAGTTTCGATATCGAATATACACGTAACACACAAGTGAAAACACTAAAAAATGGATCGGAAACTTAACTAAAGCTGATCATATTCGTATTAGCCTTTTGACTAACTAACCAATGTTTTCTTGAAAACCACACATGAAACTTATAGGGACGAAATTTACCAGATTACCGATTTATATTTATAAGACTCTACAAGTTCTAATAACAATGATGAGAAATACACATAGTATATATAGTATTTTTGAAAGTCTAATCCCTGACCTACATGTTATATGTATTGAAATTTGATCTAAATTTTAGGCGCACTAGTCTAATTAAATTTTATATCCTTATTCTTATCAAATTTTAATCATTTGTCTTTTATTCTTCTAATAAATATATAATTTGTTTAATGATTTGTTTTAATAACTTTATGTAAGAATTTTATATCATAAGTATAATAAAAATAAAAACAGTCATTACTAGTAAAAGTTTTTGCATTTTTCTACAATTTTATTGCATTGTATTTCAATTATCATGGATAATACTTTTTATATTTTTACATTATTTTATTGTTGTTAAGATATAGTATGTATCATGTTTAATAAGATAACATCATAAATATTCATTATCTTGTGAGTAAGTGAATATAAAATAATTTGGAAGTTGTTGGGTATCATAATATGGATTCATGGTTTTATTGTGGGGTAATTAGAATCAATTCAGTGTTTCTATTTGCAAGCCAATAAATTTATGATATTTTGTTGTGATTCGTCTAACTTGTTGGGCCTATCATCGAAATATATCCGAAATTATTAAAATTGTCATTAAGATATACATGTAAACTAAGTCTAGATCCATGTCCAAAAGACTTTAAGGCCCAACTCAACTATATGGTTTCGAAGTAAATAAATAAAATAGAAAATGTATGAACACATTCTTTTCTATATATACATGCGTAAACAAATCTTAATTTCTTACCCGTTTCAGTCATATTATTCTTTCTCTTTGCTCTTTCTCTTTCGGCAGCCTCATTCATGAGTTCACAAATCCCAAATCGAGATCCAAACATATATTTCTCTTTTTAAGTCTGTAAAATTTATTTTCAATCAATGCCATATTGATTATGATGTATCATTTTTATCTCTTAATTAGTATTTGAAATTTAAACCAACGATCTTTTCCCAAAAGACCAATTATAAAAAAAACTAATATTTATGAGTGTTTATATTCTTCTTCGGTTGTTATTTTTGCTTATTGTTTATATTAAATAATGAAGAAAGTGCTCCATAAAGATTGAGAAAGGCGACGACTTGAAGGTATCATTTTGTAAATATCAAATATGTTTATCGCTTTATTTCATGTAACCCTGTATTTATTTTTTGATTAACATTTAATACTTAAGATTGCTATCACGTCTGATAGATAATCGAACCTTTTTAAGCTTATATGATAGATAATCGATTTTTTCTGGTCCAATTAAATATTATTACATTCATTTGGATTTTTTTTAGATTTTTAATTTTTAACTATTTTCGTACCTTCTATACCTCATATGTTATATAATATTGACTTGCTTACTATTAGAATAATTTTCTTTTACGGGTAGTGATATTATATGCATAATCATGTATCCGATGAACATTTAACTTCTTTCTAACTGTGTGGTAACTTTTTATGTCATATAGCCATCATGACCAAGTTCTTTCCCAAATTTAATGGAATACTCTGATCCGACTCTTCCTATCCCAAATTCAACGGGTTACTATAATCCTGCTCTTCCCACTAGTGAACAACATCATCCTCGGCCATTCTCAAACAATCGAATTCTTAATCTTGGAGTTGCTAATTACATGAGTAATTTTGGTCATCTTGGATTTGGTAATCGCTTGAGTAATGGGGTCACTCTGGTGGAAGCAATATTGGTCAATCTGGTGGAAGCAATGTTGATCAGTCTGGTGGAAGTAGTGTTGGTTAGTTTTTAAATCATTGGCCACGAGGACGTCCTCGTAAATATTGATTTACAGAGCTTCATTCTCTATCAATTTAATTTATTTTCCAATAACATTTAATGTAATAATGATGTAATGGTCTATCCGTTTCTAGTCAGTGATATACTACATTCTAGTTGTTTATATTTCCAGTAATTTTTATATTTAATTTTGGAGATATTTATATAAAAGTTTTACAATAAAACGTTTTATTTGATTCAATTTTATGTTGGGATTTTCCTCACGAGGATGTCCTTTTTTACATATCTATATTCAGTTTATTTCAGGTCTAGATATTTTTTCTAACGAGGAACGTCTTTAATGGCTCTAAATTTCATTTGATTTTGTTTTAGATGTTTTTTCCCTTATTACGCACATCTTAATATTTTTTTTCTAGTATCAACATTTATTCAATATGTTGGTTTACATCCCATTATTTTTTTCTTTCTTTTCTTTTTTCTCTTATTTTTGCATGAAGATCCCATTTGGTAAATGCTTGAAGGAGGTACCTTTACACTTCTGGTATTTTGGGTTCTTAATTTCCTATTGGGCCTTAATGTTGGGCCAGCAGGCTAGCATTCACATCATTTGCAAAGCGCAACTACTTATTTATAAAATTAGCAAAAGAAAATACCTCATATGTAAGGGGGAAAATAGATTTTTGAACAGATCTTATAGTAATATGAGTGACTGTTAAATTTATTTTTTTTTAAAAAATTACATTCCCAAATGGGAAAATAAAACATAATGAATAATTGAGTAATATTTCATGGAATCATTATTGTAAATGAAATATTACATATTAGAAAAATAATTGTTCAACATTTTTAGAATTTAATAAAACAAATATTCATTTGAGTATGGTTATAAAAATTAAAACTGGCATTCTTATTTGGTACTCCTTCCATCCGATTTTCTTCGTCTCATTTAGGAAATAATCCATACTAAGAAAACTTAGTTTAATTATAATTTTGAAGTGTTACCTATATATTAATTTCAAAGAAAAAAATTACTTCAATATATTGCATTAGTTTTATACTATAATTCTAGTAAGTTGTGTTATACATTGATATGTCTTCCACTTTTATGGTTCAAGAAAATTGAAAAAAAAGTCTCGGGACACTATTTCAAAAAATAAAACTACTCCAATATTTTCAACTACCTACTTTTTGTATTTCAATATTTGTATTTGTTTTAACTTATTTTTCTTTTTTATTTGAAATTTTAATAAAAATATATGTAATAGCTCGACTTTTGGACTATTTATTCTATATTAAAACAAAAATTAAATGAATTCATTAATCCAAAATTCTATTACAAAGTTGATTATTAAAAAAATACAGCCAATGATTCGAAAGTAAATATAATTTAATTCTAAGTCATCGAACTCCAATGCTATCCAACTCAATTATTACACCGAACCCGAAAAACTGTATGTAATGAGATATATAACCGTAACGGAAACCAATCGATCTAACTAATATATTTAAATAACATACACATATAAAAAAAGAGATAATCTAAATGATACGATACACGATATGAACACTTTCGATTCTAATCACGATTATTACAACCCAATAATTATGGTCTTGAATTTTTAGAAAATTGTCACTACAACCCACCCACTTACTCGGTCATACATTCTGATTCTTATATATTCGCAATTCAGAATCTCAAAATTATCATCTGGAAGTGACATATACACACCAAATATCATTTCAAAATATATCATTCTTCAGCCCAAGTTTCGATATCGAATATACACGTAACACACAAGTGAAAACACTAAAAAATGGATCGGAAACTTAACTAAAGCTGATCATATTCGTATTAGCCTTTTGACTAACTAACCAATGTTTTCTTGAAAACCACACATGAAACTTATAGGGACGAAATTTACTAGATTACCGATTTGTATTTATAAGACTCTACAAGTTCTAATAACAATGATGAGAAATACACATATGATCTATATATAGTATTTTTGAAAGTCTAATCCCTGACCTACATGTTATATGTATTGAAATTTGATCTAAATTTTAGGCGCACTAGTCTAATTAAATTTTATATCCTTATCCTTATCAAATTTTAATCATTTGTCTTTTATTCTTCTAATAAATATATAATTTGTTTAATGATTTGTTTTAATAACTTTATGTAAGAATTTTATATCATAAGTATAATAAAAATAAAAACAGTCATTACTAGTAAAAGTTTTTGCATTTTTTTACAATTTTACTGCATTGTATTTCAATTATCATGGATAATACTTTTTATAGTTTTACATTATTTTATTGTTGTTAAGATATAGTATGTATCATGTTTAATAAGATAACATCATAAATATTCATTATCTTGTGAGTAAGTGAATATAAAATAATTTGTAAGTTGTTGGGTATCATAATATGGATTCATGGTTTTATTGTGGGATAATTAGAATCAATTCAGTGTTTCTATTTGCAAGCCAATAAATTTATGATATTTTGTTGTGATTCGTCTACCTTGTTGGGCCAATCATCGAAATATATCTGAAATTATTAAAATAGTCATTAAGATATACATGTAAACTAAGTCTAGATCCATGTCCAAAAGGCTTTAAGGCCCAACTCATCTATATGGTTTCAAAGTAAATAAATAAAATAGAAAAAGTACGAACACATTATTTTCTATATATACATGCGTAAATAAATCTTAATTTATTACCCGTTAGTCACATTATTTTTTCTCTTTGCTCTTTTTCTTTCGGCCGCCTCATTCATGAGTTCACAAATCCCAAATCGAGATCCAAACATATATTTCTCTTTTTAAGTCTGTAAAATTTATCTTCAATCAACGCCATATTGATTATGATGTATCATTTTTATCACTTAATTAGTATTTGAAATTTATACCAACGATCTTTTCCAAAAAGACCAATTATAAAAAACTTATATTTATGGGTGTTTATATTCATCTTCGGTTGTTATTTTTGCTTATTGTTTATATTAAATAATGAAGAAAGTGCTCCATAAAGATTGGGAAAGGCGACGACTTGAAGGTATCATTTTGTAAATTTCTCATATGTTTATCGCTTTATTTGATGTAACTCTGTATTTATTTTTTGAACAGCATTTTATTCTTAAGATTGCTATCATGTCTAATAGATAATCGAACCTTTTTAAGCTTATATGATAGATAATCAATGTTTTCTAGTCCGATTAAATATTATTACGTTCATTTGGATTTTTTTTAGATTTTGAATTTTTAACTATTTTCGTACCTTCTATACCTCATATGTTATATGATATTGGCTTGCTTACTATTAGAATAATTTTCTTTTACGGGTAGTGATATTATATGCATAATCATATATCCGATAAACATTTAACTTCTTTCTAACTGTGTGGTAACTTTATATGTCATAAAGCCATCATGACCAAGTTCTTTCCCAAATTCAATGAAATACTCTCATCCGACTCTTCCTAACCAAAATTCAATGGGTTACTATAATCCTGCTCTTCCCAACAGTGATGAACATCGTCCTCGGCCATTCTCAAACAATCGAATTCTTAATCTTGGAGCTGCTAATGACATGAGTAATTTTGGTCATCTTGGATTTGGTAATCGCTTGAGTAATGGGGGTCAGTCTAGTGGAAGCAATGTTGGTCAATCTGGTGGAAGCAATGTTGATCAGTCTGGTGGAAGTAGTGTTGGTTAGTTTTTAAATCGTTGGCCACGAGGACGTCCTCATAAAGATTAATTTACAGAGCTTCATTCTCTAATAATTTAATTTATTTTCCAATAACATTTAATGTAATAGTGATGTAATGGTCTATCCGTTTCTAGTCAGTGATATACTACATTCTAGTTGTTTATATTTCCAGTAATTTTTATATTAAATTTTGGAGATATTTATATAAAAGTTTTACAATAAAACTTTTTATTTGATTCGATTTTATGTGGGGATTTTCCTAACGAGTATATCCTTTTTTACATATCTATATTCTATTTATTTCAGGTCTAGATGTTTTTTCTAATGGGGAACGTTTTTAATGGCTCTAAATTTCATTTGATTTTTTTTAGATGTTTTTCCCTTATTACGCACGTCTTAACCTTTTTGTTCTAGTATCAACATTTATTAAATATGTTGGTTTACATCCCATTATTTTTTTCTTTCTTTTCTCTTTTCTCTTATTTTTGCATGAATATCACATTTGTTAAATGCTTGAAGGAGGTACCTTTGCACTTCTGGTATTTTGGGTTCTTAATTTCCTATTGGGCCTTAATGTTGGGCTAGCAGGCTAGCATTCACGTCATTTGCAAATCGTAAATACTTATTTGTAAAATTAAAAAAAGAAAATACCTCATACGTAAGGGGGAAAAATAGAATTTTGAACAGATCTTATAATAATATGAGTGATTGTTAAATTTAATTTTTTTTTTTAAAAAATTACTTTTCTAAATGGGAAAATAAAACATAATGAATAATCGAGTAATATTTCATGGAATCATTATTGTAAATGAAATATTACATATTAGAAAAATAATTGTTCAACTTTTTTAGAATTTAATAAAACAAATATTCATTTGAGTATGGTTATAAAAATTAAAATTGGCATTTTTATTTGGTACTCCTTCCATCCGATTTTCTTCGTCTCATTTAGAAAATAATCCATACTAAGAAAACTTAGTTTAATTATAATTTTTAATTGTTACCTATATATTAATTTCAAAGAAAAAATTTACTTCAATATATTGCATTAGTTTTATACTATAATTCTAGTAAGTTATGTCTTCCACTTTTATGGTTCAAGAAAATTGAAAAAAAAGTCTCGGGACACTATTTCAAAAAAAAACTACTCCAATATTTCCAACTACCTACTTTTTGTATTTCAATATTTGTATTTGTTTTAACTTATTTTTCTTTTTTTATTTGAAATTTTAATAAAAATATATGTAATAGCTCGACTTTTGGACTATTTATTCAATATTAAAACAAAAATTAAATGAATTCATTAATCAAAAATTCTATTACAAAGTTGACTATTACAAAAATACAGCCAATGATTCGAAAGTAAATATATTTAATTCTAAGTCATCGAACTCCAATGCTATCCAACTCAATTATTACACCGAACCCGAAAAACTGTATGTAATGAGATATATTACCCGAACGGAAACCAATCGATCTAACTAATATAGTCAAATAACATACACATATAAAAAAAGAGATAATCTACATAATACGATACACGATACAAACACTTTCGATTCTAATCACAATTATTACAACCCAATGATTATGGTCTTGAATTTTTAAAAAATTGTCACTAAAACCCACTTACTCGGTCATACGTTCTGATTCTTATATATTCGTAATTCGGAATCTCAAAATTATCATCTAGAAGCGACATATACACACAAAATATCATTTCAAAATATATCATTCTTCAGCCCAAGTTTCGATATCGAATATACACGTAACACACAAGTGAAAACACTAGAAAATGGATCGGAAACTTAACTAAAACTGATCATATTCGTATTAGCCTTTTGATTAACTAACCAATGTTTTCTTGAAAACCACACATGAAACTTATAGGGACGAAATTTACCACATTACCGATTTGTATTTATAAAATACTACAAGTTCTAATAACAATAATGAGAAATACACATATGATCTATATATAGTATTTTTGAAACTCTAATCCCTGACCTACGTCTTATATATATTGAAATTTGATCTAAATTTTAGGCGAACTAGTCTAATTAAATTTTATATCCTTATCCTCATCAAATTTTAATCATTTTTCTTTTATTCTTCGAATAAATATATAATTTGTTTTATGATTTGTTTTAATAACTTTATGTAAGAATTTTATATCATAAGTAAAATAAAAATAAAAACAGTCACTACTAGTAAATATTTTTGCATTTTTTACAATTTTTATTGCATTGTCTTTCAATTATCATGGATAATACTTTTTATATTTTTACATTATTTTATTATTGTTAAGATGTAGTATCTATCATGTTTAATAAGATAACATCATAAATATTCATTATCTTGTGAGTAAGTGAATGCAAAATAATTTGTAAGTTGGTTGGTATCATAATATGGATTCATGGTTTTATTGAGGGATAATTAGAATCAATTCAGTGTTTCTATTTGCAAGCCAATAAATTTATGATATTTTTTTGTGATTGGTCTAACTTGTTGGGCCTATCAACGAAATATGTACGAAATTATTAAAATTGTCATTAAGATATATATGTAAACTAAGTCTAGATCCATGTCCAAAAGGCTTTAAGGCCCAACTCATCTATATGGTATCGAAGTAAATAAATAAAATAGAAAAAGTAAGAACACATTCTTTTCTATATATACATGCGTAAACAAATCTTAATTTCTTACCCGTTTCAGTCACATTATTTTTCTCTTTGCTCTTTCTCTTTCGGCCGCCTGATTCATGAGTTCACAAATCCCAAATCGAGTTCTAAACATATATTTCTCTCTTTAAGTTAATAAAATTTATTTTCAATCAATGTCATATTGATTATCATGTATCATTTTTATCTCTTAATTAGTATTTTAAATTTAAACCAAAGATCTTTTCCAAAAAGACGAATTATAAAAAAACTAATATTTATGAGTGTTTATATTCATCTTTGGTTGTTATTTTTGCTTATTGTTCATATTAAATAATCAAAAAAAAGTGCTCCATAAAGATTGAGAGACGGCTGGAAGTTATCATTTTGTAAGTTTCACATATGTTTATCTCTTTATTTAATGTAACTCTGTATTTATTTTTTGATTAACATTTTATACTTGAGATTGCTATCAGATCTGATAGATAATCGAACCTTTTTCAGCTTATATGATAGATAATCGATTTTTTCTCATCCGATTAAATATTATTACGTTCACTTGGATTTTTTATTGATTTTGAGATTTTAACTATTTCTGTACCTTTCATACCTCATATGTCATATAATATTGACTTGCTTACTATTAGAATAATTTTCTTTTACGGGTAGTGATATTATATGCATAATCACGTACCCGATGAACATTTAACTTCTTTCTAACTGTGTGGAAACTTTGTATGTCATATAGCCATCATGACGAAGTTCTTTCCGAAATTCAATGGAATACTCTGATCCGACTCTTTCTATCCCAAATTCAATGGGTTACTATAATCCTGCTCTTCCCAACAGTGAAGAAAATCATCCTGGGCCATTTTCAAACAATCCAATTCTTAATCTTGGAGTTGGTAATGATATGAGTAATTTTGGTCATCTTAGATTTGGTAATCGCATGAGCAATGGGGGTCAATCTGGTGGAAGCAATGATGGTCAATATGGTGGAAGCAATGTTAATCAGTCTGCTGGAAGTAGAGTTGGTTAAGTTTTCGTTGGCCACATGGACGTCCTCATAAATATTGATCTAGAGAGCTTCATTCTCTATCAATTTAATTTATTTTCCAATAACATTTAATGTAATAGTGATGTAGTGGTCTATCCATTTTTAGTCAGTGATATATTACATTCTAGTTGCTTATATTTCCAGTAATTTTTATATTTAATTTTGGAGATATTTGTAAAAAAGTTTTACAACAAACCTATTTATTTGATTCGATTTTATGTTGGGTTTTTCGTCACGAGCATGTCCTTTTTATATATCTATATTCTATTTATTTCAGGTCTAGATGTTTTTTCTAACGGGAACATCTTTAATGGCCCTAAATTTCATTTGATTTTGTCTTAGATGTTTTATCCCTTATTACGCACGTCCTAATCTTTTTGTTATGGTATCAATATTTATTAAATATGTTTGTTTACATCCCATTATTTTTTTCTTTCTTTTCTTTTTTCTCTTATTTTCGGTTGAAGATCCCATTTGTTAAATGCTTATAGGAGGTACCTTTACACTTCTGGTATTTTGGGTTCCTAATATCCTATTGGGCCTTAATGTTCGGCCAGCAGGCCAACATTCACATCATTTGCAAAGCGCAACTACCTGTTAGTAAAATTAACAAAAGAAAATACCTCATATTTAAGGGGAAAAATTAGATTTTTGAACAGATCTTATAATAATATGAGTGATTGTTAAAATTATTTTTTTATAAAAAAAAATTACATTTCCAAATGGGAAAATAAAACATAATGAATAATCGAGTAATATTTCATGGAATCATTATTGTAAATGAAATATTACATATTAGAAAAATAATTGGTCAACTTTTTTAGAATTTAATAAAATAAATATTCATTTGAGTAAGGTTATAAAAAATTAAAATTGGCATTCTTATTTGGTACTCCTTCCATCCAATTTTCTTCGTCTCATTTAGGAAATAATGCATACAAAGAAAACTTAGTTCAATTATAATTTTGAAGTGTTACGTATATATTAATTTCAAAGAATAAATTTACTTCAATGCATTACATTAGTTTTATACTATAATTCTAGTAAGTTGTGTTATACATTGATATGTCTTCCACTTTTATGGTTCAAGAAAATTGAAAAAAAAGTCTTGGGACACTATTTCAAAAAAAAAACTAGTCCAATATTTCCAACTACCTACTTTTTATATTTCAATATTTTATTTGTTTTGACTTATTTTTCTTTTTTATTTGAAATTTAAATAAAAATATATGTAATAGCTCGACTTTTAGACTATTTATTCTGTATTAAAACAAAAATTAAATATATTCATTAATCCAAATTTCTATTATAAAGTTGACTATTACAAAAATATAACAACCGATAATTTGAAAGTAAATATAATTTAATGCTAAGTCATCAAACTCCTATGCTATCCAACTCAATTATTACACCGAACCTGAAAAACTTCATGTAATGAGATATACAACCATAACGGAAATCAATCGATCTAACTAACATCGTCAAATAACATACACATATAAAAAAGAGATAATCTACATGATATGATACACGATACGAACACTTTCGATTCTTATCACGATTACTACAACCCAATAATTATGGTCCTGAATTTTTAGAAAATAGTCACTACAACCCACTTACTCGGTCATACGTTCTGATTCTTATATATTCGTAATTCAGAATCTCAAAATTATCATCTAGAAGCGACATATTCCAAATTACATCATCTAGAAAATGGATCGAAAACTTAACTAAAGCCTGATCATATTCGTATTAGCCTTTTTACTAACTAACTAATGTTTTCTTGAAAACCACAAATGAAAGTTATAGGGACGAAATTTACCACATTGTCGATTTGTATCTATAAAAATCTACAAGTTCTAATAACAATGATGAGATATATACATATGATCTATATATAGTATTTTGAAACTCTAATTCCTAACCTACATGTTATATGTATTGAAATCTGATTTAAATTTTAGGCGCACTAGTCTAATTAAATTTTATATCCTTCTCCTTATCAAATTTTAATCAATTTTCATTTATTCTTCTAAGAAATATATAATTTGTTTGATGATTTGTTTTAATAACCTTATGTAAGAATTTCATATCATAACTATAATAAAAATATAAACAGTCATTACTAGTAAAAGTTTTTGCATTTTGTTACAATATTTATTGCATTGTATTTCAATTATCATGGATAATACTTTTTTTGTTTTTATATTATTTTATTATTATTAAGATGTAGTATCTATCATGTTTAATAAGATAACATATTCATAAATATTCATTATTTTGTGAGTAAGTGAATGCAAAATAATTTGTAAGTTGTTGGGTATCATAATATGGATTCATGGTTTTATTGTGGGATAATTAGAATTAATTCAGTATTTCTATTTATAAGCCAATAAATTTATGATATTTTGTTGTGATTCGTCTAACTTGTTGGTCCCATCATCGAAATATATCCGAAATTATTAACATTGTCATTAAGATATACATGTAAAATAAGTCAAGATCCATGTACAAAAGGCTTTAAGGCCCAACTCATCTATATGGTTTCAAAATAAATAAATAAAATAGAAAAAGTCTGAACATAATCTTTTCTATATATACATGCATAAACAAATCTTAATTTCTTACCCATTTCAGTCACATTATTTTTTCTCAACAGTGAAGAACATCATCCTCAGCCATTCTCAAACAATCGAATTCTTAATCTTGGAGTTGGCAATGACATGAGTAATTTTGGTCATCTTGGATTTGGTAATCGCATGAATAATGGGGGTCAGTCTGGTGGAAGCTATGTTGGTCAATCTGGTGGAAACAATGTTGTTCAGTCTGGTGGAAGTAGTGTTGGTTAGCTTTTAAATCATTGGCCACGAGGACGTCCTCGTAAAGATTGATTTAAAGAGCTTCATTCTCTATCAATTTAATTTATTTTCCAATAACGTTTAATGTAATAGTGATGTAATGGTCTATCCAGTTCTAGTCAGTGTTATACTACATTCTAGTTGTTTATATTTCCAGTAATTTTTATAGTTAATTTTGGAGATATTTGTATAAAAGTTTTACAATAAAACTTTTTATTTGATTCGATTTTATGTTGGGATTTTCCTCACGAGCATGTCCTTTTTTACATATCTATATTCTATTTATTTCAGGTCTAGATGTTTTTCCTAACGGGGAACGTCTTTAATGGCTCTAAATTTCATTTGATTTTTTCTTAGATGTTTTTCCCTTATTACGCACGTCTTAATCTTTTTGTTCTAGTATCAATATTTATTAAATAAGTTGGTTTACATCCCATTATTTTTTTCTTTCTTTTCTTTTTTCTCTTATTTTCCCATGAAGATCCCATTTGTTAAATGCTTGCAGGGGGTACCTTTACACTTATGGTATTTTGGGTTCCTAATTTCCTATTGGGCCTTAATGTTAGGCCAGCAGGCCAGCATTCACATCATTTGCAAAGCGCAACTACTTATTTGTAAAATTAACAAAAGAAAATACCTCATATTTAAGGGGAAAAATAGATTTTTGAACAGATCTTATAATAATTTGAGTGATTGTTAAAATTATTTTTTTTAAAAAACCAAATTATATTTCCAAATGGGAAAATAAAACATAATGAATAATCGAGTAATATGTCAATGAATCATTATTGTAAATGAAATATTACATATTAGAAAAATAATTGTTCAACTTTTTTAGAATTTAATAAAACAAATATTCATTTGAGTAAGGTTATAAAAATAAAAATTAGCATTCTTATTTGGTACTCCTTCCATCTGATTTTCTTCGTCTCATTTAGAAAATAATGCATACAAAGGAAACTTAGTTCAATTATAATTTTGAAGTGTTACCTATATATTAATTTCAAAGAAAACATTTACTCCAATACATTGCATTAGTTTTATACTATAATTCTAGTAAGTTGTGTTATAAATTGATATGTCTTCCACTTTTATAGTTCAAGAAAATTTTAAAAAAAGTCTTGGGACACCATTTCAAAAAAAAACTACTCTAATATTTCCAAATACCTACTTTTTGTATTTCAATATTTGTATTTGTTTTAACTTATTTTTCTTTTTTATTTGAAATTTCAATATAAATATATGTAATAGCTCGACTTTTGGACTTTATTCTATATTAAAACAAAAATTAAATGAATTGATTAATCCAAAATTCTATTACAAAGTTGACTATTACAAAAATACAACAACCGATGATTCGAAAGTAAATATAATTTGATGTTAAGTCATCGAACTCCAATGTTATCCAACTCAATTATTACACCGAACCTGAAAAACTCTATGTAATGAGATATACAACCCTAACGGATACCAATCGATCTAACTAATACAGTCAAATAACATACACATGTAAAAACATAGATAATCTACATGATATGATACACGAGACAAACACTTTCAATTCTTATCACGATTATTATAACCCAATAATTATGATCCTGAATTTTTAGAAAATTATCACTACAACCCACTTACTCGGTCATACATTCTGATTCTTATATATTCGCAATTCAGAATCTCAAAATTATCATCTAGAAGCGACATGTACACAGCAAATATCATTTCAAAATATATCATTCCTCCGCCCAAGTTTCGATATTAAATATACACGTAACACACAATTAAAAACACTAAAAAATGGATCGGAAATTTAACTAAAGCCTGAACATATTCGTATTAGCTTTTTGACTAACTAACCAATGTTTTCTTGAAAATCACAAATGAAAGTTATAGTGACGAAATTTACTAGATTGCCGATTTGTATTTATAAAACTGTACAAGTTCTAATAACAATGATAAGAAATACACATATGATCTATATATAGTATTTTGAAACTCTAAATCGTAACTTACATGTAATATGTGTTGAAATCTAATCTATATTTTAGGCACAATAGTCTAATTAAATTCTATATCATTATCCTTATTAAATTTTAATAATTTTTCTCTCCTTCTTCTAATAAAAATATAATTTGTTTTATGATTTGTTTTAATAACTTTATGTAAGAATTTTATATTATAACTATAAAAAAAATAAAAACAATCATTACTAGTCAAAGTTTTTGCATTTTTCACAATTTTTATTGCACTGTATTTCAATTATCATGGATAATATCATAAATATTCATTTTGTATTTCCTTATTACGCACGTATTAATCTTTTTGTTCTTGTATCAATATTTTTTAAATATGTTGGTTTACATCCCAAATTCTTTTTTCCTTTCTTTTCTCCCTTATTGTTTGGCATGAAAATCCCATTTGTTAAATGCTTGTAGGACGTACCTTTATATTTCTGGTATTTTGGGTTCCTAATTTTCTATTGGGCCAGCAGACTCGTTATTCACATCATTTGCAAGGCGCAACTATTTATTTATAAAATTAACAAAAGAAAATACCTCATATTTAGGAGGAAAAAACAGAATTCTAAACAGATCTTATATTAATTTTGGTGATTGTTAATTTTTTTAAAAAAATACATTTACAAATGGGAAACTAAAACATATTGAATAATCAAGTAATATTTCATCGAATCATTATTGTAAATGAAATGTTAAATATTAGAAAACTAATTGTTCAACTTCATTAGAATTTAATAGAACTAAAATGCATTTGAATAAGGATATAAAAATAAAATTTAGAATTCTTATTTGGTACCCCTTTAATCCCATTTTCTTCGTCTCGTTTAAGAAAATAATGCATACAAAACAAAATTAGTTCAAATATAATTTAGAAGTGTTACCTTTATAACAATTTCAATGAAAAAATTTAATTCTATACATAGCATCAGTTTATACTATAATTCTAATAAGTTGTGTTGTAATTAATTGATACGTCTTTCACTCTTATGGTTCAAGCAAATTGAAAAAAAAATTGGGACACTATTTCTCAGCCCATTTCATTGAAAGCTACTCCAATATTTCCAATTACCTACTTTTTTGTTTCAATATTTGTATTTGTTTTAACTTATTTTTCATTTTTATTTGAAATATTAATATAAATATATATAACAGCCCGATTTTTCAGACAATTCATTCTATATTAAAATTAAAATTAAATAAATTTATTAATCCAAAATTCTATTACAAAGTTTACTATTACAAAAGCACAACTATCGCTTATTCAAAAGTCAATGTTCTTTAATGTTAAGTAATAGAACTCCAATGTTATCCAACTCGATTATTACACCGAACCTGAAAACTATATGTAATGAAATATACAACCCTGATAGAAACCAGTCGATCTAACTAATAGAGTCATATAAGATACCCATATAATAAAAATGAGATAATCTATACGATACGATGCATGATACAAATACTTTCGATAAAATTTCATATTTTTATTACATACATACAATTCAATATAGATAATAAAGTAACAATAACAAATGATCCTTATCAAGATTATTATAACCCAATGATTATGGTCCTAAAGTTTTAAGAAATTAACACTACAACCCACGTACTCAGTCATACATTCTCATTCTAATATATACACAACTCAGAATTCCAAAATTATCATCTAGACACCACATATATACAACAAATATCATTTCAAAATATATCATTCTTCAGCCGAGGTTTCGTTATCGAATAAACACGTACCACACAAGTGAAAATAATAGAAAATGGATCGGAAACTTACGTCAAGCCTGATCAAATTCGTATTAGCCTTTTGACTAACTAACCAATATTTTCTTGAAAATCACACATGAAAGTTATAGGGACGAAATTTACCAGATTACCGATTTGTATTTATAAAACTCTACAACTTCTAATAACAATGATGTGAATTACACATATGATCTATATATAGTATTTTCAAACTCTAATTCCTAACCTGCAAGTTATATGTATAGAAATCTAATCTATATTTTAGGCACAAGAGTCTAATTAAATTTTATATCCTTATCCTTAACAAATTTTAATCATTTTTCTATCCTTCTTCTAATAAAGATATAATTTGTTTTATGATTAGGTTTAATAACTTTATGTAAGGATTTTATATCATAACTATTATAAAAATAAAAACAGTCATTACTAGTCAAAGTTTTTGCATTTTTTCACAATTTCTATTGCACTGTATTTCAGTTATCATGGATAATAGTTTTTATGTTTTTAATTTTTTTTATTAATATTAAGATGTAGTATCTATCATGTTTAATAAGTTAACATCATAAATATTCATTTTGTATTTCCTTATTACGCACGTCTTAATCTTTTTGTTCTAGTATCAATATTTTTTAAATATGTTGGTTTACATCCCAAATTCTTTTTTCCTTTCTTTTTTCCCCTTATTGTTTGGCATGAAAATCCCATTTGTTAAATGCTTGTACGAGGTACCTTTACATTTCTCATATTTTGGGTTCCTAATTTTCTATTGGGCCTTATAGTTGGGCCAGCAGACCCGTCATTCAAATCATTTGCAAGGCGCAATTATTTATTTGTAAAATTAACAAAAGAAAATACCCTATATTTAAGAGGAAAAAACAGAATTCTAAATAGATCGTATATTAATATGGGTGATTATTAATGTTTTTAATAATACATTTACAAATGGGAAACTAAAACATATTGAATAATCGAGTATTATTTCATGAAATCATTATTGTAAATGAAATGTTAAATATTAGAAAACTAATTGTTCAACTTTTTTAGAATTTAATAAAACAAAAATACATTTGATTAAGGTTATAAAAATAAAATTTGGAATTCTTATTTGGTACCGCTTTCATCCGATTTTCTTCCTCTCGTTTAAGAAAATAATGCATACAAAAAAAACATAGTTCAAATATAATTTAGAAGTGTTACCTTTATAACAATTTCAATGAAAAAATTTAATTCTATATATAGCATCAGTTTATACTATATTTCTAATAAGTTGTGTTGTAAATTGATATGTCTTCCACTTTTATGGTTCAAGCAAATTGAAAAAAAAATTGGGACACCATTTCTCAGCCCGTTTCATATAAAGCTACTCCAATATTTCCAACTACCTACTTATTTATTTCAATTTTTGTATTTGTTTTAACTTATTTTTCATTTTATTTGAAATGTTAATATAAATATATGTAACCTCTCGACTTTTTGGACAACTCATTCTATATTAAATTTAAAATTAAATAAATTTATTAATCCAAAAATCTATTACAAAACAAAAGCACAACTATCGATGACTCAAAAGTCAATGTTCTTTAATGTTAAGTAATATAACTCCAATGCTATCCAACTTGATTATTACACCCAACCTGAAAACTGTATGTAATGAGATATACAACCGTGACAGAAACCAATTGATCTAACTAATAGAGTCAAGTAACATCCACCTATAATAAAAATGAGATAATCTATATGATACTATGCATGATACAAACACTTTCGATAAAATTTCATATTCTTATTACATAGATACAATTCAATATAGATAATAAACTAACAATAATAAATCATCCTTATCAAGTTTATTATAACCCAATGATTATGGTCCTAGATTTTAATAAATTAACACTACAACCCACGTACTCGGTCATACATTCTGATTCTAATATATATGCAACTCAGAATCCCAAAATTATGATCTAGACGCCACATATATACAACAAATATCATTTCAAAATATATCATTCTTGAGCCCAAATTTGGTTATCGAATAAACACGTACCACACAAGTGAAAACACTAGAAAATTTGTATTAGCCTTTTGACTAACTAACCAATGTTTTCTTGAAAATCACACATGAAATTTATAGGGACAAAATTTACCAGATTGCCGATTTGTATTTATAAAACTCTACAACTTCTAATAACAATGATGTGAAATACACATATGATCTATATATAGTATTTTGAAACTCTAATTCCTAATCTACAAGTTATATGTATTGAAATCTAATCTATATTTTAGGCACAAGAGTCTAATGAAATTTTATATCCCTATCCTTATCAAATTTTAATCATTTTTCTCTTATTCTTCTAATAAAGATATAAATTGTTTTATGATTTTTTTTAATAACTTTATGTAAGAATTTTATATCATAACTATAATAAAAATAAAAACAATCATTACTAGTCAAAGTTTTTGCATTTTTTCACAATTTTTATTGAACTGTATTTCAATTATCATGGATAATAGTTCTTATGTTTTTTAAATTTTTTTAGTAATGTAAAGATGTAGTATCTATTATGTTTAATAAGATAACATCATAAATATTTGTAAATTGATATGTCTTCCACTTTTATGGTTCAAGTAAATTGAAAAAAAAAATTGGGACACCATTTCTCAGCCCATTTCATATAAAGCTACTCCAATATTTCCAACTACCTACTTATTTATTTCAATATTTGTATTTGTTTTAACTTATTTTTCATTTTATTTGAAATGTTAATATAAATATATGTAACCTCTCGACTTTTCGGACAACTCATTTTATATTAAAATTAAAATTAAATAAATTTATTAATCCAAAATTCTATTACAAAGTTGACTATTACAAAAGCACAACTATCCATGACTCAAAAGTCAATGTTCTTTAATGTTAAGTAATATAACTCCAATGCTATCCAACTTGATTATTACACCGAACCTGAAAACTGTATGTAATGAGATATACAACCCTGACAGAAACCAATTGATCTAATTAATAGAGTCAAATAACATACACCTATAATAAAAATGAAATAATCTATATGATACTATGCATGATACAAACACTTTCGATAAAATTTCATATTCTTATTACATAGATACAATTCAATATAGATAATAAACTAACAATAATAAATCATCCTTATCAAGATTATTATAACCCAATGATTATGGTCCTAGATTTTAATAAATTAACACTACAACCCACGTACTCTGTCATACATTCTGATTCTAATATATATGCAACTCAGAATCCCAAAATTATGATCTAGACGCCACATATATACAACAAATATCATTTCAAAATATATCATTCTTGAGCCCAAATTTCCTTATAGAATAAACACTACCACACAAGTGAAAACACTAGAAAATTCGTATTAGCCTTTTGACTAACTAACCAATGTTTTCTTGAAAATCACACATGAAATTTATAGGGACAAAATTTACCAGATTGCCGATTTGTATTTATAAAGCTCTACAACTTCTAATAACAATGATGTGAAATAAACATATGATCTATATATAGTATTTTGAAACTCTAATTCCTAATCTAGAAGTTATATGTATTGAAATCTAATCAATATTTTAGGCACAAGAGTCTAACGAAATTTTATATCCCTATCGTTATCAAATTTTAATCATTTTTCTCTTATTCTTCTAATAAAGATATAAATTGTTTTATGATTTTTTTTGATAACTTTATGTAAGAATTTTATATCATAACAATAATAGAAATAAAAACAATCATTACTAGTCAAAGTTTTTGCATTTTTTCACAATTTTTATTGAACTGTATTTCAATTATCATGGATAATAGTTCTTATGTTTTTAAATTTTTTTAGTAATGTTAAGATGTAGTATCTATCATGTTTAATAAGATAACATCATAAATATTTGTAAATTGATATGTCTTCCACTTTCATGGTTCAAACAAATTGAAAAAAAAAATTGGGACACCATTTCTCAGCCCATTTCATATAAAGCTACTCCAATATTTCCAACTACCTACTTTCTTATTTCAATATTTATATTTGTTTTAACTTATATTTGTTAATATAAATATATGTAATAGCCCGACTTTTCTGACTATTCATTCAATATTAAAATTAAATTAATTTATTAATCCAAAATTCTATTACAAAGTTGATTATTACAAAAGCACAGCTATCAATGATTCAAAAGTCAAAATACTTTAATGTTAGGTAATCGAATTCCAATGCTATCTAACTCGATTATTATACTGAACCTGAAAACTGTATGCAATGAGATATACAACACTCAAAGAAACTAATCGATCTAACTAATAGAGTCAAATAACATACACATATAATAAAAATGAGATAATCTGTACGATATAATGCACCATACAAACACTTTTGATAAACTTTCATATTCTTATTACATACATACACTTCAATATAGATAATAACATAACAATAACAAATGAACCTTATCACGATTATTATAACTCAATGATTATAGTCCTAAAGTTTTAATAAATTATCACTACAACCCACGTACATGGTCATACGTTCTGATTCTAATATATTTACAACTCAGAATCCTAAAATTATCATCTAGACGCCATATATATACAACAAATCATTTCAAAATATATCATTCTTCAGCCCAAGTTTCGATATCGAATATACACGTAACACACAAGTGAAAACACTAGAAAGTGGATCGAAAACTTACCTCAAGCCTGATCATATTCGTATTAACATTTTGACTATCTAACCAATGTTTTCTTGAAAATCACACACGAAATTATTGTTATAAAACTCTAATCCCTAACCTACATGTTATATGTATTGAAATCTGATCTAAATTTTAGGCGCACTAGTCTAATTAAAATTTATATCCTTATCCTTATCAAATTTTAATCATTTTTCTTTTATTCTTCAAATAAATATATAATTTGTTTTATGATTTGTTTTAAAAACTTTATCTAAGAATTTTATATCATAACTATAATAAAAATAAAAATAGTCATTACTAGTCAAAGTTTTTACATTTTTTACGGTTTTTATTGCATTGTATTTTAATTATCATGGATAATACTTTTTATGTTTTTAGATTATTTTATTATTGTTTAGATGTAGTATGTATCATGTTTAATAAGATAACATCATAGATATTCATTATCTTGTGAGTAAGTGAATGGAAAATAATTTGTAAGTTGTTGGGTATCATAATATGGATTCATGGTTTTATTGTGGGATAATTAGAATCAATTAACTGTTTCTACTAGTTTATAGGCCGTGGTTTGCACACGGGTATTTCAAAAATTATTTAATAAAATAAATAAATAAATTTATAATTAAAATTAAATAATATAATTCTGAAAGATTAAGTTATCTATATAATAAGTGTATTGCATCTGCATATTATGATAAATTTATTTAAGAACTACTTTCGTTACATAAGTTATTTTTATGTTATATATTTTATGAAATTATTTCTATAAATAAATTTGTAAAAATTTAAAGTTTACTTCAAATTTGTATTAGAAACTTACCATAAATAACATGATTCATATTTCTATAATTAAAATAGGTCATAAAAAATATATGGATCTTTCATAAACCTAAAATGGATAGTCCACTGGGTCAAATTAAAGTTAAAAATTATATGCGAACTAAAATATGGATATCAAACCTTAGGAAAGGGTTATCCAGCAATTTATAATATATAGATTTGCAAGCCAATAAATTTATGATATTTTCTTGTCATTCGACTAACTTGTTGGGCCTATCATCGAAATATATCTGAAAATATTAAAATTGTCATTAAGATATACATGTAAAATAACTCTAGATCAATGTCCAAAAGGTTTTAAGGCCCAACTCATCTATATGGTTTCCAAGTAAATAAATAAAATAGAAATAGTATGAACACATACTTTTCTATATATACATGCAGAAACAAATCTTAAATTCTAACCTGTTTCAGTCACATTATTTTTTCTCTTTCGACCGCCTCATTCATGAGTTCACAAATCCCAAATCGAAATCCAAACATATAATTCTCTCTTTAAGTCGGTAAAATTTATTTTCATTCAATGCCATATTGATTATGATGTATCATTTTTATCTCTTATTTAGTATTTGAAATTTAAACCAATGATCTTTTCCCAAAAGACCAATTATAAATAAACTAATATTTATGAGTGTTTATATTCATCTTCGGTTGTTATTTTTGCTTATTGTTTAAATTAAATAATGAAGAAAGTGCTCCATAAAGATTGAGAAAGGCGACGACTTAAAGGTATCATTTTGTAAATTTCTCATATGTTTATCGCTTTATTTGATGTAACTCTGTATTTATTTTTTGATTAACATTTTATACTTAAGATTGATATCACGTCTGATAGATAATCAAACCTTTTTAAGCTTATATGATAGATAATCGATTTTTTCTTGTCCGATTAAATATTATTACGTTTATTTGGATTTTATTTTATTTTGAATTTTTAACAATTTTCGTACCTTCTATACCTCATATGTTATATAATATTGACTTTCTTACTATTAGAATAATTTTCTTTTACGGGTAGTGATATTATATGCATAATCATGTATCCAATGAACACTTAACTTCTTTCTAACTGTGTGGAAACTTTGTATGTCATATAGCCATCATGACCAAGTTCTTTCCCAAATTTAATGGAATACTCTGATCCGACTCTTCCTATCCCAAATTCAATGGGTTACTATAATCCTGCTCTTCCCAACAGTGAAGAACATCATCCTCAGCCATTCTCAAACAAGCGAATTCTTAATCTTGGGGTTGGTAATTACAAGAGTAATTTTGGTCATCTTGGATTTGGTAATCACATGAGTAGGGGGTCAGTCTGGTGGAAGCAATGTTGGTCAATCTGGTCGAAGAAATGTTGATCACTCTGGTGGAAGTGACATATACACACCAAATATCATTTCAAAATATATCATTCTTCAGCCCAAGTTTCGATATCGAATATACACGTAACACACAAGTGAAAACACTAAAAAATGGATCGGAAACTTAACTAAAGCTGATCATATTCGTATTAGCCTTTTGACTAACTAACCAATGTTTTCTTGAAAACCACACATGAAACTTATAGGGACGAAATTTACCAGATTACCGATTTGTATTTATAAGACTCTACAAGTTCTAATAACAATGATGAGAAATACACATATGATCTATATATAGTATTTTTGAAAGTCTAATCCCTGACCTACATGTTATATGTATTGAAATTTGATCTAAATTTTAGGCGCACTAGTCTAATTAAATTTTATATCCTTATCCTTATCAAATTTTAATCATTTGTCTTTTATTCTTCTAATAAATATATAATTTGTTTAATGATTTGTTTTAATAACTTTATGTAAGAATTTTATATCATAAGTATAATAAAAATAAAAACAGTCATTACTAGTAAAAGTTTTTGCATTTTTTTACAATTTTACTGCATTATATTTCAATTATCATGGATAATACTTTTTATATTTTTACATTATTTTATTGTTGTTAAGATATAGTATGTATCATGTTTAATAAGATAACATCATAAATATTCATTATCTTGTGAGTAAGTGAATATAAAATAATTTGTAAGTTGTTGGGTATCATAATATGGATTCATGGTTTTATTGTGGGATAATTAGAATCAATTCAGTGTTTCTATTTGCAAGCCAATAAATTTATGATATTTTGTTGTGATTCGTCTACCTTGTTGGGCCAATCATCGAAATATATCCGAAATTATAAAAAAGTCATTAAGATATACATGTAAACTAAGTCTAGATCCATGTCCAAAAGGCTTTAAGGCCCAACTCATCTATATGGTTTCAAAGTAAATAAATAAAATAGAAAAAGTACGAACACATTATTTTCTATATATACATGCGTAAATAAATCTTAATTTATTACCCGTTAGTCACATTATTTTTTCTCTTTGCTCTTTTTCTTTCGGCCGCCTCATTCATGAGTTCACAAATCCCAAATCGAGATCCAAACATATATTTCTCTTTTTAAGTCTGTAAAATTTATCTTCAATCAACGCCATATTGATTATGATGTATCATTTTTATCACTTAATTAGTATTTGAAATTTATACCAACGATCTTTTCCAAAAAGACCAATTATAAAAAACTTATATTTATGGGTGTTTATATTCATCTTCGGTTGTTATTTTTGCTTATTGTTTATATTAAATAATGAAGAAAGTGCTCCATAAAGATTGGGAAAGGCGACGACTTGAAGGTATCATTTTGTAAATTTCTCATATGTTTATCGCTTTATTTGATGTAACTCTGTATTTATTTTTTGAACAGCATTTTATTCTTAAGATTGCTATCATGTCTAATAGATAATCGAACCTTTTTAAGCTTATATGATAGATAATCAATTTTTTCTGGTCCGATTAAATATTATTACGTTCATTTGGATTTTTTTTAGATTTTGAATTTTTAACTATTTTCGTACCTTTTATACCTCATATGTTATATAATATTGGCTTGCTTACTATTAGAATAATTTTCTTTTACGGGTAGTGATATTATATGCATAATCATGTATCCGATAAACATTTAACTTCTTTCTAACTGTGTGGTAACTTTATATGTCATAAAGCCATCATGACCAAGTTCTTTCCCAAATTCAATGAAATACTCTGATCCGACTCTTCCTATCCAAAATTCAATGGGTTACTATAATCCTGCTCTTCCCAACAGTAATGAACATCGTCCTCGGCCATTCTCAAACAATCGAATTCTTAATCTTGGAGCTGCTAATGACATGAGTAATTTTGGTCATCTTGGATTTGGTAATCGCTTGAGTAATGGGGGTCAGTCTAGTGGAAGCAATGTTGGTCAATCTGGTGGAAGCAATGTTGATCAGTCTGGTGGAAGTAGTGTTGGTTAGTTTTTAAATCGTTGGCCACGAGGACGTCCTCATAAAGATTAATTTACAGAGCTTCATTCTCTAATAATTTAATTTATTTTCCAATAACATTTAATGTAATAGTGATGTAATGGTCTATCCCTTTCTAGTGAGTGATATACTACATTCTAGTTGTTTATATTTCCAGTAATTTTTATATTAAATTTTGGAGATATTTATATAAAAGTTTTACAATAAAACTTTTTATTTGATTCGATTTTATGTGGGGATTTTCCTAACGAGCATATCCTTTTTTACATATCTATATTCTATTTATTTCAGGTCTACATGTTTTTTCTAATGGGGAACGTTTTTAATGGCTCTAAATTTCATTTGATTTTTTTTAGATGTTTTTCCCTTATTACGCACGTCTTAACCTTTTTGTTCTAGTATCAACATTTATTAAATATGTTGGTTTACATCCCATTATTTTTTTCTTTCTTTTCTCTTTTCTCTTATTTTTGCATGAATATCACATTTGTTAAATGCTTGAAGGAGGTACCTTTGCACTTCTGGTATTTTGGGTTCTTAATTTCCTATTGGGCCTTAATGTTGGGCTAGCAGGCTAGCATTCACGTCATTTGCAAATCGCAAATACTTATTTGTAAAATTAAAAAAAGAAAATACCTCATACGTAAGGGGGAAAAATAGATTTTTGAACAGATCTTATAATAATATGAGTGATTGTTAAATTTAATTTTTTTTAAAAAAAAATTACTTTTCTAAATGGGAAAATAAAACATAATGAATAATCGAGTAATATTTCATGGAATCATTATTGTAAATGAAATATTACATATTAGAAAAATAATTGTTCAACTTTTTTAGAATTTAATAAAACAAATATTCATTTGAGTATGGTTATAAAAATTAAAATTGGCATTTTTATTTGGTACTCCTTCCATCCGATTTTCTTCGTCTCATTTAGAAAATAATCCATACTAAGAAAACTTAGTTTAATTATAATTTTTAATTGTTACCTATATATTAATTTCAAAGAAAAAATTTACTTCAATATATTGCATTAGTTTTATACTATAATTCTAGTAAGTTATGTCTTCCACTTTTATGGTTCAAGAAAATTGAAAAAAAAGTCTCGGGACACTATTTCAAAAAAAAACTACTCCAATATTTCCAACTACCTACTTTTTGTATTTCAATATTTGTATTTGTTTTAACTTATTTTTCTTTTTTTATTTGAAATTTTAATAAAAATATATGTAATAGCTCGACTTTTGGACTATTTATTCAATATTAAAACAAAAATTAAATGAATTCATTAATCAAAAATTCTATTACAAAGTTGACTATTACAAAAATACAGCCAATGATTCGAAAGTAAATATATTTAATTCTAAGTCATCGAACTCCAATACTATCCAACTCAATTATTACACCGAACCCGAAAAACTGTATGTAATGAGATATATTACCCGAACGGAAACCAATCGATCTAACTAATATAGTCAAATAACATACACATATAAAAAAAGAGATAATCTACATAATACGATACACGATACAAACACTTTCGATTCTAATCACAATTATTACAACCCAATGATTATGGTCTTGAATTTTTAGAAAATTGTCACTAAAACCCACTTACTCGGTCATACGTTCTGATTCTTATATATTCGTAATTCGGAATCTCAAAATTATCATCTAGAAGCGACATATACACACAAAATATCATTTCAAAATATATCATTCTTCAGCCCAAGTTTCGATATCGAATATACACGTAACACACAAGTAAAAACACTAGAAAATGGATCGGAAACTTAACTAAAACTGATCATATTCGTATTAGCCTTTTGATTAACTAACCAATATTTTCTTGAAAACCACACATGAAACTTATAGGGACGAAATTTACCACATTACCGATTTGTATTTATAAAATACTACAAGTTCTAATAACAATAATGAGAAATACACATATGATCTATATATAGTATTTTTGAAACTCTAATCCCTGACCTACATCTTATATATATTGAAATTTGATCTAAATTTTAGGCGCACTAGTCTAATTAAATTTTATATCCTTATCCTCATCAAATTTTAATCATTTTTCTTTTATTCTTCGAATAAATATATAATTTGTTTTATGATTTGTTTTAATAACTTTATGTAAGAATTTTATATCATAAGTAAAATAAAAATAAAAACAGTCAATACTAGTAAATATTTTTGCATTTTTTACAATTTTTATTGCATTGTCTTTCAATTATCATGGATAATACTTTTTATATTTTTACATTATTTTATTATTGTTAAGATGTAGTATCTATCATGTTTAATAAGATAACATCATAAATATTCATTATCTTGTGAGTAAGTGAATGCAAAATAATTTGTAAGTTGGTTGGTATCATAATATGGATTCATGGTTTTATTGAGGGATAATTAGAATCAATTCAGTGTTTCTATTTGCAAGCCAATAAATTTATGATATTTTTTTGTGATTGGTCTAACTTGTTGGGCCTATCAACGAAATATGTACGAAATTATTAAAATTGTCATTAAGATATATATGTAAACTAAGTCTAGATCCATGTCCAAAAGGCTTTAAGGCCCAACTCATCTATATGGTTTCGAAGTAAATAAATAAAATAGAAAAAGTAAGAACACATTCTTTTCTATATATACATGCGTAAACAAATCTTAATTTCTTACCCGTTTCAGTCACATTATTTTTCTCTTTGCTCTTTCTCTTTCGGCCGCCTGATTCATGAGTTCACAAATCCCAAATCGAGTTCTAAACATATATTTCTCTCTTTAAGTTTATAAAATTTATTTTCAATCAACGTCACATTGATTATCATGTATCATTTTTATCTCTTAATTAGTATTTTAAATTTAAACCAAAGATCTTTTCCAAAAAGACGAATTATAAAAAAACTAATATTTATGAGTGTTTATATTCATCTTTGGTTGTTATTTTTGCTTATTGTTCATATTAAATAATCAAAAAAAGTGCTCCATAAAGATTGTGAGACGGCTGGAAGTTATCATTTTGTAAGTTTCACATATGTTTATCTCTTTATTTAATGTAACTCTGTATTTATTTTTTGATTAACATTTTATACTTGAGATTGCTATCAGATCTGATAGATAATCGAACCTTTTTCAGCTTATATGATAGATAATCGATTTTTTCTCATCCGATTAAATATTATTACGTTCACTTGGATTTTTTATTGATTTTGAATTTTTAACTATTTCTGTACCTTTCATACCTCATATGTTATATAATATTGACTTGCTTACTATTAGAATAATTTTCTTTTACGGGTAGTGATATTATATGCATAATCACGTACCCAATGAACATTTAACTTCTTTCTAACTGTGTGGAAACTTTGTATGTCATATAGCCATCATGACGAAGTTCTTTCCGAAATTCAATGGAATACTCTGATCCGACTCTTTCTATCCCAAATTCAATGGGTTACTATAATCCTGCTCTTCCCAACAGTGAAGAAAATCATCCTGGGCCATTTTCAAACAATCCAATTCTTAATCTTGGAGTTGGTAATGATATGAGTAATTTTGGTCATCTTAGATTTGGTAATCGCATGAGCAATGGGGGTCAATCTGGTGGAAGCAATGATGGTCAATATGGTGGAAGCAATGTTAATCAGTCTGCTGGAAGTAGAGTTGGTTAAGTTTTCGTTGGCCACATGGACGTCCTCATAAATATTGATCTAGAGAGCTTCATTCTCTATCAATTTAATTTATTTTCCAATAACATTTAATGTAATAGTGATGTAGTGGTCTATCCATTTTTAGTCAGTGATATATTACATTCTAGTTGCTTATATTTCCAGTAATTTTTATATTTAATTTTGGAGATATTTGTAAAAAAGTTTTACAACAAACCTTTTTATTTGATTCGATTTTATGTTGGGTTTTTCGTCACGAGCATGTCCTTTTTATATATCTATATTCTATTTATTTCAGGTCTAGATGTTTTTTCTAACGGGAACATCTTTAATGGCCCTAAATTTTATTTGATTTTGTCTTAGATGTTTTATCCCTTATTACGCACGTCCTAATCTTTTTGTTATGGTATCAATATTTATTAAATATGTTTGTTTACATCCCATTATTTTTTTCTTTCTTTTCTTTTTTCTCTTATTTTCGGTTGAAGATCCCATTTGTTAAATGCTTATAGGAGGTACCTTTACACTTCTGGTATTTTGGGTTCCTAATATCCTATTGGGCCTTAATGTTCGGCCAGCAGGCCAACATTCACATCATTTGCAAAGCGCAACTACCTGTTAGTAAAATTAACAAAAGAAAATACCTCATATTTAAGGGGAAAAATTAGATTTTTGAACAGATCTTATAATAATATGAGTGATTGTTAAAATTATTTTTTTATAAAAAAAAAATTACATTTCCAAATGGGAAAATAAAACATAATGAATAATCGAGTAATATTTCATGGAATCATTATTGTAAATGAAATATTACATATTAGAAAAATAATTGGTCAACTTTTTTAGAATTTAATAAAATAAATATTCATTTGAGTAAGGTTATAAAAAATTAAAATTGGCATTCTTATTTGGTACTCCTTCCATCCAATTTTCTTCGTCTCATTTAGGAAATAATGCATACAAAGAAAACTTAGTTCAATTATAATTTTGAAGTGTTACGTATATATTAATTTCAAAGAATAAATTTACTTCAATGCATTACATTAGTTTTATACTATAATTCTAGTAAGTTGTGTTATACATTGATATGTCTTCCACTTTTATGGTTCAAGAAAATTGAAAAAAAAGTCTTGGGACACTATTTCAAAAAAAAAACTAGTCCAATATTTCCAACTACCTACTTTTTATATTTCAATATTTTATTTGTTTTGACTTATTTTTCTTTTTTATTTGAAATTTTAATAAAATATATGTAATAGCTCGACTTTTAGACTATTTATTCTGTATTAAAACAAAAATTAAATATATTCATTAATCCAAATTTCTATTATAAAGTTGACTATTACAAAAATATAACAACCGATAATTTGAAAGTAAATATAATTTAATGCTAAGTCATCAAACTCCTATGCTATCCAACTCAATTATTACACCGAACCTGAAAAACTTCATGTAATGAGATATACAACCCTAACGGAAATCAATCGATCTAACTAACACCGTCAATAACATACACATATAAAAAAGAGATAATCTACATGATATGATACACGATACGAACACTTTCGATTCTTATCACGATTACTACAACCCAATAATTATGGTCCTGAATTTTTAGAAAATAGTCACTACAACCCACTTACTCGGTCATACGTTCTGATTCTTATATATTCGTAATTCAGAATCTCAAAATTATCATCTAGAAGCGACATATTCCAAATTACATCATCTAGAAAATGGATCGAAAACTTAACTAAAGCCTGATCATATTCGTATTAGCCTTTTACTAACTAACTAATGTTTTCTTGAAAACCACAAATGAAAGTTATAGGGACGAAATTTACCACATTGTCGATTTGTATCTATAAAACTCTACAAGTTCTAATAACAATGATGAGATATATACATATGATCTATATATAGTATTTTGAAACTCTAATTCCTAACCTACATGTTATATGTATTGAAATCTGATCTAAATTTTAGGCGCACTAGTCTAATTAAATTTTATATCCTTCTCCTTATCAAATTTTAATCAATTTTCATTTATTCTTCTAAGAAATATATAATTTGTTTGATGATTTGTTTTAATAACCTTATATAAGAATTTTATATCATAACTATAATAAAAATATAAACAGTCATTACTAGTAAAAGTTTTTGCATTTTGTTACAATATTTATTGCATTGTATTTCAATTATCATGGATAATACTTTTTTTGTTTTTATATTATTTTATTATTATTAAGATGTAGTATCTATCATATTTAATAAGATAACATATTCATAAATATTCATTATTTTGTGAGTAAGTGAATGCAAAATAATTTGTAAGTTGTTGGGTATCATAATATGGATTCATGGTTTTATTGTGGGATAATTAGAATTAATTCAGTATTTCTATTTATAAGCCAATAAATTTATGATATTTTGTTATGATTCGTCTAACTTGTTGGTCCCATCATCGAAATATATCCGAAATTATTAACATTGTCATTAAGATATACATGTAAAATAAGTCAAGATCCATGTACAAAAGGCTTTAAGGCCCAACTCATCTATATGGTTTCAAAGTAAATAAATAAAATAGAAAAAGTCTGAACATAATCTTTTCTATATATACATGCATAAACAAATCTTAATTTCTTACCCATTTCAGTCACATTATTTTTTCTCAACAGTGAAGAACATCATCCTCAGCCATTCTCAAACAATCGAATTCTTAATCTTGGAGTTGGCAATGACATGAGTAATTTTGGTCATCTTTGATTTGGTAATCGCATGAATAATGGGGGTCAGTCTGGTGGAAGCTATGTTGGTCAATCTGGTGGAAACAATGTTGTTCTGTCTGGTGGAAGTAGTGTTGGTTAGCTTTTAAATCATTGGCCACCAGGACGTCCTCGTAAAGATTGATTTACAGAGCTTCATTCTCTATCAATTTAATTTATTTTCCAATAACATTTAATGTAATAGTGATGTAATGGTCTATCCGTTTCTAGTCAGTGTTATACTACATTCTAGTTGTTTATATTTCCAGTAATTTTTATAGTTAATTTTGGAGATATTTGTATAAAAGTTTTACAATAAAACTTTTTATTTGATTCGATTTTATATTGGGATTTTTCTCACGAGCATGTCCTTTTTTACATATCTATATTCTATTTATTTCAGGTCTAGATGTTTTTCCTAACGGGGAACGTCTTTAATGGCTCTAAATTTCATTTGATTTTTTCTTAGATGTTTTTCCCTTATTACGCACGTCTTAATCTTTTTGTTCTAGTATCAATATTTATTAAATAAGTTGGTTTACATCCCATTATTTTTTTCTTTCTTTTCTTTTTTCTCTTATTTTCGCATGAAGATCCCATTTGTTAAATGCTTGCAGGGGGTACCTTTACACTTATGGTATTTTGGGTTCCTAATTTCCTATTGGGCCTTAATGTTAGGCCAGCAGGCCAGCATTCACGTCATTTGCAAAGCGCAACTACTTATTTGTAAAATTAACAAAAGAAAATACCTCATATTTAAGGGGAAAAATAGATTTTTGAACAGATCTTATAATAATATGAGTGATTGTTAAAATTATTTTTTTTTAAAAACCAAATTATATTTCCAAATGGGAAAATAAAACATAATGAATAATCGAGTAATATGTCAATGAATCATTATTGTAAATGAAATATTACATATTAGAAAAATAATTGTTCAACTTTTTAGAATTTAATAAAACAAATATTCATTTGAGTAAGGTTATAAAAATAAAAATTAGCATTCTTATTTGGTACTCCTTCCATCTGATTTTCTTCGTCTCATTTAGAAAATAATGCATACAAAGGAAACTTAGTTCAATTATAATTTTGAAGTATTACCTATATATTATTTCAAAGAAAACATTTACTCCAATACATTGCATTAGTTTTATACTATAATTCTAGTAAGTTGTGTTATAAATTGATATGTCTTCCACTTTTATAGTTCAAGAAAATTTTAAAAAAAGTCTTGGGACCACCATTTCAAAAAAAAAACTACTCCATATTTCCAAATACCTACTTTTTGTATTTCAATATTTGTATTTGTTTTAACTTATTTTCTTTTTATTTGAAATTTCAATATAAATATATGTAATAGCTCGACTTTTGGACTTTATTCTATATTAAAACAAAAATTAAATGAATTGATTAATCCAAAATTCTATTACAAAGTTGACTATTACAAAAATACAACAACCGATGATTCGAAAGTAAATATAATTTGATGTTAAGTCATCGAACTCCAATGTTATCCAACTCAATTATTACACCGAACCTGAAAAACTCTATGTAATGAGATATACAACCCTAACGGATACCAATCGATCTAACTAATACAGTCAAATAACATACACATGTAAAAACATAGATAATCTACATGATATGATACACGAGACAAACACTTTCAATTCTTATCACGATTATTATAACCCAATATTATGATCCTGAATTTTTAGAAAATTATCACTACAACCCACTTACTCGGTCATACATTCTGATTCTTATATATTCGCAATTCAGAATCTCAAATTATCATCTAGAAGCGACATGTACACAGCAAATATCATTTCAAATATATCATTCCTCCGCCCAAGTTTCGATATTAAATATACACGTAACACACAATTAAAAACACTAAAAAATGGATCGGAAATTTAACTAAAGCCTGAACATATTTGTATTAGCCTTTTGACTAACTAACCAATGTTTTCTTGAAAATCACAAATGAAAGTTATAGTGACGAAATTTACTAGATTGCGATTTGTATTTATAAAACTGTACAAGTTCTAATAACAATGATGAGAAATACACATATGATCTATATATAGTATTTTTGAAACTCTAAATCGTAACTTACATGTAATATGTGTTGAAATCTAATCTATATTTTAGGCACAATAGTCTAATTAAATTCTATATCATTATCCTTATTAAATTTTAATAATTTTTCTCTCCTTCTTCTAATAAAAATATAATTTGTTTTATGATTTGTTTTAATAACTTTATGTAAGAATTTTATATTATAACTATAAAAAAAATAAAAACAGTCATTACTAGTCAAAGTTTTTGCATTTTTTCACAATTTTTATTGCACTGTATTTCAATTATCATGGATAATATCATAAATATTCATTTTGTATTTCCTTATTACGCACGTATTAATCTTTTTGTTCTTGTATCAATATTTTTTAAATATGTTGGTTTACATCCCAAATTCTTTTTCCTTTCTTTTTCTCCCTTATTGTTTGGCATGAAAATCCCATTTGTTAAATGCTTGTAGGACGTACCTTTATATTTCTGGTATTTTGGGTTCCTAATTTTCTATTGGGCCAGCAGACTCGTTATTCACATCATTTGCAAGGCGCAACTATTTATTATAAAATTAACAAAAGAAAAATACCTCATATTTAGGAGGAAAAAACAGAATTCTAAACAGATCTTATATTAATATTGGTGATTGTTAATTTTTTAAAAAAAATACATTTACAAATGGGAAAACTAAAACATATTGAATAATCAAGTAATATTTCATCGAATCATTATTGTAAATGAAATGTTAAATATTAGAAAACTAATTGTTCAACTTCATTAGAATTTAATAGAACTAAAATGCATTTGAATAAGGATATAAAAATAAAATTTAGAATTCTTATTTGGTACCCCTTTAATCCCATTTTCTTCGTCTCTTTAAGAAAATAATGCATACAAACAAAATTAGTTCAAATATAATTTAGAAGTGTTACCTTTATAACAATTTCAATGAAAAAAATTAATTCTATACATAGCATCAGTTTATACTATAATTCTAATAAGTTGTGTTGTAATTAATTGATACGTCTTTCACTCTTATGGTTCAGCAAATTGAAAAAAAATTGGGACACTATTTCTCAGCCCATTTCATTGAAAGCTACTCCAATATTTCCAATTACCTACTTTTTTGTTTCAATATTTGTATTTGTTTTAACTTATTTTTCATTTTTATTTGAAATATTAATATAAATATATATAACAGCCCGATTTTTCAGACAATTCATTCTATATTAAATTAAAATTAAATAAATTTATTAATCCAAAATTCTATTACAAAGTTTACTATTACAAAAGCACAACTATCGCTTATTCAAAAGTCAATGTTCTTTAATGTTAAGTAATAGAACTCCAATGTTATCCAACTCGATTATTACACCGAACCTGAAAACTGTATGTAAATGAAATATACAACCCTGATAGAAACCAGTCGATCTAACTAATAGAGTCAATAAGATACCCATATAATAAAAATGAGATAATCTATACGATACGATGCATGATACAAACACTTTCGATAAAATTTCATATTTTTATTACATACATACAATTCAATATAGATAATAAAGTAACAATAACAAATGATCCTTATCAGATTATTATAACCCAATGATTATGGTCCTAAAGTTAAGAAATTAACCACTAACAACCCACGTACTCAGTCATACATTCTCATTCTAATATATACACAACTCAGAATTCCAAATTATCATCTAGACGCCACATATACAACAAATATCATTTCAAAATATATCATTCTTCAGCCGAGGTTTCGTTATCGAATAAACACGTACCACACAAGTGAAAATAATAGAAAATGGATCGGAAACTTACGTCAAGCCTGATCAAATTCGTATTAGCCTTTTGACTAACTAACCAATATTTTCTTGAAAATCACACATGAAAGTTATAGGGACGAAATTTACCAGATTACCGATTTGTATTTATAAAACTCTACAACTTCTAATAACAATGATGTGAATTACACATATGATCTATATATAGTATTTTCAAACTCTAATCCTAACCTGCAAGTTATATGTATAGAAATCTAATCTATATTTTAGGCACAAGAGTCTAATTAATTTTATATCCTTATCCTTAACAAATTTTAATCATTTTTCTATCCTTCTTCTAATAAAGATATAATTTGTTTTATGATTAGGTTTAATAACTTTATGTAAGGATTTATATCATAACTATTATAAAAATAAAAACAGTCATTACTAGTCAAAGTTTTTGCATTTTTTCACAATTTCTATTGCACTGTATTTCAGTTATCATGGATAATAGTTTTTATGTTTTTAATTTTTTTTATTAATATTAAGATGTAGTATCTATCATGTTTAATAAGTTAACATCATAAATATTCATTTTGTATTCCTTATTACGCACGTCTTAATCTTTTGTTCTAGTATCAATATTTTTTAAATATGTTGGTTTACATCCCAAATTCTTTTTTCCTTTCTTTTTTCCCCTTATGTTTGGCATGAAAATCCCATTTGTTAAATGCTTGTACGAGGTACCTTTACATTTTCTCATATTTGGGTTCCTATTTTCTATTGGGCCTTATAGTTGGGCCAGCAGACCCGTCATTCAAATCATTTGCAAGGCGCAATTATTTATTTGTTAAAATTAACAAAAGAAAATACCCTTATATTTAAGAGGAAAAAACAGAATTCTAAACTAGATCGTATATAATATGGGTGATTATTAATGTTTTTAATAATACATTTACAAATGGGAAACTAAAACATATTGAATAATCGAGTATTATTTACATGAAATCATTATTGTAAATGAAATGTTAAATATTAGAAAACTAATTGTTCAACTTTTTTAGAATTTAATAAAACAAAAATACATTTGATTAGGTTATAAAAATAAAATTTGGAATTCTTATTTGGTACCGCTATTCATCCGATTTTCTTCCTCTCGTTTAAGAAAATAATGCATACAAAAAAAACATAGTTCCAAATATAATTTAGAAGTGTTACCTTTATAACAATTTCAATGAAAAATTTAATTCTATATATAGCATCAGTTTATACTATATTTCTAATAAGTTGTGTTGTAAATTGATATGGTCTTCCACTTTTATGGTTCAAGCCAAATTGAAAAAAAAATTGGGGACACCATTTCTCAGCCCGTTTCATATAAAGCTACTGCCAATATTTCCAACCTACCTACTTATTTATTTCAATTTTTGTATTTGTTTTAACTTATTTTTCATTTTATTTGAAATGTTAATATAAATATATGTAACCTCTCGACTTTTGGACAACTCATTCTATATTAAATTTAAAATTAAATAAATTTATTAATCCAAAAATCTATTACAAAACAAAAGCACAACTATCGATGACTCAAAAGTCAATGTTCTTTAATGTTAAGTAATCTAACTCCAATGCTATCCACTTGATTATTACACCCCAACCTGAAAACTGTATGTAATGAGATATACAACCGTGACAGAAACCAATTGATCTAACTAATAGAGTCAAGTAACAATCCACCTATAATAAAAATGAGATAATCTATATGATACTATGCATGATACAACACTTTCGATAAATTTCATATTCTTATTACATAGATACAATTCAATATAGATAATAAACTAACAATAATAAATCATCCTTATCAAGTTTATTATAACCAATGATTATGGTCCTAGATTTGAATAAATTAACACTACACACCCACGTACTCGGTCATACATTCTGATTCTACTATATATGCAACTCAGAATCCAAAATTATGATCTAGACGCCAACTATATACAACAAATATCATTTCAAAATATATCATTCTTGAGCCCAAATTGGTTATCGAATATAACACGTACCACACAAGTGAAAACACTAGAAATTTGTATTAGCCTGTTTGACTAACTAACCAATGTTTTCTTGAAAATCACACATGAAACTTTATAGGGACAAAATTACCAGATTGCCGATTTGTATTTATAAAACTCTACAACTTCTAATAACAATGATGTGAAATACACATATGATCTATATATAGTATTTTGAAACTCTAATTCCTAATCTACAAGTTATATGTATTGAAATCTAATCTATATTTTAGGCACAAGAGTCTAATGAAATTTTATATCCCTATCCTTATCAAATTTTAATCATTTTTCTCTATTCTTCTAATAAAGATATAAATGTTTTATGATTTTTTTTATAACTTTATGTAAGAATTTTATATCATAAACTATAATAAAAATAAAAACAATCATTACTAGTCAAAGTTTTTGCATTTTTCACAATTTTTATTGAACTGTATTTCAATTATCATGGATAATAGTTCTTATGTTTTTTAAATTTTTTAGTAATGTAAAGATGTAGTTATCTATTATGTTTAATAGATAACATCATAACATATTGTAAATTGATATGTCTTCCACTTTTATGGTTCAAGTAAATTGAAAAAAAAAATTGGGACACACATTTTCTCAGCCCATTTCATATAAAGCTACTCCAATATTTCCAACTACCTACTTATTTATTTCAATATTTGTATTTGTTTTAACTATTTTCATTTTATTGAAATGTTATTAAATATGTAACCTCTCGACTTTTCGGACAACTCATTATATTAAAATTTAAAATTAAATAAATTTATTAATCCAAAAATCTATTACAAAACTATTACAAAGCACAATATCCATGACTCAAAAGTCAATGTCTTGAAGGTTAAGTAATATAACTCCAATGCTATCCAACTTGATTATTACACGAACCTGAAAAACTGTATGTAATGAGATATACAACCTTGACAGAAACCAATTGATCTAATTAATAAGTCAATAACATCCACCTATAATAAAAATGAGATAATCTATATGATACTATGCATGATACAACACTTTCGAAAAATTTCATATTCTTATTACATAGATACAATTCAATAGATAATAAACTAACAATAATAAATCATCCTTATCAAGATTATATAACCCAATGATTATGGTCCTAGATTTTAATAAATTAACACTACAACCCACGTACTCTGTCATACATTCTGATTCTAATATATATGCAACTCAGAATCCCAAAATTATGATCTAGACGCCACATATATACAACAAATATCATTTCAAATATATCATTCTGAGCCCAAATTTCCTTATAGAATAACCACTACCACACAAGTGAAAAACACTAGAAAATTCGTATTAGCCTTTTGACTAACTAACCAATGTTTTCTTGAAATCACACATGAATTTATAGGGGACAAAATTTACCAGATTGCCGATTTGTATTTATAAAGCTCTACAACTTCTAATAACAATGATGTGAAATAAACCTATGATCTATATATAGTATTTTGAAACTCTAATTCCTAATCTAGAAGTTATATGTATTGAAATCTAATCAATACTTTTAGGGCACAAGAGTCTAACGCAATTTTAATATCCCTATCGTTATCAAATTTTATCATTTTTCTCTTATTCTTCTAATAAAGATATAATTGTTTTATGATTTTTTTGATAACTTTTATGTAAGATTTTATCATAACAATAATAGAAATAAAAACAATCATTACCTAGTCAAAGTTTGTGCATTTTTTTCACAATTTTAATTGAACTGTATTTCAATTATCCTGGATATAGTTCTTATGTTTTAAATTTTTTTAGTAATGTTAAGATTGTAGTATCTATCATGTTAATAGATAACATCATAAATCTTTGTAAATGATATGGTCTTCCACTTTCATGGTTCAAACCAAATTGAAAAAAAAAATTGGGACACCATTTCTCAGCCCATTTCATATAAAGCTACTCCAATATTTCCAACTACCCTACTTTCTTATTTCAATATTTATATTTGTTTTAACTTATATTTGTTAATATAAATATATTAATAGCCCGACTTTTCTGACTATTCATTCAATATTAAAATTAAATTAATTTATTAATCCAAAATTCTATTACAAGTTGATTATTACAAAAGCACAGCTATCAATGATTCAAAAGTCAAAATACTTTAATGTTAGGTAATCGAATTCCAATGCTATCTAACTCGATTATTATACTGAACCTGAAAACTGTATGCAATGAGATATACAACACTCAAAGAAACTAATCGATCTAACTAATAGAGTCAAATAACATACACATATAATAAAAATGAGATAATCTGTACGATATAATGCACCATACAAACACTTTTGATAAACTTTCATATTCTTATTACATACATACACTTCAATATAGATAATAACATAACAATAACAAATGAACCTTATCACGATTATTATAACTCAATGATTATAGTCCTAAAGTTTTAATAAATTATCACTACAACCCACGTACATGGTCATACGTTCTGATTCTAATATATTTACAACTCAGAATCCTAAAATTATCATCTAGACGCCATATATATACAACAAATCATTTCAAAATATATCATTCTTCAGCCCAAGTTTCGATATCGAATATACACGTAACACACAAGTGAAAACACTAGAAAGTGGATCGAAAACTTACCTCAAGCCTGATCATATTCGTATTAACATTTTGACTATCTAACCAATGTTTTCTTGAAAATCACACACGAAATTATTGTTATAAAACTCTAATCCCTAACCTACATGTTATATGTATTGAAATCTGATCTAAATTTTAGGCGCACTAGTCTAATTAAATTTATATCCTTATCCTTATCAAATTTTAATCATTTTTCTTTTATTCTTCAAATAAATATATAATTTGTTTTATGATTTGTTTTAAAAAACTTTATCTAAGAATTTTATATCATAACTATAATAAAAATAAAAATAGTCATTACTAGTCAAAGTTTTTACATTTTTTACGGTTTTTATTGCATTGTATTTTAATTATCATGGATAATACTTTTTATGTTTTTAGATTATTTTATTATTGTTTAGATGTAGTATGTATCATGTTTAATAAGATAACATCATAGATATTCATTATCTTGTGAGTAAGTGAATGGAAAATAATTTGTAAGTTGTTGGGTATCATAATATGGATTCATGGTTTTATTGTGGGATAATTAGAATCAATTAACTGTTTCTACTAGTTATAGGCCGTGGTTTGCACACGGGTATTTCAAAAATTATTTAATAAAATAAATAAATAAATTTATAATTAAAATTAAATAATATAATTCTGAAAGATTAAGTTATCTATATAATAAGTGTATTGCATCTGCATATTATGATAAATTTATTTAAGAACTACTTTCGTTACATAAGTTATTTTTATGTTATATATTTTATGAAATTATTTCTATAAATAAATTTGTAAAAATTTAAAGTTTACTTCAAATTTGTATTAGAAACTTACCATAAATAACATGATTCATATTTCTATAATTAAAATAGGTCATAAAAAATATATGGATCTTTCATAAACCTAAAATGGATAGTCCACTGGGTCAAATTAAAGTTAAAAATTATATGCGAACTAAAATATGGATATCAAACCTTAGGAAAGGGTTATCCAGCAATTTATAATATATAGATTTGCAAGCCAATAAATTTATGATATTTTCTTGTCATTCGACTAACTTGTTGGGCCTATCATCGAAATATATCTGAAAATATTAAAATTGTCATTAAGATATACATGTAAAATAACTCTAGATCAATGTCCAAAAGGTTTTAAGGCCCAACTCATCTATATGGTTTCCAAGTAAATAAATAAAATAGAAATAGTATGAACACATACTTTTCTATATATACATGCAGAAACAAATCTTAAATTCTAACCTGTTTCAGTCACATTATTTTTTCTCTTTCGACCGCCTCATTCATGAGTTCACAAATCCCAAATCGAAATCCAAACATATAATTCTCTCTTTAAGTCGGTAAAATTTATTTTCATTCAATGCCATATTGATTATGATGTATCATTTTTATCTCTTATTTAGTATTTGAAATTTAAACCAATGATCTTTTCCCAAAAGACCAATTATAAATAAACTAATATTTATGAGTGTTTATATTCATCTTCGGTTGTTATTTTTGCTTATTGTTTAAATTAAATAATGAAGAAAGTGCTCCATAAAGATTGAGAAAGGCGACGACTTAAAGGTATCATTTTGTAAATTTCTCATATGTTTATCGCTTTATTTGATGTAACTCTGTATTTATTTTTTGATTAACATTTTATACTTAAGATTGATATCACGTCTGATAGATAATCAAACCTTTTTAAGCTTATATGATAGATAATCGATTTTTTCTTGTCCGATTAAATATTATTACGTTTATTTGGATTTTATTTTATTTTGAATTTTTAACAATTTTCGTACCTTCTATACCTCATATGTTATATAATATTGACTTTCTTACTATTAGAATAATTTTCTTTTACGGGTAGTGATATTATATGCATAATCATGTATCCAATGAACACTTAACTTCTTTCTAACTGTGTGGAAACTTTGTATGTCATATAGCCATCATGACCAAGTTCTTTCCCAAATTTAATGGAATACTCTGATCCGACTCTTCCTATCCCAAATTCAATGGGTTACTATAATCCTGCTCTTCCCAACAGTGAAGAACATCATCCTCAGCCATTCTCAAACAAGCGAATTCTTAATCTTGGGGTTGGTAATTACAAGAGTAATTTTGGTCATCTTGGATTTGGTAATCACATGAGTAGGGGGTCAGTCTGGTGGAAGCAATGTTGGTCAATCTGGTCGAAGAAATGTTGATCACTCTGGTGGAAGTGACATATACACACCAAATATCATTTCAAAATATATCATTCTTCAGCCCAAGTTTCGATATCGAATATACACGTAACACACAAGTGAAAACACTAAAAAATGGATCGGAAACTTAACTAAAGCTGATCATATTCGTATTAGCCTTTTGACTAACTAACCAATGTTTTCTTGAAAACCACACATGAAACTTATAGGGACGAAATTTACCAGATTACCGATTTGTATTTATAAGACTCTACAAGTTCTAATAACAATGATGAGAAATACACATATGATCTATATATAGTATTTTTGAAAGTCTAATCCCTGACCTACATGTTATATGTATTGAAATTTGATCTAAATTTTAGGCGCACTAGTCTAATTAAATTTTATATCCTTATCCTTATCAAATTTTAATCATTTGTCTTTTATTCTTCTAATAAATATATAATTTGTTTAATGATTTGTTTTAATAACTTTATGTAAGAATTTTATATCATAAGTATAATAAAAATAAAAACAGTCATTACTAGTAAAAGTTTTTGCATTTTTTTACAATTTTACTGCATTATATTTCAATTATCATGGATAATACTTTTTATATTTTTACATTATTTTATTGTTGTTAAGATATAGTATGTATCATGTTTAATAAGATAACATCATAAATATTCATTATCTTGTGAGTAAGTGAATATAAAATAATTTGTAAGTTGTTGGGTATCATAATATGGATTCATGGTTTTATTGTGGGATAATTAGAATCAATTCAGTGTTTCTATTTGCAAGCCAATAAATTTATGATATTTTGTTGTGATTCGTCTACCTTGTTGGGCCAATCATCGAAATATATCCGAAATTATAAAAAAGTCATTAAGATATACATGTAAACTAAGTCTAGATCCATGTCCAAAAGGCTTTAAGGCCCAACTCATCTATATGGTTTCAAAGTAAATAAATAAAATAGAAAAAGTACGAACACATTATTTTCTATATATACATGCGTAAATAAATCTTAATTTATTACCCGTTAGTCACATTATTTTTTCTCTTTGCTCTTTTTCTTTCGGCCGCCTCATTCATGAGTTCACAAATCCCAAATCGAGATCCAAACATATATTTCTCTTTTAAGTCTGTAAAATTTATCTTCAATCAACGCCATATTGATTATGATGTATCATTTTTATCACTTAATTAGTATTTGAAATTTATACCAACGATCTTTTCCAAAAAGACCAATTATAAAAAACTTATATTTATGGGTGTTTATATTCATCTTCGGTTGTTATTTTTGCTTATTGTTTATATTAAATAATGAAGAAAGTGCTCCATAAAGATTGGGAAAGGCGACGACTTGAAGGTATCATTTTGTAAATTTCTCATATGTTTATCGCTTTATTTGATGTAACTCTGTATTTATTTTTTGAACAGCATTTTATTCTTAAGATTGCTATCATGTCTAATAGATAATCGAACCTTTTAAGCTTATATGATAGATAATCAATTTTTTCTGGTCCGATTAAATATTATTACGTTCATTTGGATTTTTTTTAGATTTTGAATTTTTAACTATTTTCGTACCTTTTATACCTCATATGTTATATAATATTGGCTTGCTTACTATTAGAATAATTTTCTTTTACGGGTAGTGATATTATATGCATAATCATGTATCCGATAAACATTTAACTTCTTTCTAACTGTGTGGTAACTTTATATGTCATAAAGCCATCATGACCAAGTTCTTTCCCAAATTCAATGAAATACTCTGATCCGACTCTTCCTATCCAAAATTCAATGGGTTACTATAATCCTGCTCTTCCCAACAGTAATGAACATCGTCCTCGGCCATTCTCAAACAATCGAATTCTTAATCTTGGAGCTGCTAATGACATGAGTAATTTTGGTCATCTTGGATTTGGTAATCGCTTGAGTAATGGGGGTCAGTCTAGTGGAAGCAATGTTGGTCAATCTGGTGGAAGCAATGTTGATCAGTCTGGTGGAAGTAGTGTTGGTTAGTTTTTAAATCGTTGGCCACGAGGACGTCCTCATAAAGATTAATTTACAGAGCTTCATTCTCTAATAATTTAATTTATTTTCCAATAACATTTAATGTAATAGTGATGTAATGGTCTATCCCTTTCTAGTGAGTGATATACTACATTCTAGTTGTTTATATTTCCAGTAATTTTTATATTAAATTTTGGAGATATTTATATAAAAGTTTTACAATAAAACTTTTTATTTGATTCGATTTTATGTGGGGATTTTCCTAACGAGCATATCCTTTTTTACATATCTATATTCTATTTATTTCAGGTCTACATGTTTTTTCTAATGGGGAACGTTTTTAATGGCTCTAAATTTCATTTGATTTTTTTTAGATGTTTTTCCCTTATTACGCACGTCTTAACCTTTTTGTTCTAGTATCAACATTTATTAAATATGTTGGTTTACATCCCATTATTTTTTTCTTTCTTTTCTCTTTTCTCTTATTTTTGCATGAATATCACATTTGTTAAATGCTTGAAGGAGGTACCTTTGCACTTCTGGTATTTTGGGTTCTTAATTTCCTATTGGGCCTTAATGTTGGGCTAGCAGGCTAGCATTCACGTCATTTGCAAATCGCAAATACTTATTTGTAAAATTAAAAAAAGAAAATACCTCATACGTAAGGGGGAAAAATAGATTTTTGAACAGATCTTATAATAATATGAGTGATTGTTAAATTTAATTTTTTTTAAAAAAAAATTACTTTTCTAAATGGAAAATAAAACATAATGAATAATCGAGTAATATTTCATGGAATCATTATTGTAAATGAAATATTACATATTAGAAAAATAATTGTTCAACTTTTTTAGAATTTAATAAAACAAATATTCATTTGAGTATGGTTATAAAAATTAAAATTGGCATTTTTATTTGGTACTCCTTCCATCCGATTTTCTTCGTCTCATTTAGAAAATAATCCATACTAAGAAAACTTAGTTTAATTATAATTTTTAATTGTTACCTATATATTAATTTCAAAGAAAAAATTTACTTCAATATATTGCATTAGTTTTATACTATAATTCTAGTAAGTTATGTCTTCCACTTTTATGGTTCAAGAAAATTGAAAAAAAAGTCTCGGGACACTATTTCAAAAAAAAACTACTCCAATATTTCCAACTACCTACTTTTTGTATTTCAATATTTGTATTTGTTTTAACTTATTTTTCTTTTTTTATTTGAAATTTTAATAAAAATATATGTAATAGCTCGACTTTTGGACTATTTATTCAATATTAAAACAAAAATTAAATGAATTCATTAATCAAAAATTCTATTACAAAGTTGACTATTACAAAAATACAGCCAATGATTCGAAAGTAAATATATTTAATTCTAAGTCATCGAACTCCAATACTATCCAACTCAATTATTACACCGAACCCGAAAAACTGTATGTAATGAGATATATTACCCGAACGGAAACCAATCGATCTAACTAATATAGTCAAATAACATACACATATAAAAAAAGAGATAATCTACATAATACGATACACGATACAAACACTTTCGATTCTAATCACAATTATTACAACCCAATGATTATGGTCTTGAATTTTTAGAAAATTGTCACTAAAACCCACTTACTCGGTCATACGTTCTGATTCTTATATATTCGTAATTCGGAATCTCAAAATTATCATCTAGAAGCGACATATACACACAAAATATCATTTCAAAATATATCATTCTTCAGCCCAAGTTTCGATATCGAATATACACGTAACACACAAGTAAAAACACTAGAAAATGGATCGGAAACTTAACTAAAACTGATCATATTCGTATTAGCCTTTTGATTAACTAACCAATATTTTCTTGAAAACCACACATGAAACTTATAGGGACGAAATTTACCACATTACCGATTTGTATTTATAAAATACTACAAGTTCTAATAACAATAATGAGAAATACACATATGATCTATATATAGTATTTTTGAAACTCTAATCCCTGACCTACATCTTATATATATTGAAATTTGATCTAAATTTTAGGCGCACTAGTCTAATTAAATTTTATATCCTTATCCTCATCAAATTTTAATCATTTTTCTTTTATTCTTCGAATAAATATATAATTTGTTTTATGATTTGTTTTAATAACTTTATGTAAGAATTTTATATCATAAGTAAAATAAAAATAAAAACAGTCAATACTAGTAAATATTTTTGCATTTTTTACAATTTTTATTGCATTGTCTTTCAATTATCATGGATAATACTTTTTATATTTTTACATTATTTTATTATTGTTAAGATGTAGTATCTATCATGTTTAATAAGATAACATCATAAATATTCATTATCTTGTGAGTAAGTGAATGCAAAATAATTTGTAAGTTGGTTGGTATCATAATATGGATTCATGGTTTTATTGAGGGATAATTAGAATCAATTCAGTGTTTCTATTTGCAAGCCAATAAATTTATGATATTTTTTTGTGATTGGTCTAACTTGTTGGGCCTATCAACGAAATATGTACGAAATTATTAAAATTGTCATTAAGATATATATGTAAACTAAGTCTAGATCCATGTCCAAAAGGCTTTAAGGCCCAACTCATCTATATGGTTTCGAAGTAAATAAATAAAATAGAAAAAGTAAGAACACATTCTTTTCTATATATACATGCGTAAACAAATCTTAATTTCTTACCCGTTTCAGTCACATTATTTTTCTCTTTGCTCTTTCTCTTTCGGCCGCCTGATTCATGAGTTCACAAATCCCAAATCGAGTTCTAAACATATATTTCTCTCTTTAAGTTTATAAAATTTATTTTCAATCAACGTCACATTGATTATCATGTATCATTTTTATCTCTTAATTAGTATTTTAAATTTAAACCAAAGATCTTTTCCAAAAAGACGAATTATAAAAAAACTAATATTTATGAGTGTTTATATTCATCTTTGGTTGTTATTTTTGCTTATTGTTCATATTAAATAATCAAAAAAAGTGCTCCATAAAGATTGTGAGACGGCTGGAAGTTATCATTTTGTAAGTTTCACATATGTTTATCTCTTTATTTAATGTAACTCTGTATTTATTTTTTGATTAACATTTTATACTTGAGATTGCTATCAGATCTGATAGATAATCGAACCTTTTTCAGCTTATATGATAGATAATCGATTTTTTCTCATCCGATTAAATATTATTACGTTCACTTGGATTTTTTATTGATTTTGAATTTTTAACTATTTCTGTACCTTTCATACCTCATATGTTATATAATATTGACTTGCTTACTATTAGAATAATTTTCTTTTACGGGTAGTGATATTATATGCATAATCACGTACCCAATGAACATTTAACTTCTTTCTAACTGTGTGGAAACTTTGTATGTCATATAGCCATCATGACGAAGTTCTTTCCGAAATTCAATGGAATACTCTGATCCGACTCTTTCTATCCCAAATTCAATGGGTTACTATAATCCTGCTCTTCCCAACAGTGAAGAAAATCATCCTGGGCCATTTTCAAACAATCCAATTCTTAATCTTGGAGTTGGTAATGATATGAGTAATTTTGGTCATCTTAGATTTGGTAATCGCATGAGCAATGGGGGTCAATCTGGTGGAAGCAATGATGGTCAATATGGTGGAAGCAATGTTAATCAGTCTGCTGGAAGTAGAGTTGGTTAAGTTTTCGTTGGCCACATGGACGTCCTCATAAATATTGATCTAGAGAGCTTCATTCTCTATCAATTTAATTTATTTTCCAATAACATTTAATGTAATAGTGATGTAGTGGTCTATCCATTTTTAGTCAGTGATATATTACATTCTAGTTGCTTATATTTCCAGTAATTTTTATATTTAATTTTGGAGATATTTGTAAAAAAGTTTTACAACAAACCTTTTTATTTGATTCGATTTTATGTTGGGTTTTTCGTCACGAGCATGTCCTTTTTATATATCTATATTCTATTTATTTCAGGTCTAGATGTTTTTTCTAACGGGAACATCTTTAATGGCCCTAAATTTTATTTGATTTTGTCTTAGATGTTTTATCCCTTATTACGCACGTCCTAATCTTTTTGTTATGGTATCAATATTTATTAAATATGTTTGTTTACATCCCATTATTTTTTTCTTTCTTTTCTTTTTTCTCTTATTTTCGGTTGAAGATCCCATTTGTTAAATGCTTATAGGAGGTACCTTTACACTTCTGGTATTTTGGGTTCCTAATATCCTATTGGGCCTTAATGTTCGGCCAGCAGGCCAACATTCACATCATTTGCAAAGCGCAACTACCTGTTAGTAAAATTAACAAAAGAAAATACCTCATATTTAAGGGGAAAAATTAGATTTTTGAACAGATCTTATAATAATATGAGTGATTGTTAAAATTATTTTTTTATAAAAAAAAATTACATTTCCAAATGGGAAAATAAAACATAATGAATAATCGAGTAATATTTCATGGAATCATTATTGTAAATGAAATATTACATATTAGAAAAATAATTGGTCAACTTTTTTAGAATTTAATAAAATAAATATTCATTTGAGTAAGGTTATAAAAAATTAAAATTGGCATTCTTATTTGGTACTCCTTCCATCCAATTTTCTTCGTCTCATTTAGGAAATAATGCATACAAAGAAAACTTAGTTCAATTATAATTTTGAAGTGTTACGTATATATTAATTTCAAAGAATAAATTTACTTCAATGCATTACATTAGTTTTATACTATAATTCTAGTAAGTTGTGTTATACATTGATATGTCTTCCACTTTTATGGTTCAAGAAAATTGAAAAAAAAGTCTTGGGACACTATTTCAAAAAAAAAACTAGTCCAATATTTCCAACTACCTACTTTTTATATTTCAATATTTTATTTGTTTTGACTTATTTTTCTTTTTTATTTGAAATTTTAATAAAAATATATGTAATAGCTCGACTTTTAGACTATTTATTCTGTATTAAAACAAAAATTAAATATATTCATTAATCCAAATTTCTATTATAAAGTTGACTATTACAAAAATATAACAACCGATAATTTGAAAGTAAATATAATTTAATGCTAAGTCATCAAACTCCTATGCTATCCAACTCAATTATTACACCGAACCTGAAAAACTTCATGTAATGAGATATACAACCCTAACGGAAATCAATCGATCTAACTAACACCGTCAAATAACATACACATATAAAAAAGAGATAATCTACATGATATGATACACGATACGAACACTTTCGATTCTTATCACGATTACTACAACCCAATAATTATGGTCCTGAATTTTTAGAAAATAGTCACTACAACCCACTTACTCGGTCATACGTTCTGATTCTTATATATTCGTAATTCAGAATCTCAAAATTATCATCTAGAAGCGACATATTCCAAATTACATCATCTAGAAAATGGATCGAAAACTTAACTAAAGCCTGATCATATTCGTATTAGCCTTTTTACTAACTAACTAATGTTTTCTTGAAAACCACAAATGAAAGTTATAGGGACGAAATTTACCACATTGTCGATTTGTATCTATAAAACTCTACAAGTTCTAATAACAATGATGAGATATATACATATGATCTATATATAGTATTTTGAAACTCTAATTCCTAACCTACATGTTATATGTATTGAAATCTGATCTAAATTTTAGGCGCACTAGTCTAATTAAATTTTATATCCTTCTCCTTATCAAATTTTAATCAATTTTCATTTATTCTTCTAAGAAATATATAATTTGTTTGATGATTTGTTTTAATAACCTTATATAAGAATTTTATATCATAACTATAATAAAAATATAAACAGTCATTACTAGTAAAAGTTTTTGCATTTTGTTACAATATTTATTGCATTGTATTTCAATTATCATGGATAATACTTTTTTTGTTTTTATATTATTTTATTATTATTAAGATGTAGTATCTATCATATTTAATAAGATAACATATTCATAAATATTCATTATTTTGTGAGTAAGTGAATGCAAAATAATTTGTAAGTTGTTGGGTATCATAATATGGATTCATGGTTTTATTGTGGGATAATTAGAATTAATTCAGTATTTCTATTTATAAGCCAATAAATTTATGATATTTTGTTATGATTCGTCTAACTTGTTGGTCCCATCATCGAAATATATCCGAAATTATTAACATTGTCATTAAGATATACATGTAAAATAAGTCAAGATCCATGTACAAAAGGCTTTAAGGCCCAACTCATCTATATGGTTTCAAAGTAAATAAATAAAATAGAAAAAGTCTGAACATAATCTTTTCTATATATACATGCATAAACAAATCTTAATTTCTTACCCATTTCAGTCACATTATTTTTTCTCAACAGTGAAGAACATCATCCTCAGCCATTCTCAAACAATCGAATTCTTAATCTTGGAGTTGGCAATGACATGAGTAATTTTGGTCATCTTTGATTTGGTAATCGCATGAATAATGGGGGTCAGTCTGGTGGAAGCTATGTTGGTCAATCTGGTGGAAACAATGTTGTTCTGTCTGGTGGAAGTAGTGTTGGTTAGCTTTTAAATCATTGGCCACCAGGACGTCCTCGTAAAGATTGATTTACAGAGCTTCATTCTCTATCAATTTAATTTATTTTCCAATAACATTTAATGTAATAGTGATGTAATGGTCTATCCGTTTCTAGTCAGTGTTATACTACATTCTAGTTGTTTATATTTCCAGTAATTTTTATAGTTAATTTTGGAGATATTTGTATAAAAGTTTTACAATAAAACTTTTTATTTGATTCGATTTTATATTGGGATTTTTCTCACGAGCATGTCCTTTTTTACATATCTATATTCTATTTATTTCAGGTCTAGATGTTTTTCCTAACGGGGAACGTCTTTAATGGCTCTAAATTTCATTTGATTTTTTCTTAGATGTTTTTCCCTTATTACGCACGTCTTAATCTTTTTGTTCTAGTATCAATATTTATTAAATAAGTTGGTTTACATCCCATTATTTTTTTCTTTCTTTTCTTTTTTCTCTTATTTTCGCATGAAGATCCCATTTGTTAAATGCTTGCAGGGGGTACCTTTACACTTATGGTATTTTGGGTTCCTAATTTCCTATTGGGCCTTAATGTTAGGCCAGCAGGCCAGCATTCACGTCATTTGCAAAGCGCAACTACTTATTTGTAAAATTAACAAAAGAAAATACCTCATATTTAAGGGGAAAAATAGATTTTTGAACAGATCTTATAATAATATGAGTGATTGTTAAAATTATTTTTTTTTAAAAACCAAATTATATTTCCAAATGGGAAAATAAAACATAATGAATAATCGAGTAATATGTCAATGAATCATTATTGTAAATGAAATATTACATATTAGAAAAATAATTGTTCAACTTTTTTAGAATTTAATAAAACAAATATTCATTTGAGTAAGGTTATAAAAATAAAAATTAGCATTCTTATTTGGTACTCCTTCCATCTGATTTTCTTCGTCTCATTTAGAAAATAATGCATACAAAGGAAACTTAGTTCAATTATAATTTTGAAGTATTACCTATATATTAATTTCAAAGAAAACATTTACTCCAATACATTGCATTAGTTTTATACTATAATTCTAGTAAGTTGTGTTATAAATTGATATGTCTTCCACTTTTATAGTTCAAGAAAATTTTAAAAAAAGTCTTGGGACACCATTTCAAAAAAAAAACTACTCCAATATTTCCAAATACCTACTTTTTGTATTTCAATATTTGTATTTGTTTTAACTTATTTTTCTTTTTTATTTGAAATTTCAATATAAATATATGTAATAGCTCGACTTTTGGACTTTATTCTATATTAAAACAAAAATTAAATGAATTGATTAATCCAAAATTCTATTACAAAGTTGACTATTACAAAAATACAACAACCGATGATTCGAAAGTAAATATAATTTGATGTTAAGTCATCGAACTCCAATGTTATCCAACTCAATTATTACACCGAACCTGAAAAACTCTATGTAATGAGATATACAACCCTAACGGATACCAATCGATCTAACTAATACAGTCAAATAACATACACATGTAAAAACATAGATAATCTACATGATATGATACACGAGACAAACACTTTCAATTCTTATCACGATTATTATAACCCAATAATTATGATCCTGAATTTTTAGAAAATTATCACTACAACCCACTTACTCGGTCATACATTCTGATTCTTATATATTCGCAATTCAGAATCTCAAAATTATCATCTAGAAGCGACATGTACACAGCAAATATCATTTCAAAATATATCATTCCTCCGCCCAAGTTTCGATATTAAATATACACGTAACACACAATTAAAAACACTAAAAAATGGATCGGAAATTTAACTAAAGCCTGAACATATTTGTATTAGCCTTTTGACTAACTAACCAATGTTTTCTTGAAAATCACAAATGAAAGTTATAGTGACGAAATTTACTAGATTGCCGATTTGTATTTATAAAACTGTACAAGTTCTAATAACAATGATGAGAAATACACATATGATCTATATATAGTATTTTGAAACTCTAAATCGTAACTTACATGTAATATGTGTTGAAATCTAATCTATATTTTAGGCACAATAGTCTAATTAAATTCTATATCATTATCCTTATTAAATTTTAATAATTTTTCTCTCCTTCTTCTAATAAAAATATAATTTGTTTTATGATTTGTTTTAATAACTTTATGTAAGAATTTTATATTATAACTATAAAAAAAATAAAAACAGTCATTACTAGTCAAAGTTTTTGCATTTTTTCACAATTTTTATTGCACTGTATTTCAATTATCATGGATAATATCATAAATATTCATTTTGTATTTCCTTATTACGCACGTATTAATCTTTTTGTTCTTGTATCAATATTTTTTAAATATGTTGGTTTACATCCCAAATTCTTTTTTCCTTTCTTTTCTCCCTTATTGTTTGGCATGAAAATCCCATTTGTTAAATGCTTGTAGGACGTACCTTTATATTTCTGGTATTTTGGGTTCCTAATTTTCTATTGGGCCAGCAGACTCGTTATTCACATCATTTGCAAGGCGCAACTATTTATTTATAAAATTAACAAAAGAAAATACCTCATATTTAGGAGGAAAAAACAGAATTCTAAACAGATCTTATATTAATATTGGTGATTGTTAATTTTTTAAAAAAAATACATTTACAAATGGGAAACTAAAACATATTGAATAATCAAGTAATATTTCATCGAATCATTATTGTAAATGAAATGTTAAATATTAGAAAACTAATTGTTCAACTTCATTAGAATTTAATAGAACTAAAATGCATTTGAATAAGGATATAAAAATAAAATTTAGAATTCTTATTTGGTACCCCTTTAATCCCATTTTCTTCGTCTCGTTTAAGAAAATAATGCATACAAAACAAAATTAGTTCAAATATAATTTAGAAGTGTTACCTTTATAACAATTTCAATGAAAAAATTTAATTCTATACATAGCATCAGTTTATACTATAATTCTAATAAGTTGTGTTGTAATTAATTGATACGTCTTTCACTCTTATGGTTCAAGCAAATTGAAAAAAAAATTGGGACACTATTTCTCAGCCCATTTCATTGAAAGCTACTCCAATATTTCCAATTACCTACTTTTTTGTTTCAATATTTGTATTTGTTTTAACTTATTTTTCATTTTTATTTGAAATATTAATATAAATATATATAACAGCCCGATTTTTCAGACAATTCATTCTATATTAAAATTAAAATTAAATAAATTTATTAATCCAAAATTCTATTACAAAGTTTACTATTACAAAAGCACAACTATCGCTTATTCAAAAGTCAATGTTCTTTAATGTTAAGTAATAGAACTCCAATGTTATCCAACTCGATTATTACACCGAACCTGAAAACTGTATGTAATGAAATATACAACCCTGATAGAAACTAGTCGATCTAACTAATAGAGTCAAATAAGATACCCATATAATAAAAATGAGATAATCTATACGATACGATGCATGATACAAACACTTTCGATAAAATTTCATATTTTTATTACATACATACAATTCAATATAGATAATAAAGTAACAATAACAAATGATCCTTATCAAGATTATTATAACCCAATGATTATGGTCCTAAAGTTTTAAGAAATTAACACTACAACCCACGTACTCAGTCATACATTCTCATTCTAATATATACACAACTCAGAATTCCAAAATTATCATCTAGACGCCACATATATACAACAAATATCATTTCAAAATATATCATTCTTCAGCCGAGGTTTCGTTATCGAATAAACACGTACCACACAAGTGAAAATAATAGAAAATGGATCGGAAACTTACGTCAAGCCTGATCAAATTCGTATTAGCCTTTTGACTAACTAACCAATATTTTCTTGAAAATCACACATGAAAGTTATAGGGACGAAATTTACCAGATTACCGATTTGTATTTATAAAACTCTACAACTTCTAATAACAATGATGTGAATTACACATATGATCTATATATAGTATTTTCAAACTCTAATTCCTAACCTGCAAGTTATATGTATAGAAATCTAATCTATATTTTAGGCACAAGAGTCTAATTAAATTTTATATCCTTATCCTTAACAAATTTTAATCATTTTTCTATCCTTCTTCTAATAAAGATATAATTTGTTTTATGATTAGGTTTAATAACTTTATGTAAGGATTTTATATCATAACTATTATAAAAATAAAAACAGTCATTACTAGTCAAAGTTTTTGCATTTTTTCACAATTTCTATTGCACTGTATTTCAGTTATCATGGATAATAGTTTTTATGTTTTTAATTTTTTTTATTAATATTAAGATGTAGTATCTATCATGTTTAATAAGTTAACATCATAAATATTCATTTTGTATTTCCTTATTACGCACGTCTTAATCTTTTTGTTCTAGTATCAATATTTTTTAAATATGTTGGTTTACATCCCAAATTCTTTTTTCCTTTCTTTTTTCCCCTTATTGTTTGGCATGAAAATCCCATTTGTTAAATGCTTGTACGAGGTACCTTTACATTTCTCATATTTTGGGTTCCTAATTTTCTATTGGGCCTTATAGTTGGGCCAGCAGACCCGTCATTCAAATCATTTGCAAGGCGCAATTATTTATTTGTAAAATTAACAAAAGAAAATACCTTATATTTAAGAGGAAAAAACAGAATTCTAAACAGATCGTATATTAATATGGGTGATTATTAATGTTTTTAATAATACATTTACAAATGGGAAACTAAAACATATTGAATAATCGAGTATTATTTCATGAAATCATTATTGTAAATGAAATGTTAAATATTAGAAAACTAATTGTTCAACTTTTTTAGAATTTAATAAAACAAAAATACATTTGATTAAGGTTATAAAAATAAAATTTGGAATTCTTATTTGGTACCGCTTTCATCCGATTTTCTTCCTCTCGTTTAAGAAAATAATGCATACAAAAAAAACATAGTTCAAATATAATTTAGAAGTGTTACCTTTATAACAATTTCAATGAAAAAATTTAATTCTATATATAGCATCAGTTTATACTATATTTCTAATAAGTTGTGTTGTAAATTGATATGTCTTCCACTTTTATGGTTCAAGCAAATTGAAAAAAAAAATTGGGACACCATTTCTCAGCCCGTTTCATATAAAGCTACTCCAATATTTCCAACTACCTACTTATTTATTTCAATTTTTGTATTTGTTTTAACTTATTTTTCATTTTATTTGAAATGTTAATATAAATATATGTAACCTCTCGACTTTTTGGACAACTCATTCTATATTAAATTTAAAATTAAATAAATTTATTAATCCAAAAATCTATTACAAAACAAAAGCACAACTATCGATGACTCAAAAGTCAATGTTCTTTAATGTTAAGTAATATAACTCCAATGCTATCCAACTTGATTATTACACCGAACCTGAAAACTGTATGTAATGAGATATACAACCGTGACAGAAACCAATTGATCTAACTAATAGAGTCAAATAACATCCACCTATAATAAAAATGAGATAATCTATATGATACTATGCATGATACAAACACTTTCGATAAAATTTCATATTCTTATTACATAGATACAATTCAATATAGATAATAAACTAACAATAATAAATCATCCTTATCAAGTTTATTATAACCCAATGATTATGGTCCTAGATTTTAATAAATTAACACTACAACCCACGTACTCGGTCATACATTCTGATTCTAATATATATGCAACTCAGAATCCCAAAATTATGATCTAGACGCCACATATATACAACAAATATCATTTCAAAATATATCATTCTTGAGCCCAAATTTCGTTATCGAATAAACACGTACCACACAAGTGAAAACACTAGAAAATTCGTATTAGCCTTTTGACTAACTAACCAATGTTTTCTTGAAAATCACACATGAAATTTATAGGGACAAAATTTACCAGATTGCCGATTTGTATTTATAAAGCTCTACAACTTCTAATAACAATGATGTGAAATACACATATGATCTATATATAGTATTTTGAAACTCTAATTCCTAATCTAGAAGTTATATGTATTGAAATCTAATCAATATTTTAGGCACAAGAGTCTAACGAAATTTTATATCCCTATCCTTATCAAATTTTAATCATTTTTCTCTTATTCTTCTAATAAAGATATAAATTGTTTTATGATTTTTTTTGATAACTTTATGTAAGAATTTTATATCATAACAATAATAGAAATAAAAACAATCATTACTAGTCAAAGTTTTTGCATTTTTTCACAATTTTTATTGAACTGTATTTCAATTATCATGGATAATAGTTCTTATGTTTTTAAATTTTTTTAGTAATGTTAAGATGTAGTATCTATCATGTTTAATAAGATAACATCATAAATATTTATAAATTGATATGTCTTCCACTTTTATGGTTCAAACAAATTGAAAAAAAAAATTGGGACACCATTTCTCAGCCCATTTCATATAAAGCTACTCCAATATTTCCAACTACCTACTTTCTTATTTCAATATTTATATTTATTTTAACTTATATTTGTTAATATAAATATATGTAATAGCCCGACTTTTCTGACTATTCATTCAATATTAAAATTAAATTAATTTATTAATCCAAAATTCTATTACAAAGTTGATTATTACAAAAGCACAGCTATCAATGATTCAAAAGTCAAAATACTTTAATGTTAGGTAATCGAATTCCAATGCTATCTAACTCGATTATTATACTGAACCTGAAAACTGTATGCAATGAGATATACAACACTCAAAGAAACTAATCGATCTAACTAATAGAGTCAAATAACATACACATATAATAAAAATGAGATAATCTCTACGATATAATGCACCATACAAACACTTTTGATAAACTTTCATATTCTTATTACATACATACAATTCAATATAGATAATAACATAACAATAACAAATGAACCTTATCACGATTATTATAACTCAATGATTATAGTCCTAAAGTTTTAATAAATTATCACTACAACCCACGTACATGGTCATACGTTCTGATTCTAATATATTTACAACTCAGAATCCTAAAATTATCATCTAGACGCCATATATATACAACAAATATCATTTCAAAATATATCATTCTTCAGCCCAAGTTTCGATATCGAATATACACGTAACACACAAGTGAAAACACTAGAAAGTGGATCGAAAACTTACCTCAAGCCTGATCATATTCGTATTAACATTTTGACTATCTAACCAATGTTTTCTTGAAAATCACACACGAAATTATTGTTATAAAACTCTAATCCCTAACCTACATGTTATATGTATTGAAATCTGATCTAAATTTTAGGCGCACTAGTCTAATTAAAATTTATATCCTTATCCTTATCAAATTTTAATCATTTTTCTTTTATTCTTCAAATAAATATATAATTTGTTTTATGATTTGTTTTAAAAACTTTATCTAAGAATTTTATATCATAACTATAATAAAAATAAAAATAGTCATTACTAGTCAAAGTTTTTACATTTTTTACGGTTTTTATTGCATTGTATTTTAATTATCATGGATAATACTTTTTATGTTTTTAGATTATTTTATTATTGTTTAGATGTAGTATGTATCATGTTTAATAAGATAACATCATAGATATTCATTATCTTGTGAGTAAGTGAATGGAAAATAATTTGTAAGTTGTTGGGTATCATAATATGGATTCATGGTTTTATTGTGGGATAATTAGAATCAATTAACTGTTTCTACTAGTTTATAGGCCGTGGTTTGCACACGGGTATTTCAAAAATTATTTAATAAAATAAATAAATAAATTTATAATTAAAATTAAATAATATAATTCTGAAAGATTAAGTTATCTATATAATAAGTGTATTGCATCTGCATATTATGATAAATTTATTTAAGAACTACTTTCGTTACATAAGTTATTTTTATGTTATATATTTTATGAAATTATTTCTATAAATAAATTTGTAAAAATTTAAAGTTTACTTCAAATTTATATTAAAAACTTACCATAAATAACATGATTCATATTTCTATAATTAAAATGGGTCATAAAAAATATATGGATCTTTCATAAACCTAAAATGGATAGTCCACTGGGTCAAATTAAAGTTAAAAATTATATGCGAACTAAAATATGGATATCAAACCTTAGGAAAGGGTTATCCAGCAATTTATAATATATAGATTGGCAAGCCAATAAATTTATGATATTTTCTTGTGATTCGACTAACTTGTTGGGCCTATCATCGAAATATATCTGAAAATATTAAAATTGTCATTAAGATATACATGTAAAATAACTCTAGATCAATGTCCAAAAGGCTTTAAGGCCCAACTCATGTATATGGTTTCCAAGTAAATAAATAAAATAGAAATAGTATGAACACATACTTTTCTATATATACATGCAGAAACAAATCTTAAATTCTAACCTGTTTCAGTCACATTATTTTTTCTCTTTCGACCGCCTCATTCATGAGTTCACAAATCCCAAATCGAAATCCAAACATATAATTCTCTCTTTAAGTCGGTAAAATTTATTTTCATTCAATGCCATATTGATTATGATGTATCATTTTTATCTGTTATTTAGTATTTGAAATTTAAACCAATGATCTTTTCCCAAAAGACCAATTATAAATAAACTAATATTTATGAGTGTTTATATTCATCTTCGGTTGTTATTTTTGCTTATTGTTTAAATTAAATAATGAAGAAAGTGCTCCATAAAGATTGAGAAAGGCGACGACTTAAAGGTATCATTTTGTAAATTTCTCATTTGATGTAACTCTGTATTTATTTTTTGATTAACATTTTATACTTAAGATTGATATCACGTCTGATAGATAATCAAACCTTTTTAAGCTTATATGATAGATAATCGATTTTTTCTTGTCCGATTAAATATTATTACGTTCATTTGGATTTTATTTTATTTTGAATTTTTAACAATTTTCGTACCTTCTATACCTCATATGTTATATAATATTGACTTTCTTACTATTAGAATAATTTTCTTTTAGGGTAGTGATATTATATGCATAATCATGTATCCAATGAACACTTAACTTCTTTCTAACTGTGTGGAAACTTTGTATGTCATATAGCCATCATGACCAAGTTCTTTCCCAAATTTAATGGAATACTCTGATCCGACTCTTCATATCCCAAATTCAATGAGTTACTATAATCCTGCTCTTCCCAACAGTGAAGAACATCATCCTCAGCCATTCTCAAACAAGCGAATTCTTAATCTTGGGGTTGGTAATTACAAGAGTAATTTTGGTCATCTTGGATTTGGTAATCACATGAGTAGGGGATCAGTCTGGTGGAAGCAATGTTGGTCAATCTGGTGGAAGAAATGTTGATCACTCTGGTGGAAGTAGTGTTAGTTAGCTTTTAAATCGTTGGACACGAGGACGTCCCCCTAAATATTGATTTACAGAGCTTCATTCTCTATCAATTTAATTTATTTTCCAAAAACATTTAATTTAATAGTGATGTAATGGTCTATGCGTTTCTAGTCACTGATGTACTACATTCTAGTTGTTTATATTTCCAGTAATTTTTATATTTAATTTTGGAGATATTTGTATAAAAGTTTTACAATAATTTTTTTTATTTGATTCGATTTTATGTTCGGATTTTCCTCATGCGCATGTCCTTTTTTACATATCTATATTCTATTTATTTCAGGTCTAAATGTTTTTTCTATCGGGGAACGTCTTTAATGGCTCTAAATTTCATTTTATTTTATTTTAGATGTTTTTTCCCTTATTATGCACGTCTTAATCTTTTTGTTCTAGTATCAATATTTATTAAATATGTTCGTTTACATCCCATTATTTTTTTCTTTCTTTTCCCTTTTCTCTTATTTTCGAATGAAGATCCCATTTGTTAAATGCTTGCAGGAGGTACCTTTACATTTCTGGTATTTTGGGTTCCTAATTTCCTATTGGGCCTTAATGTTGGGCCAGCAGGCCATCATTCACGTCGTTTGCCAAGCGCTACTACTTATTTGTAACATTAACAAAAAAAATACCTCATATTTAAGGGGAAAAACTAGATTTTTGAACAGATCTTATAATAATATGAGTGATTGTTAAAATTATTTTTTTAAAAAAAAATTACATTTCCAAATGGGAAAATAAAATATAATGAATAATCGAGTAAATTTCATGGAATCATTATTGTAAATGAAATAGTACATATTAGGAAAAAAATTGTTCAACTTTTTTAGAATTTAATAATACAAATATTCATTTGAGTAAGCTTATAAAAATAAAAATTGGCATTCTTATTTGGTACTCGTTCCATCCGACTTTATTCATCTCATTTAGGAAATAATGCATACAAAGAAAACTTAGTTGAATTAGAATTTTGAAGTGTTACATATATATTAATTTTAAAGAAAAAATTTACTTCAATACATTGCATTAGGTTTATACTATAATTCTTGTAAGTTGTTTTGTAAATTTATATGTCTTCCACTTTTATGGTTCAAGAAAATTGAAAAAAAAGTCTTGGGACACCATTTCAAAAAAAAACTAATCAAATATTTACGACTACCTACTTTTTGTATTTCAGTATTTGTATTTGTTTTAACTTATTTTTCTTTTTAATTTGAAATTTCAAAATAAATAAATGTAATAGGTCGACTTTTGCACTATTCATTCTATATTAAAACAAAAATTAAATGAATTCATTAATCCAAAATTCTATTACAATGTTGACTATTACAAAAACACAGCTACCGATGATTCGAAAGTAAATATACTGTAACGCCCCCAAACCCACCTTACCTCTATTTAGGTCGTTACGATACCATGCTCTGTACATGCACAATTTATTCCATAGGTATAATATATTTTATTAAGGGATGGGATTCCATTCCCCACAAGTCTCAAGATCTTTCATCACACTATCTTATTATTATTACATACCGAGAGTACAAGTCTTACAAATTTATTTAGATAGGTGACTGTCTACTCCGAATTACACCTTGCGAGTGCGTTCCCTTTCCGAGCTCTGACTAATTGTTCGTCATTTCCTTCCTCACACTTTACTGTTTAAGAAAAATAATATAACACAAGGGTGAGCATAATATGCTCAACAAGTATATCCAGTTCAACAATAAAATTAGGAATTTACCAAAACTATTCAATACAAAGTGATAGGGGATGACTGCAAAATATCAACAACATACATATAAATCATTTATCAAATTTAGTCACACAACAATAGAATTCTCAAAATTGGCAATGCTCAACAATTTATCAAAAACTAGTCATTTTCCACCTCAGTGCCACAGCAATGCGATCAACTATCACCAAGCATCTTCACCCGCGAACTTACACTTGCCCGATAATGGCTCGTAGTACAGCTCGCAAATATACATTAATATGGCCGACCTAAAAGGGATTAACATCTCAACCCTCAGCTACATTTGAACCGATAAAATTTATTTATCCAAATAGCCGCTCCATCTCTGTCTTGACGGTTGTGCGACTTATTTTCCACTTCCGCGGGTTAAACTGCGTTGACCAGTTAGGAGGAACTCATCCCACAAAAATCTCACACATTTGAATCATTTTAGAGAAAAACTGAAGATATCTTTCGTAACAATAATAGTCCAGACCTGAACAATAGGTCGGCTCTTTATAATGGAATCAAATAGAATTTACCACTACGAACTATGTACCCGATAGTTGGCGAAAGAGGTGATTACCTCGAACAATTGAGGGAAATCAATTCCAAGGAAAAATTTCAATAACGTTGTTGTAATATACCAATGAGATGATTTTTAAATATCATGCTATATAGAGATAATTAGTTTGAATATAATTATTTATATAATATTATGATGAAATCATAGTCATGATTTGAAAAAGCTTTAATTAATATAATACATACACCAATATATATATTTAGTATCAGAATATCATATATACTTTAAGTTGATCCGAACAATGGATCTGACTCGATGAGAAAGAATGTTCACACAACGATCGTAGTCGAGATAATTAGGTGTATTCAACAACTTTATCCAGTAATAATAATAATAGTTTAATATCAAGGAATATAATTGTAAGAAGACCGTTAATAAAAATATTTTTACCAGTGGTTCCTATTTAAATTTGTAATTCCAAAAATATATTGAAGCTCGAAATCCATTGTTGATTATAACTATATATAATATAAATAATTTTTTTAAAAAAATGACAATGTTTCACATTAGAGTGTTGAGTATAATTGCAGGAACTAGCAAATAAATAACTTAAGTGCGGAATACATGAAATAATAATGATTTAAAAAAATAAACAATATTAAACAACACACTTTCAAAATAAATTAAGATGGAAATAGAATATACTTGCCTGAATTTCCAGCTAATATGCGCTCACACTTTCGAGAAATAATATTTTTCAGCCTCTGTTTTAAGGTTCCTCTCACTGAATTTACTATCACAAATAAATATTAATAAATTAGTTGCGGTTCTTATGCCATTACTGTAAATATTCGGATTTATTTGACTTATTCGATTGATTCCTATTACGTGGAAAAATAATATATTTTAAATACCTATTATTAAACGGATTATTTAAACCTTATTATTATATGTTTATCCTTGCCTCTAATAATTTACTTTTAATTTTCTCTAACATATTTTCATCTTAACCATCATTTAATATTGTTTTCCATAAAAATTAATTTACCCTTAACATTTTAAACTTTTACTTGAATCCATTATTCTATTTTAAATTATATCTCCAATATACTTTTATTTAGTTTCCTTTTATAACAAAATTTAAAATTCCATACTCACTCCCTTTTAATATTTTATTACTTTCCTTTTATTATTCTTTTTATTTTTTGTTTTGACCTAATTCTACTTACCATTTTTGTTTTATCATTTTACTAATTTACCCTTGTCTCATAAAAACATTACCCATGACCCGATCTACTGATTGCCCAAGCCCATTTTTCAAAAATCAACTCCGAACAAAAATTCCGGCGAAACTTGAATTTTTCCGATCGTCACCTCTCTCTCGCGGCTGTTCTCTCTCTCCCTCTTTCTCCGCTGCAACTGCCGAACACCACCACCACGTCGGTGGTGGCTCCGCCATCATCCATCTTCCCCTATACCAACATCATGCAACCACAACTCCCTCCTCTCAATTAACTCTCACCCACTCACCAAAATCTCTCCCTTTATTTTCATCGTCTCCGACCAACCACCCGCCACCACCGCTGTTGGCGCCGCGGCCGGTGGTGGTCTCCACCCGTACCCCCGTTTCTCCCGAAGCCATCAACAACACCCCAAACTCCAAATTTTTACTTAATTACCCTTATTTAATTATTCTAATTCTAATTATTGGGTCAATCAATTCTAATTCAAATGGATATTAAAGTCAATTTCCTCTATTACTTTACTAATTTTAATTATATTTTATATCGAACTCTATATCATTATAATTTATATTAAATTCAACTTCTTCTACTAATCTATATTTTAATTCATATCGAGTTGTATATTATTCTAATTTGTTACTTCACGCTAAATTAAATTTAAGCAAACTAAATATAATTATTAAAATTTAGTTGATATATCATGTCAATCGGGCTAAGATAAAATAATAATACTATCAATCCTCCTAAAAACATTATTCTAATGAACTTGGATAAACAAAATAATATTTTACTTATCTAGAATAAAAAAATACATTATACAATTGATTTAGACTAACACAAAACTAAAATAAAAATACAATTCGACCAACAAAACTAAAATCATATATACTATTTATTCAGTCTAAAACAAAATTATCTTATTGATCTAGATTTTTTAAAAAAAAAATTAAACTAAAAATAATTAGTTTGATTTAGTCGGTGTATTGGGCATCTGGCTAAAATAAAATAATTAAAACCATTGATCCGAGAAAATCAAATTAATATTAGACTAAGTATAATTCATATCCTATTGATGTGAACTAAAAAATCAAATTTTAATTAAAATATAAATATATATTTTTTAAAATACACATAGAATTATCAATAAAACTATATCATTCAATCAATAATATTGTCTCTTTCAAATATTTTTTATAGAATTATAGTTAATTGATTAAGTAATCGCCATGCTAAAATAATATTTTTAAGGTCCCAACATAATCGAGACATTAATTTTTTACCTTCAATAAAATAATAATTTCATTATAATAACATTTCCTTCCGTACCAATGCTATCACTTTAAATAAGTTTAAATGTTCTAAAAAGTTATGAACATATACATCTACTAATATAATTATTCTGAAATTATATCATTTAAAGTTTTAAATCAATAAAATTAAAAATTGAATTCAATTTTTTTAAAAAAATATATATTATTAAAAAAACTGTGTGATCCGTGCAGCGCACGGGTTTTAAGGTAGTTATATTAAAAACGAAGCATTAAAAATTTGGTTATTGGTCCTTAATCACTTAATTTGGAACCGTTAGATCAAATTGATGAGAACCATTAGATATAATCTGAAAAATTATTATTCAAGTGATATAAGATCGAATTCTACAAGCAACATATTATTAAGATTATAAGTTATAAATAAAGATAAAGATGACCGTGCCAGGCGTTATATACTTGTATATTTAGTGCTTTAAAAAAAATATGTCCTCTCACCCAAGCTATTTATAGCTCCTAGTATTTGTTAGAGAAAGGTGTAGGACCTTCTAGAGAATGTTTCTAAAAATATCTCTATTATTTTATCATTTATCCTTGAAGATATTTTGGTTCTAGATTTCTCCTAAAAATATCTTAGTTTGTAGATTTCTCTCTACAAAATATCTTCCAATATTTTGTTAGTATATTCTCAAAATATCTTCTCCCTCCCCCAAAATATCTTTATTAGTTTATTAGTAATTTACAACATATCTAATTCCTATAACTACCTCTCTCTAAATTCTTCCCTTCAAAACATCTTGTACAAAAATAAGAATATTTTCTATCTTAATAATAGAGTTGTAAAAATATCTTTTCTCTAAATAAAATATAAATAAATACTCGAGTATACTATAGAATTTTAAAGAAAAATATTTGAGGTTAACTTATTGGAATATATTTATGAAAAGAGAAATTCTCTTAAAAAAATATTTTATTTAAAAAAATGTTCGCTTTAGAGTTCAAAAATAATTTACATATTTTATTTCGTACTTTCCACCAATATTTCCTAATAATAATGATTATGAGATATTTATTATTATTATTATTATTATTATTTTCCCCTCCAACTAGAATTTCATTATTTCTAAAATATCTTTTGCTTAAAATATTATTATTATATATATCGCTAATATCTCGCGGATCCATATTTTAAAACCTCAATATCGCTCTCAATTATTTGAGAGTTTAGTTTGCTTGCTATTTTATGAATAATTTCACTCAATATAACTGTTCATTATTATTATTATTATTATTATTATTATTATTATTATTATTATTATTATTATTTATAACTATAATTGTCTCAATAAATGCTATGGTTTAATTTGCAACTTAAATATTTGACGCATCGATTCTAAGCAATTATCTAATTATTTTCTTCTCAAAAACATAATTTAAATAAAATAAAATAAAGTAAATGATTGACCAAACTTTGCAAGTCACATTTATATTAAGTTGGGAAATATAAAGTACGGTTGTTACATTCTCCCCAACTTATAAGATTCTGTCCTCGGAATCAAGACTATTGTTAAACAACTCAGGATAATTCTTTCGCATCTCGTCTTCTTTTACCCAAGTAGCTTCTTCTATTGATTATCTTTTCCATAATACCTTGACCATCTTGATCTTCTTATTTCTTAACTCTTGGACCTTCCTATCGAGGATCTGCACCGATTGTTCTTCATAGGTCAGATCTGATTCTATCTCAATTGGCTCATAGTTGAGGACATGTCGGTTGTCAAGATGATAGGTCTTCAAGACAGATATATGGAAAACATCATGTATATGTTGTATGTTTGGGGGTAGCGCTAGTTGGCACGACACTGTCCCAGCCTGCTTTAGAGTCTCGAACGGTCCGATATATCTAGGACTTAATTTCCCCTTTTTCCCAAATCTTATTACTCCTTTCCATGGTGAAATTTTTAGTAAAACTTTGTCACCAACTTCAAATTCCTTATATTTTCTTCCTAAATCAGCGTATTTTTTTTGTTGATCCTGGGCAGTGACTATTCTTTTCTTCATTACCTTTATGGTCTGTTGAGTCTGTTGTATCAGTTCTGGTCCATATATCCTTCTTTCTCCAACTTCATCCCAACACACAGGTGATCTACATTTCCGACCGTACAAAGCTTCGTATGGTGCCATTCTGATGCTGGCATGATAGCTATTGTTGTAGGCAAACTCGACAATGGGTAAATGATCGTCCCAACTTCCTTTAAAATCCAGCACACACGCTCTTAACATGTCTTCTATTTTCTGAATCGTTCTTTTACTTTGTCCGTCGGTCTGTGGATGATATGTAGTACTAATATTTAACTTGGTTCCAAGACACTCCTGAGAGCTTTGCCAAAATCTCGAGGTGAAATGAGTGTCACGGTCACATACTATTGCAACTGGAACTCCGTGTCTAACAACGATTTCCTTCAGGTATATGCCAACAAGATTTTCCACCGTATATCTTTCGTTAATTGGCAAGAAGTGAGGTGATTTGATTAGTCGGTCCACTATAACCCATATCATGTCATGGTTAGCTTTGGTTCGGAGTAAACCGATGATGAAATCCGTAGTAATGCTTTCCCATTTCCATTCAGGTATCTCCAATGGTTGAAGTAGTCCGCTCGGCTTCTGAAGTTCTGCTTTGATTCGTTGACAGGTTAGGTACTTGTTGACCCATTCTGCAATTTCTCTCTTCATATTGGGCCACCAATAATTTCTCTTAATATCTTGATACATCTTTGTGCTTCATGGTTGTATGGAGTATCTTGAGTTGTGAGCTTCATTTAGAATTTCCTCCTTCAATTCTGGCACGTTAGGGACCCAAATCCTAGATGCAAATCTCTTAATTCCATGATTGTCCTTTAGACTCAATACTTCCTCACCAGTTAGCTCCGACTTCTTTTCCGCCATCTCCATTTCTTGGAATCGTCAAATCTTTTCTAACTTTTCCATTTCCTTAAGCAATTCCGGCGATGCGGTTAGTATTTTCATTCTTTCTTTTCTGCTTAGAGCATTCGCCACTACGTTAGCCTTTCCTGGGTGGTAGTTGATAGTGCAATCATAGTCCTTAATTAATTCCAACCATCTTCTCTGGCGTATATTCAACTCCTTTTGCGTAATGATGTATTTCAAACTTTTATGCTCCGTGAAGATTTCGTACTTTTCTCCGTACATATAGTGTCGCCAAATTTTTAGAGCGAAGACTGTGGCTGCTAATTCTAGATCATGAGTGGGATACCTCGTTTCATATTCTTTTAGTTACCTGGAGGCATAGGCTATTACTTTGCCATGCTACATTAGTACACACCCTAAGCCTTTATGAGAAGCATCGCAATAAATAACAAAATTTCCGTTTTTATCAGGAAAAGCTAACACATGCGTCGTGGTCAATCTTTTCTTAAGTTCTTGGAAGCTCTCCTCGCATTTGGGGGTCCATTCATACTTTTCGTTCTTCCTTGTCAGCTCGGTCAATGATGTGGCGATTTTAGAAAAGTCTTGTACAAATCTTCGATAGTACCTGACCAAACCTAAGAAACTGCGGACATTTGTTGGCATCTTGTGTCTCTCCCATTTTGAAACTGCTTCTACTTTGGCTGGGTCTACTAAAATACCTTCGCCAATAATAATGTGACCGAGGAATTGAACTTTATCTAAACAGAACTCGCACTTTGAAAATTTCACGTATAACTTTTCCTTTCTCAAAGTTTCCAATGCCAGTCTTAGATGTTCTGAGTGTTCTTCGAGGGATTTCGAATAGATCAGGATGTCATCGATAAAAACAATCATGAATTTGTCGAGGTGTTTCTTAAACACTGTATTCATTAAATCCATAAATGTTGTCGATGCATTGGTTAGTCCAAATGGCATTACTAGAAACTCATAGTGCCCGTATCGGGTATGAGAGGCTGTTTTGGGTACGTCTTCTGGTCGTATCTTCAACTGATGATATCCCGAATGTAAATCAATCTTTGAAAAACACGTGGCTCCCCTGAACTGGTCGAACAAATCATCAATTTGAGGCAATGGATATTTGTTCTTGATTGTCAGCTTGTTAAGTTCTCGATAGTTAATACACAATCGCATCGATCCATCTTTCTTTTTAACAAATAGAACTGGAGCTCCCCACAGAGATACACTGGGCCTAATTATGCCTTTGTCAAAAAGTTCTTGAAGTTGAGTAGCCAATTCTTTCATTTCTACCGGTGTCATCCTATATGGAGCTTTTGAAATTGGTGTAGTTCCCGGAGCAAGATCTATCGTGAACTCGATTTCCCTATCAGGGGGTAGTCCAGGCTAGTCATCAGGAAAGACGTCTTTAAATTCTTTTACCACCGAAATATTCTCAATCTGGGGAACATCCTTGTTTGTGTCCACAACATATGCTAAATAGGACTGACAGCCTTGGCGTAATAATCTCTTTGCTTGTACTGCGGTCAAAAATTTATGGGCCTTCTTTTTCCCTCGTAACGTGATCCTCTTATTATCTGGTCCTTTCAAGCTTACTCGTTTAGATCTACAATTAATTTGTGCATCATAACGGGCTAACCAATCCATCCCTAGAATTACATCAAATTCTCCTAACCTAAATGGAATAAGGTCAACATAGAAGGGTTGCCCTTAAATTTCTATTTTACATCCCTGACAAACCTGACCAATGGGAATAACTTCTTGATTCGCAATCGCAACTGCCAAGATTTCATCTAAAGGTATAAGTTCTAATCCCAATTTGTTAACAAAATTTTCAGATATGAAGGATTTAGTTGCACCCGAATCATTTAAACACATGCATCCACGGAATTTAATAGTAAAGTACCTGCAATCACATCATTATCTACCAGAGCATCCTTGAGAGTCATGTTGAAGGTGCGCGCAACAGGCTTGGCATTGTTTTTGGTATTTCCTCTTGGTGGAGGTGCTTCAAGTTTGGGCACATAATCTCCCTTGTTCTTTTGAGGGCATTCTCGAGCATAATGTCCCTTTTTCCCGCAAGCGTAACGATTCATTGTCTTTCCCTTACAATTAGGGGATAGATGTCCCTTATTTCCGCAGGTATAACATGTCCTTTCTTCCAAGCGACAAAGTCCATTATGCCTTTTCCTGCATGTTTTACACTCTGACCACTGAGGTCTTCCTTGAATCAGGTTTGTTGTGGGATTGGTTCAGAATCGATTATCTCCTTTATTCTCCACCCTCTTATCATTAGGCTTTCAATATTCTCACTTCACGAATGGTCGCTTGCCCCGGTTCCGGTCGAGTCTACGGTTAACACTCCCTTCATCAGATTGAAACTTACGCTTATTTCCACCCTTTTCCTTTGTATAAAAATCTGCTCCACTCTCGACAATCTGTGCTTTCTGCACCATTGTAGCATAATCTAAAATCTCTAATACAACAACTTTGTTCTGGATCCAGGGCTTTAGCCCTTACTGGAAACGTCTAGTTCTCTTCGCATCAATGTCAACGTAATATGGTACAAACCTAGATTGTTCAGAGAATTTATTCTCATACTCTGCCACAATCATCCTATCTTGCTTTAGATGAAGAAACTTCAATTCCATTTGAGCTTCCATATGTCGGGGAAAATACTTTTCTAAACATAGTTCCATAAACCTGTCCCAAGGAATAACAGCTGTCCCTTCTAAGTTTCTCTTAGCCTCCCACCAATAGTTAGCTTCTCCTTTGAGCATATAGGCCGCAAATAGAGTCTTCTTATCCTTTTCGACACCAACAATTTCAAAGGTCTTCTCAATCTCCCTAAGCCAAACCCTAGAAGCAAGAGGGTCAGATCTCTCATGAAACTCTGGAGGGTTCAAGGATTTAAAGGGCTTAAAGGTGGCAACATTTTAGGGTTGCCTTGCTGGCGGAGCCCCAATTACTGGTGGTTGGTTCTGACGATGCTGGTTGAGTAATTCTGCTAGTCTGACTATGGGATCATTAAGATCCGGTGGAGCGTTAGCATTTACTCCGCCTTGGTTGGGTCCATTGATTGGACCTTGGTTAACTGGGGTCTACCTCCTCTTATTAGTGGCATCTTTCACTAATAAGAGTAAACATTAAAAGTGATTAGACAATAATATAATATGTGATACTCATGGAGTATCCGGTTTTCAAAAATTTAGTATGTAGGTATGATCACACTATTGCCATGGTGACTTGTCAAACATTTTCCTTGACCATATTCGAAAAAAAATCCGAGTTTAGATGAAAAAGATAAATCGGTATTTTATTATGTAATCAAAATTCTTAATAGTTTGAAAACATTTAATATTTTAATCGATAAAATTCTTACTATCGAAGAGAATTCATGTATTATGGAAATCATTTAGTTAGATATTTTTTTAAGAAACAGTCTCCTTTTTGAACGATTTATGTCAGGTAATTAAAAATCGTGCTTTGAAAATACTTTTTTTTTGAATTTATTACCATGGCTTACATTGTACCAGTTTATAAAGCAATAATGTCTAACAGTTATAATAATAACATCAAAATAGGTACCCCATCGGGTATATCATCATCATAATAAATAGTACCAAGTCTGGAATAGAGTACGGTATAACCAGAAATATAATACATCCAGAGTCATAAGTGTGAATACATCGGAAAGGCCTACTACATCAGTCTAGAGTACATATAAGAACCTATCTAGGTCTTCATCGGGTAGCTACATCATGGCCAAAAAAATTTAAGTCTACAGCTGTCTGGTCAAGTCAAGCTATACAAAAGACTCATATACCCGGTCTTCGACTAATGTCATCATATATATATATACTGTCTAGCAAAAGATGTAGATGGATAATCAAATATGTATATATGCCATCTTTCTCAAAAGTCAAAGTCATAGATACTCCATCACAGGGGGCCAAACAGCTCACCCACACGGCGTACAAACTTGGTACGACCATCTCTGAGAATCCTGGATACCTCATCCCTACTAACAGCCCCAAAACCAGTGGATAGAAGACTATCAACCTCAGTCTGCATCCCAGTGACCACAAAAGCAGCAGTCTGTGACATAATCTCATACACAACACTCCTACGGACATGGTCATAATCAGCTGGTGGAGGAACTGTCCTTTAAGCAATCATCATAATCAAAGCCTCCCTAGTCACAAAAACATCTATATACTGCAAGAACAGGTCATCATATGCACCCCTGAGCTCATCATATAGGAATGCAGGAATAGTCTCTAACTGGCAACCCATCTGACTAACATGATCTATAAATATTGTTATACCCTGATCGGGAGCAGCAGTAATAGGGGTATCGGTGGGGTAGCAGGAGCAGTGTCACACACGGGAGTGGGTGTGACCATAGTAGAGACCAAGGCAGGTGATATGGCAGCTAATGAAGTATGGGATCCCTGACTTACAGCGACGGGATCTACAATCATAGCACTAAAAGTACCCATACCAATAGTAGAAGGAGTAGTCCCAGGCGAAAGAGACTCAAACTGGTACCTATATGATATCGGCATACCAAGAATCACAGAAGAAGTAACTGGAAAAGTCGGGTGAAAGTGTCTCACAAACTCGGCCAACGCAGGATCATCCTCGCGCGAAGGAGTAACAGCAGTATAGATAACCGGTGTAGAAATCGGCAAAGTAAGAGATGGTAGTATAGTCAATGGAGATAGAGATCTGAAAGTAGGAGTCACTGTCCCATCTACGGTCTGGTCCACGGGAGACCCAAAAGCTATATCCTGTGGTGGAGTATCCACAAGATCTACAACAATAGGAGGTGGAGGTGGTATCTCCTGGACTGAAGTGTCATCTGAATCCATAGTCGGGGGTCTGAATGTCTCGTGAGGATTAGTCTCTGAGTCGCTAGATACTATCATGTAAGCCTCTTAAGGATCTGTGTCTGAACTAGAAAATAGATCGGGAGCTTAACTAAAGCCTAAGCATATTCGTATAGGCCTTTTAACTAACTAACCAATGTTTTCTTGAAAACCACACATGAAACTTATAGGGATAAAATTTACCACATTACAGATTTGTATCTATAAAACTCTACAAGTTCTAATAACAATGATTAGAAATACACATATGATCTATATATAGTATTTTGAAACTCTAATTCCTAAACTACATGTTATATGTATTGAAATCTGATCTAAATTTTGGGCGCACTAGTCTAATTAAATTTTATATCCTTATCCTTATCAAATTTTATTCATTTTTCTTTTATTCTTCTAAGAAATATATAATTTGTTTGATGATTTGTTTTAATAACTTTATGTAAGAATTTTATATCATAACTATAATAAAAATAAAAATAGTCATTGCAAGTCAAAGTTTTTGCATTTTTTTACAATATTTATTGCACTGTATTTCAATTATCATTGATAATACTTTTTATATTTTCACATTATTTTATTATTGTTAAGATGTAGTATCTATCATGTTTAATAAGATAACATAAAAAATATTCATTATCTTGTGAGTAAGTGAATGCAAAATAATTTGTAAGTTGTTGGGTATCATAATATGGATTCATGGTTTTATTGTGGGAGAATTAGAATCAATTCAATGTTTCTATTTGTAAGCCAATAAATTTATGATATTTTGTTATGATTGGTCTAACTTGTTGGGCCTATCATCGAAATTTATCCGAAATTATTAACATTGTCATTAAGATATACATGTAAAATAAGTCAAGATCCATGTCTGAAAGGCTTTAAGGCCCAACTCATCTATATGGTTTCGAAGTAAATAAATTAAATAAAAAAAGTACGAACATATTCTTTTCTATATATACATGCATAAACAAATCTTAATTTCTTACCCGTTTTAGTCACATTATTTTTTCTCTTTGCTCTTTCTGTTTCGGCCGCTTCATTCATGAGTTCACAAATCCCAAATCGAGATCCCAACATATCATTCTCTCTTTAAGTCTGTAAAATTTATTTTCAATCAATGCCATACTGATTATGATGTATAATTTTTATCTCTTAATTAGTATTTGCAATTTAAACCAATGATCTTTTCCCAAAAGACCAATTATAAAAAAACTAATATTTATGAGTCTTTATATTCATCTTCGGTTGTTATTTTTGCTTATTATTTATATTAAATAATGAAGAAAGTGCTCCATAAAGATTGAGAAATGCGACAACTTGAAGGTATTATTTTGTAAGTTTTTCATATGTTTATCCCTTTATTTGATGTAACTCTGTACTTATTTTTTAATTAACATTTTATACTTAAGATTGCTATCAGATCTCATAGATAATCAAACATTTTTGAGCTTATATGATATATAATCGATTTTTATGGTCTGATTAAATATTATTACGTTCACTTGTATTTTTTTTGGATTTTGAATTTTTAATTATTTTCGTACCTTTTATACCTCAAATGTTATATAATATTGACTTGCTTACTATTAGAATAATTTTCTTTTACGGGTAGTGAAATTATATGCATAATCATGTATCCGATGAACATTTAACTTCTTTCTAACTGTGTGGAAACTTCGTATGTCATATAGCCATCATGAGCAGGTTCTTTCCCAAATTTAATGAAATACTCTGATTCGACTCTTTCTATCCCAAATTCAATGGGTTACTATAATACTGCTATTCACAACAGTGAAGAACATCATTCTCGGCCATTCTCAAACAATCCAATTCTTAATCTTGGAGTTGGTAATGATATTAGTAATTTTGGTCATCTTGGATTTGGTAATGGCATGAGTAATGGGGTCTGGTGGAAGAAATGTTGGTCAATATGGTGGAAGCAATATTGATCAGTCTGGGGGAAGTAGTGTTGGTCATCTTTTAAGTGGTTGGCCATGAGGACGTCTTCATAAAGATTGATTTATAGAGCTTCATTCTCTCTCAATTTAATTTATTTTCCAATAACATTTTATGTAATAGTGATGTAGTGGTCTATCCGTTTTTAGTCAGTGATATACAACATTCTAGTTGTTTATATATTCAGTAATTTTTATATTTAATTTTGGAGAAATTTGTATAAAAGTTTTATAACAAAACTTTTTGTTTGATTCAATTTTATGTGGTGATTTCCTTACGAGCATGTCCTTTTTACATATCTATATTCTATTTATTTCAGATTTAGATGTTTTTTCTAACGAGGCACGTCTTTAATGGATCAAAATTTCATTTGATTTTATTTTAGATGTTTTTTTTTGCTTATTACGCACGTCTTAATCTTTTTGTTCTAGTATCAATATTTTTTAAATATGTTGGTTTACATTCCGTAATTTTTTTCTTACTTTTCATTTTTCTCTTATTTTTTTGTGTGAAGATCCCATTTGTTAAATGCTTGCACGAGGTACCTTTACATTTCTGGTATTTTAGGTTCCTAATTTTCTATTGAGCCTTAATGGTGGGCCAGCAGGCCCGACAATCACGTCATTTACAAGGCGCAACTACTTATTTGTAAAATTAATAAAAGAAAATACCTCATATTTATGGGAGAAAATAGATTTTTTAACAGATCTTACAATAATATGGGTGATTGTTAAAATTATTTTTAAAAAAAAAATACATTTCCAAATGGGAAACTAAAACATAATGAATAATCGAGTAATATTTCATGGAATCATTATTGTTAATGAAATATTACATATTAGAAAAATAATTGTTCAACTTTTTTAGAATTTAATAAAACAAATATTCATTTGAGTATGGTTATAAAAATAAAAATTGGTATTCTTATTTGGTAATCCAATTGTGCAAGACATGCGTGTACAATAACAAGACTAAGTCAAATTGACAACCCTAAGTAAGTTGTATTGTTATCTTAGTTTGCATTTAGAATTGTAACATTGAAAATCTATAAAAATGTCAAAGAGCATACTTGAGTCTTTTTCTTCAAAACAGTATCAAGCCTATGAATTCTATTTGGAAGAAGATCAAGAAGATCATACCTCAGAAGAATTATGAAGAAGCTTGAAGTTGAATAAATCTGTTTTTAGAAAAATGTTCTAAGTCAAGATCTCTACAAGTCACAGATTTAGTGTGAAGTAATTCCAGAATGACTTATAGAGAACTCAAGAAAGCTACTAGAGAACTCAGAGATATCGACAAGCCAAATTGAAGACATGAAGATTGGAGATATCGACAAGTCATTTCTTCACTTGAGAACTCAGAGTTATCGACAAGTCAAAATTCATTAGAGAACTCTTAGTTATCGATAAGTCAATTTTCACTAGAAAACTCAGAGATATCGACAAGTCAAAATTTACTAGGGAACTCTGAGTTATTGACAAGTCAAATTTCACTAGAGAACTGTGAGTTATTGACAAGTCAACAAGTCACTAGAGAACTCAGAGATATCGATAAGTCAAAGTGAAGATATGAAGATGAGAGATCTCGACAAGCTAAATTCTCTTATAAAGAACTCAGAGACCTCTACAAGTTAAAACAACAATAGAGTGATTAGATATCTCGATAAGCCAATATACATATCGAGATGTCAAGTTCTCTATATGCCTAACTGGAGAGCTCGATGTAAATTCTTAAAGCAGAAATTGCAGACTAGTTCAATATCCAAGATTAACAATCAGCAAACAATCCAACCAGCTGGATTGACAAGTCTACAAAAAGCAGCTTGAAGAGTGTGCAAGATCAAGGGTGTAGATTAACTAACAAAGAAAGATCAAAGTTAACATAGTATGCAAAGATATGTTAAGCCAGAAATGGAAGATATACTTTTCCCTAAAATGGAATAATTAGTGACAGTCTACTAAAGTGAATAGAATTTCTTATTATAAACTGTATAAACCAGTAGTTAACTATCATATAAAGTTAACACTGGTCCTTTGTTAGTTGTAACAATTAAATCAGGAATTCTTATATTCTCTCAAGATTGAAGCTAAGCTCTTTATCAACAAAGAGCCTGAAAATTTTATAGCAAAACATTCTTAATTTTAATATAAAATTAAGTGAGTTTTGAAAGATCTGTGTTATTCGTTGTTGCATGCTTAATTTCAGTCTTAACACATCTTACTACAAGATTTGATTTACTTTGTTCAAAACCATAGACATTTCAAGAAAAGCAGAAAAACATAAAAACACATTCACCCCCCCTGTGTGTTTTTCATTACCTAACAAGTGGTATCAGAGCAAAATCTGAAAGTAAACAGAATCAAGATCTTTGAAGAATGAATACAAAGAAAATCAGTAGCATCAAAATTCTTAATTTTGATAAAGCTAACTACACTCTTTGGAAAAAGAAAATGTTGATATGAAGCTCCATGACAAATACTATGAAGCTGAAGAAGTAAACTTGAAATTATTGCTTACACTCCCTGATCATTTGGAACAGAAAATTTCAGCAATCAGAGAAGGGAGATACTTGAGCAGAATAACTTTGGAAGTTCTGTATGGAATCTTAAAAACATAAAAATTAGAAATGATTCAAAGAAAATCATTAAGAGCTGGTCAAGGGCATGTGGTAGATGGTTCAAGTGCTCTAATAGTCAATGAAAGCTAGACCTCTAATGATGATCCAAGATCCCAGACACCAGTTGACTCAACAAGTGAGCAAAGAACCAATGATTCATAGGAACAAGTCATTCTGGAATTGGAAGAAGATGAGTTCTACACCCTAGATGAACTTGATGAGCTTGATCAGTCAATGGCCTATCTGGCAAGAAATTTATCTAACATTAGAGTAAATAAGCCAAGATTCTTCAAGGGTAAAGGACAATCATTCAACAAAGATAGCAGCTGAAAAGGAAAAGGGAAGTAAACATTGGATAGAAAAAATGGTTAAAAAACTGGATCTGTTGATAGATCAAAGATAAGGTGCTATAACTGTGATGAACTAGGCCATTTTTCTATAGAATACAGGAAACCCAAGAAAGAAAATAAAGACAAAGCCTATCTTGAACTGGAAACAAAGTATGAAGCTCTTCTGAAAAAATAACAAAGCAAAGCTTATATTGCAGAGGGAAAAAGTTGGGATGACTCTAATAATGATAAAGATGAGGAAGTTGGAAATTATGAACTAATGGTCTTGGAGCAAGAAGAATCATCCTCATCTAAATCACAGTTACCAGCTCTCACTACCATTGATTTAAATGTGAGTCAATATAAGGAAACTATAGAGAAGATGAGCACATAAATGTTTCATATTTATACAAGTATGGTTGCTGCTAATGAAGAAGTTAACAGATAAACAAAGATAAATGAGAAGTTTGAAAATGAGAAACAAGAATCCGAATTATTGTCGGTAGAGCTTGAAGCTATAAGACAAGAAAATGCATATCTGAAGAACAAGCTCAAGTGTGCAAGTGAATTTGAAGCAGTACTAAGGGAGAAGTTGGAAAAGAATGAGGTAAAGTTGAAGTCCTTTAAGAATGCATCTGAGTTGGTTGAATAATACCATGAGGAAAATAAGACAAGTGCAAATATTGTTATTGGTCTTGATTATGATGCCTTGAACAGTTAGAAGAAAAATATAGGTGACAAAGAAAAAGCAACAGAAAATGAAAATGTTCCAGCAATGTTGAAAAAGGTTGTTTCACCTATGTTCAAGGCATGTAAAGTTATCTTCAGTGAAGAAGAGTTGATTATCACGCAAGAAATTGCTGATAAAGATTATTAGAAGAAAAATGCAGAAGCAACTCAATCTTCCAAAGCTGAAGAGAAGCTCATAGACAACTAAGGCTCCAAGACACCTGTCAAAGAAACCAAAACTGAAGATGCAAGAAAGAAGAAGAATAATAGAAATGGGAAAATTGGGATAAACAAAAGCAACAATTTTGCTTATATTGCAGATGCTCCAAGAAAGAAATGTGAGAAATGTGGCTCTGTAAATCATCTAACTTACCTTTGTAAAAAGGTTGTTAGCAAGCCAGTTGAAGGAGTGTAAAATCCCTAAATTCGGGGTCAAGATTTGGTGTTACTAAATAATCTTTACATAATATAAAATAATATACAATGACCCCTTAATTCTGGATCGATTATAGGTTATGGTATGAAATAAGAATCTAACCTTCTAAAATCTAGAACAACTAAATTATTGCTTTATGTAAATAAGAAACAATGTGCTAGAAACTCAATTTATTGAGTTTGAAAAATTGAAATTAGAATGCAAGGTTGCTAAGGATGAACTTAAAGAATCCTTAAAGAAAGAGGAGATTTTAAGAAAGCAACTTGAACGAGAACAGGAAATGATTAAGGCATGGAAATCATCCAGAGATTTCCATGCTCAAATCACTAAAGTTCAAGGTATAGAATCCTTTTGTGATGAAGCCTGGAAAAAGAATAAAGAGAAGCTTGATTCAAACTTGGTTGAAGGACTTTCACCAAATATGGACTCGACAAATGATGAAAATTATTCATCGAATAATCAAAAGGATTATCCGTCGAAAGACAATGAGCCACATCCGTCGAATGTCAGTAAGACGGTTAGCAAAGCTAAGCTAGCTAAGTTGAATGATAAGTATGGATCAGTTTCTAAATACTTTGTTCCAGGAGAATCAAGTCAAGTAAGAAAAGAAAATAGAGTTAATGTTTGTCATCTTTCTATCAAGCAATTGAATGACATATTAGAAAATATTGAGGTTAAAACAGAATCAAAAAGGAAAAATAATAGAAATGGGAAAGATGGGATTAACAAACATAACAACTACACACCTGATAAATATACTCAAAGAAAAATTTGTGTTAAGTGTGGTAGTGTTAATCATTTGTCTGTTAATTGTAAACTTGCTATGCCTACTCCCATGTCTACACCTTCTTCTTTTCCCAACATGACAACCATGCCTTCCATGCCTATGAATGTTATGCCTGCTCAGAATATGAATGCGCAATTTGCTAATATGCCATTTGGACCTAATCCTTATTATGTTGCATTTAGGATGCCTCAAATACCATTTAGCATGCCTTACTGGAATAACATGTTTGCATATAGCATGCCTTTTCATGTAAACCAAAATGTGCATGATAATTATGTTTCAATGACTGGTTTCAAAGGTCCAACTCAAATGACTGGTTTCAAGGGTTATACTGTGGGATATGGCTTGATTTCAAAGGATAATGTCATCATTGAAAAGGTTGCCCTAGTGGATTGACTCAAGCATAATTTGTTGAGTATCAGCAAGCTTTGTGACAAGGGAAACTCAATCACTTTCAATTCTGAAGCCTGTGTTGTGACCAACAAGAAGAGCAATAAAGTGGTCCTCACTGGAGTGAGAAAAGGAAATATGTACCAAGCTGAGTTCAACTCATCAAATGTAGAATCAGTAACTTGTCTTCTCAGTAAAGCAAGTCAAGATGAAAGTTGGTTATGGCACAAGAAGTTGTCCCATCTAAACTTCAAGACCATGAATGAGTTAGTCAAGAAAGAATTGGTTTGTGGTATTCCTTAAGTGGAGTTTACTAAGGATGGATTGTGTGATGCCTGCCAAAAAGGAAAGCAGATTAAAGCATCATTCAGAAAGAAGCTTGATTCAACAATTGAAGAACCTTTGCAACTATTGCATATGGATTTATTTGGACCAGTCAATATATTGTATATCTCAAGGAAAAGATTTCGCCTAGTAATTGTAGATGATTTCTCAAAGTTCTCTTGGACATATTTTCTCAAATCCAAAGATGAAGCTAGTGAAATCATCATCAATCACATAAGGCAAGTCAACAATCATCCTGACTTCAAAGTAAGAAGAATCAGGAGTGACAGTGGAACTGAATTCAAGAATTATGTGATGAGATCATTTTGTGAAGAGAATGGTATTATGCATGAGTTTTCTACAGCTAGAACTTCACAACAAAATGGAGTGGTGGAAAGGAAAAACAAATCCCTTATTGAAGTTGCAAGAACAATGCTAGAAGAATCAAAGTTACCAACATATTTTTGGGCTGAAGCTGTGAATACTGCATGCTACACTCAGAATATTTCTTTGATCAATCAAGCAAAGTGCATGACACCCTATCAATTGTTCAAGAATGGGAAGCTAACTTTAAAATTTCTACATGTCTTTCACTGTAAATGCTATATCTTAATGAATCAAACTGATCAACATAGAAAGTTTGATGCCAAAGCAGATGAAGGAATTTTTGTTGAATATGTTGTGAGAAAATCATATAATGTCTATAATCTAAGAACCAACATTATTATGGAATCTATACATGTTGTGTTTGATGATAAAAAGATTGAAGGACTACAAGATAGAGATTTCCATGAAAGCCTCAAATTCAATAATGTTGAGATGGTTAGTGATGACAGTGCTCAAGAAATAGTGGCTAAGGATAATGCAGAAAAATCTACAACTAATGAAGAAAATAATTCAACATCCGTCGAGTTACATAATGCTTCATCCATCGATAGACAATCTGCCTCATCAGTTGGTAGACAATCTGCCTCATACGTTGGTAGACAATCAGCTTCATCTGTTGAGATACAAAGTGCATCATCCATCGGAACAATGAGATAAGCTGAGAGTCAAAACAGATGACTTCCATAAAGAACCCCATCTTTAAGTCAAAGATCCATAAACTCAGGGGGAGTTTCTTATAATTAAAACTCACTCACACATCAAGACAACAATGAGGCCTCTTCATCTAGAGCTAATCTACCATAACAGAGAAAATGGACTAGGGATCACCCTTTTAAGCTCATTATTTGTGATGCATCTTGTAGAGTTCAAACAAGGAAAGCAACACAAGAAGAATGTCTGTATAGCAGCTTTCTTTCTAAGTAAGAACTAAAGCACACAAAAGAAGCTGTGTTGGATCCTGATTGGGATTTAGCTATACAAGAAGAGCTAAACCAATTTGAAAGGAACAAGGCATGGAAGCTGGTACCCAAGCCTAAAGGAAAGAAAACTTAGTTCAATTAGAAATTTGAAGTGTTACCTATAAATTAATTTCAAAGAAAAAATTTACATCAATACATTGTATTAGGTTTATACTATAATTCTAGTAAGTTGTGTTATAAATTGATATGTCTTCCACTTTTATGGTTCAAGAAAATTGAAAAAAAAAGTCTTGGGACACCATTTCAAAAAAAAACTACTCAAATATTTCCAACTACCTACTTTTTGTATTTCAATAATTATATTTGTTTTAACTTATCTTTCTTTTTTATTTGAAATTTTAAAATATATATATGTAATAGCTCGTCTTTTGGACTATTCATTTTATATTAAAACAAAAATTAAATGAATTCATTAATCCAAAATTCTATTACAAAGTTGACTACTACAAAATCACAACTACTGATGATTCGAAAGTAAATATACTTTAATGCTAGTTCATCGAACTCCAATGCTATCCAACTCAATTATTACACCTAACCTAAAAAACTGTATGTAATGAGATATACAACCCTAACGAAAACCAATCGATCTAACTAATACAGTCAAATAACATACACATATAAAAAAAGAGATAATCTACATGATATGATACACGATACGAAAACTTCAATTCTTATCACGATTATTACAACCCAATAATTATGATTCTAAATTTTTAGAAAATTGTCACTACAACCCACTTACTCGGTCATACGTTCTGCTTCTTATATATTCGTAATTCAGAAACTCAAAATTATCATCTAGACGCGACATATACACTACAAATATCATTTCAAAATATATCATTCATCTGCCCAAGTTTTGATATCGAATATACACATAACACATAAGTGAAAACACTAGAAAATGGATCGAAAACATAACTAAAGCCTGATCATATTCGTATTAGCCTTTTAACTAACTAACCAATGTTTTCTTGAAAAGCACACATGAAACTTATAGGGAAGAAATTTACCACATTGCCGATTTGTATCTATGAAACATTACAAGTTCTAATAAGAATGATGAGAAACACACATATGATCTATATATAGTATTTTAAAACTCTAATTCCTAACCTACATGTTATATGTAATGAAATCTGATCTAAATTTTAGGCGAACTAGTCTAATTAAATTTTATATCCTTATCCTTATCAAATTTTAATCATTTTTCTTTTATTCTTCTAAGAAATATACAATTTGTTTGAGGATTTTTTTTAATAACTTTATGTAAGAATTTTATATCATAACTATAATAAAAATAAAAACAGTCATTACTAGTCAAAATTTTTGCATTTTTTACAATATTTATTGCATTGTATTTCAATTATCATGGATAATACTTTTTATGTTTTTACATTATCTATCATGTTTAATAAGATAACATGATAAATATTCAATATCTTATGAGTAAGTGAATGCAAAATAATTTGTAAGTTGTTGGGTATCATAATATGGATTCATGATTTTATTGTGGGATAATTAGAATCAATTTAGTGTTTCTATTTGCAAGCCAATAAATTTATGATATTTTTTTGTGATTCGTCTAACTTTTTGGGCCTATCATCGAAATATATCTGAAATTATTAACATTTTGATTAAGATATACATGTAAAATAAGTCTAGATCCATGTCCAAAAGGTTTTAAGGCCCAACTCATCTATATGGTTTGGAAGTAAATAAATAAAATAGAAATAGTACGAACACATTCTTTTCTATATATACATGCATAAACAATTCTTAATTTCTTACCCGTTTCAGTCACATTATTTTTTCTCTTCGCTCTTTCTCTTTTGGTCGCCTCATTCACGAGTTCACAAATCCCAAATCGAGATCCAAACATATATTTCTCTTAATTAGTCTGTAAAATTTATTTTCAATCAACCCTATATTGATTATGATGTATTATTTTTATCTCTTAATTAGTATTTGAAATTTAAACCAATGATCTTTTCTCAAAAGACCAATTATAAAAAAAACTAATATTTATGAGTGTTTATATTCATCTTCGGTTGTTATTTTTACTTATTGTTTGTTTTAAATAATGAAGAAAGTGCTCCATAAAGATTGAGAAAGGCAACGACTTGAAGGTATCATTTTGTAAATTTCTCATATGTTTATCGCTTTATTTGATGTAACTCTGTATTTATTTTTTGATTAACATTTTATACTTAAGATTGCTATCACGTCTGATAGATAATCGAACCTTTTTAAGCTTATATGATAGATAATCGATTTTTTCAAGCCCGATTAAATATTATTACGTTCATTTGGATTTTTTTAGATTTTGAATTTTTAACTATTTGCGTACCTTCTATACCTCATATGTTATATAATATTGACTTGCTTACTATTAAAATAATTTTCTTTTATGGGTAGTGATATTATATGCATAATCATGTATCCAATGAACATTTAACTTCTTTCTAACTGTGTAGAAACTTTGTATGTCATATAGCCATTATGACCAGGTTCTTTCCCAAATTTAATGGAATACTCTGATCCGACTCTTCCTATCCCAAATATTTATGTGTGTTTATATTCATCTTCGGTTGTTATTTTTGCTTATTTTTTATATTAAATAATGAAGAAAGTGCTCCATAAAGATTGAGAAAGGCGACGACTTGAAGGTTTCATTTTGTAAGTTTTTCATATGTTTATCTATTTATTTGATGTAACTCTGTATTTAATTTTTTGATTCACATTTTATACTTAAGATTACTATTAGATCTGATAGATAATCGAACCTTTTTGAGCTTATATGATAGATAATCGATTTTTTCTCGTCCGATTAAATATTATTACGTTCACTTGTATTTTTTTTAGATTTTGAATTTTTAATTATTTTCCTACCATTTATACATCATATGTTATATAATATTGACTTGCTTACTATTAGAATAATTTTCTTTTAAGGGTAGTGATATTATATGCATAATCATGTATCCGATGAACATTTAACTTCTTTCTAACTGTGTGGAGACTTTGTATGTCATATAGCCATCATGACCAGGTTCTTTCCTAAATTCAATGAAATACTCTGATCCGACTCTTTCTATGTTGGAAAATTAATCTAAACTCATTTTATTGTGTTTAAGTTTTATTTTATTTGTTTTAGATTAGCTTGTACATGGACTAGGTCATGCATTCAGTAGAGAATAAGTCGTGGTCTCATTAATAAACAGAAGTACTGGAGATAAACCAGGAGTAGTTGCTATTTTATAGGTCTAGTTGTTTATGCACATTGCACACTAGCTGCTTTATATTTACTTGTAATCATTCATTTTATTATTAGTGGAATATATTATTTAAAATATACACCATGAGTTTTTATCACAGGAAGCTGTCTCGCTGATATACTAATATATAGACACATAAACAGCTGGTTTTCTATTTGGTATCCGAGCATAGGGTTCTTAATGGTGACCTGCTGGTGTTAAATGTGGAAAAGAAACCAACATACCCGATATGATGCCTTGTCGGAGTTTAAAAGAGAAAGAGAATGCAGTTTCTATTTTGCTTAAGGTAGGCGTTGCACAAGGATGGTGGCAAAGCTGCATGTGTAGTATGGGATGCATGTGTAGTATGTGGCTGCCGAGAAAGATGAGACAGTGTCGGAGAAGACTGCAGAAAGTAAAAAACGAGATAGATTGGCAGGATGTCATGAAGAGTGTTAGACAGGAAAACATTAGCCATACGGGCTTAGTTTATTAGCCATACGGGCTCAATTTATTAGCCATAGGGGCTCAATTTATTAGCCATAAGGGCTCAGTTTATTAGCCATACGGGCTCAGTTTGAAAGCCATACGGGCTGGGAGGATTGCATGAGACAAATTCAGATTAAGGGGGAGATTGTTGGAAAATTAATCTAAACTTGTTTTATTGTGTTAAAGTTTAATTTTATTTATTTTAGATCAGCTTGTACATGTATGACTAGGTCATGCATTCAGTACAGAATAAGTCGTGGTCTCATTAATAAACAAAAGTACTGGAGAAAAACCAGGAGTAGTTGTTATTTTATAGGTCTAGTTGTTTATGCACGTTGCACACTAGCTGCTTTATATTTACTTATAATCATTCATTTTATTATTAGTGGAATACATTATTTAATATATACACCATGAGTTTTTGTCACGGGAAGCTGTCTCGCTGATATACTTATATATAGACACATAAGCAACTGCTCATTTTCTACCGTGGAAAAGAAACAACCATACCCGATATGATGCATTTTTGGAGTCTAAAAGAGAAAGAGAATTCAGTTTCTATTTTGCTTGAGGTAGGTGTTGCACAAGGATGGTGACAAAGCTGCATGTGTACTATGGGATGCATGTGTAGTATGTGGCTGCCGAGAAAAATGAGATGGTGCCGGAGAAGCATATAGAAAGCCAAAAACGAGATACATTAGCAGGATGTCAGCCAAACGAGATGGAACACTTCTTAGAGGTGAATGTGCCAGAAGGGCAAATAAGATGAAGGGCAGACGAGCATGAAGAGTGTTAGATGGGAAAACATTTTCCATACGGGCTCAATTTATTAGCCATACGGGCTCAGTTTGTTAGTCATACGGGCTCAACAATTTATTAGTCATACAGGCTCAGTTTATTAGCCATACGGTCTCAGTTTGAAAGCCATACGGGCTGGGAGGATTGCCTGAGACAAGTTTATATTAAGGGGGAGATTGTTGGAAAATTAATCTAAACTTGTTTTATTGTGTTAAAGTTTTATTTTATTTGTTTCAAGATCAGGTTGTACATGTATGACTAGGTCATGCATTCAATAAAAAATAAGTCGTGGTCTTATTAATAAACTGAAGTACTGGATAAAAACCAGGAGTAGTTTCTATTTTATAGGTCTAGTTGTTTATGCACATTACACACTAGCTGCTTTATATTTACTTGTAATCATTTATTTTATTAATATTTAATATATACACCATGAGTTTTTGTCATAGGAAGCTGTCTCGCTGATATACTTATATATAGACACATACACAGCTGCTCATTTTGAAATGTAAAAAAAAAGCGGATATATGTATTATGTAGAGAGAATAAAATAAAACAAACTATATATTACTTCCATACTTAAAACTAAAAAAGGATACATGCATATATAGCAGACGTAATGCTGCTAACCACTACTCCTAAATATTCTCCACAACACTGAACTCTCCTAATAATGCTGAAAACAAACTCACCACTCAGTCATCTCCTGTAGACTAGGATGACAATTTATTTAAATTAAAATAACTAACTAAACCAATAAAATAATATAACAAGTTTAGATTAATTTTCCAACAATATCTCCCTTAATCTAAACTTGTCCCATGCAAACCTTCCAGCCCGCATGACTTATTCAACTGAGCCCGTATGGCTAATAATCTGAGCCCATATGGCTAATAAACTGAGCCCATATGGCTATTCAACTGAGCCCGTATGGTTAAACTTATGATTATAATAAAGCTGGTTCATCATCCTCGACGACTGCCATGTTTACTTTCTGCCTCTTCTCTCTTTCACGTCATGATTTGCTACATTCTGATGCATAGTGTCCCAAGGTGTTACAGTTGTAGCACCTGATCCTACTCTTGTCATGGAAATAAGCACCTCTAGTTCTTTGATTTTGAGATGCCAAGAGAAGTTGTTGTTTGTCTGCGCTCTCAGACCTACCATCCATCCTCTCCTCGTGAGTTTTAAGAAGTTGTTCAATATTTGAAGCTATCTCGAGAAATTTATCAGGGACTGGACATAGGATCTTCCTCACAATGCTTCACTCCTCCATAACTTCTCCAAAAACCCGTAAGTCGGTTGGTATCCCGCTCAACTTCATAGAAAAATCATCGATGTTATCTGTCTCCTTCATGGTAAGAGACTCAAATTCTCCTTTTAACTTTTGTATCATAGCCTCCTTCACATGTTCTGCTCCTACATACATCATTTTAATGGCTTCCCAAGCTTCCTTTGTGGTTTCTTTCTCAGCAATAGTCAGCAGTACTTCTTCTGGAATGCCTTGGTATATAGCTGTAAGAGCTATCCGTACCTTCCTCTCTTCAGCAACAATCTTTGGGTCTCCTTCGATCGGACCCCAAACACCTTGCGCCTTCATGAAAACCTTCATTTTCAGGGACCATGTTGTGTAGTTACTTTTCATTAGCATTGGATAGGTTAAACCCACAGAGCCTTCTTTTGTCTTGGTTATCTCCATGGTTACGTTTGTGTGTTTGGGTTGATATTTTGGCATACACCACCTGAAGCTCAGATACCAAATGTAAAAAAAAGCTGATATATGTATTATGTAGAGAGACTAAAATAAAACAAACTATCTATTACTTCCATACTTAAAACTAAAAAAGGATACATGCATATATAGCAGATGTAATATTGCTAACCACTACTCCTAAAAATTCTCCACTAGAGTGAACCCTCCTAATAATGCTGAAAACAAACTCAATAGGTTACTATAATCCTGCTCTTCCCAACAGTGAAGAACATCATTCTCGGCCATTCTCAAACAATCCAATTCTTAATCTTGGAGTTGGTAATGATATGAGTAATTTTGGTCATCTTGGATTTGGTAATGGCAAATGTTGGTCAATATGGTGGAAGCAGTGTTGATCAGTCTGGTGGAAGTAGTGTTGGTCATCTTTTAAGTGGTTGGCCATGAGGACATCCTCATAAAGATTGATTTAGAGAGCTTCATTCTTTATCAATTTAATTTATTTTCCAATAACATTTTATGTAATAGTGATGTAGTGGTCTATCCGTTTTTAGTCATTGATATACAACATTCTAGTTGTTTATATATTCAGTAATTTTTATATTTAATTTTGGAGAAATTTGTATAAAAGTTTTATAACAAAACTTTTTGTTTGATTCGATTTTATGTGGTGATTTTCCTTACGAGCATGTCCTTTTTACATATCTATATTCTATTTATTTCAGGTTTAGATGTTTATTCTAACGGGGCACGTCTTTAATGGCTCTAAATTTCATTTGATTTTGTTTTAGATGTTTTTTCCTTATTACGCAGGTCTTAATCTTTTTGTTCTAGTATCTATATTTTTTGAATATGTTGGTTTACACCCCGTCATTTTTTTCTTAATTTCTTTTTTCTCTTATTTTTTCGCATGAAGATCCCATTTGTTAAATACTTACAGGAGGTACCTTTACATATTTAAGGGGGAAAATAGATTTTTGAAAAGATCTTATAATAGTATGAATGATTGTTAAAATTATTTTTTTTTAAAAAAAAATTACATTTCCAAATGGGAAAATAAAACATAATGAATAATCGAGTAATATTTCATGGAAGCATTATTGTAAATGAAATATTACATATTAGAAAAATAATTGTTCAACTTTTTTTAGAATTTAATAAAACAAATATTCATTTGAGTAAGGTTATAAAAATAAAAATTGGCATTCTTATTTGGTACTCCTTCCATCCGATTTTCTTCGTCTCATTTAGGAAATAATGCATACAACGAAAACTGAGTTCAATTATAATTTTGAAGTGTTACCTACATATTAATTTCAAGGAAAAAATTTACATCAATACATTGCATTAGTTTTATACTATAATTCTAGTAAGTTGTGTTATAAATTGATATGTCTTCCAGTTTTATGGTTCAAGAAAATTGAAAAAAAAGTCTTGGGACACCATTTCAAAAAAAAACTACTCCAATATTTCCAACTACCTACTTTTTGTATTTCAATATTTGTATTTGTTTTAATTTATTTTTCTTTTTTATTTAAAATTTTAATATAAATATATGTAATAGCTCGACTTTTGGACTATTTATTCTATATTAAAACAAAAATTAAATCAATTCATTAATCTAAAATTCTATTACAAAGTTGACTATTACAAAAATACAACAACCAATGATTCGAAAGTAAATATAATTTAATGCTAAATCATCAAACTCCATTGTTATCCAACTCAATTATTACACCGAACCTGACAAACTGTATGTAATGAGATATACAACCCTAACAGAAACCAATCGATCTAACTAATACATTCAAATAACATACACATATAAAAAAAAGAGATAATCTACATGATATGATACACGATACGAACACTTTCGATTCTTATCATGATTATTACAACCCAATAATTATGGTCCTGAATTTTAAGAAAATTATCACTACAACCCACTTACTCGGTCATACGTTCTGATTCTTATATATTCGCAATGTAGAAACTCAAAATTATCAACTAGAAGCGACATATACACAACAAATATCATTTCAAAATATATCATTCTTCAGCCCAAGTTTCGATATCGAATATACACGTAACACACAAGTGAAAACACTAGAGAATGGATCGGAAACTTAACTAAGCCCTGATTATATTCGTATTAGCCTTTTAACAAACTAACCAATGTTTTCTTGAAAACCACACATGAAGGTAACAGGGACGAAATTTACCACATTGCTGATTTGTATCTATAACACTCTACAAGTTCTAATAACAATGATGAGAAATACACATATGATCTATATATAGTATTTTTAAACTCAAATTCTTAACCTACATGTTATATGTAATGAAATCTGATTTAAATTTTAGGCGCACTAGTCTAATTAAATTTTATATCCTTATCTTTATCAAATTTTAATCATTTTTCTTTTATTCTTCTAACAAAATATACAATTTGTTTGATGATTTGTTTTAATAACTTTATGTAAGAATTTTATATAATAACTATAATAAAAATAAAAACAGTCATTACTAGTCAAAATTTTTGCATTTTTTATAATATTTATTGCATTGCATTTCAATTATCATGGATAATACTTTTTATGTTTTTACATTATTTTATTATTTTTAAGATGTAGTATCTATCATGTTTAATAAGATAACATGATAAATATTCATTATCTTGTGAGTAAGTGAATACAAAATAATTTGTAAGTTGTTGGGTATCATATAATATGGATTCATGGTTTTATTGTGGGATAATTAGAATCAATTCAGTGTTTCTATTTGTAAGCCAATAAATTTATGATATTTTATTGTGATTCGTCTAACTTGTTGGGCCTATCATCGAAATATATCCGAAATTATTAACATTGTGATTAAGATATACAAGTAAAAGAAGTCAAGATCCATGACCAAAAGGCTTCAAGGCCCAACTCATCTATATGGTTTTAAAGTAAATAAATAAAATAGAAAACATACGAACATATTCTTTTCTATATACACATGCACAAACAAATCTTAATTTCTTACCCATTTCAGTCATATTATTTTTTCTCTTTGCTCTTTCTCTTTCGGTCGCCTCATTCACGAGTTCACAAATCCCAAATCGAGATCCAAACATATCTTTCTCTCTTTAAGTCTGTAAAATTTATTTTCAGTCAACGCCATATTGGTTATGATGTATCATTTTTATCTCTTAATCAGTATTTGAAATTTAAACCAATGATCTTTTCTCAAAAGACCAATTATAAAAAAACTAATATTTATGAGTGTTTATATTCATCTTCGGTTGTTATTTTTGCTTATTGTATATATTAAATAATGAAGAAAGTGCTCCTTAAAGATTGAGAAAGGCGATGACTTGAAGGCATCATTTTGTAAATTTCTCTTATGTTTATCGCTTTATTTGATGTAACTCTGTATTTATTTTTTGATAAACATGTTATACTTAAGATTGCTATCACGTCTGATAGATAATCGAACCTTTTTAAGCTTATATGATAGATAATCGATTTTTTCTGTTCCGATTAAATATTATTACGTTCATTTGGATTTTTTTTAGATTTTGAATTTTTAACTATTTTCGTACCTTCTATACCTCATATGTTATATAATATTGACTTGCTTACTATTAGAATAATTTTCTTTTATGGGTAGTGATATTATATGCATAATCATGTATCCGATGAACATTTAACTTCTTTTTAACTGTGTGGAAACTTTGTATGTCATATAGCCATCATGACCAGGTTCTTTCCCAAATTCAATGGAATACTCTGATTCGACTCTTCATATCCCAAATTCAATGGGTTACTATAATCCTGCTCTTCCCAACAGTGAAGAACATCATCCTCGGCCATTCTCAAACAATCGAATTCTTAATCTTGGAGTTGGTAATGGCATGAGTAATTTTGGTCATCTTGGATTTGGTAATCGCATGAGTAATGGGGGTCAGTCTGATGGAAGCAATGGTGGACAATCTGCTGGAAGCAGATTTCAGCAGTCTGGTGGAAGTAATGTTGGTTAGCTTTTAAGTCGTTGGCCACATGGACGTCCTCGTAAAGATTGATTTAGAGAGCTTCATTTTCTATCAATTTAATTTATTTTCCAATAACATTAATTGTAATAGTGATGTAGTGGTCTATCTGTTTTTAGTCAGTGATATAATACATTCTAGTTATTTATATTTGCAGTAATTTTTATATTTATTTTTGGAGATATTTGTATAAAAGTTTTACAACAAAACTTTTTATTTGATTCGATTTTATGTTGGGATTTTCCTCACGAGCATGTCCTTTTTTACATATCTATATTCTATTTATTTCATGTTTAGATGTTTTTTCTAACGAGGAACGTCTTTAATGGCTCTAAATTTCATTTGATTTTGTTTTAGATGTTTTTTCCCTTGTTACGCACGTCTTAATCTTTTTGTTCTAGTATCAATATTTTTTAAATATGTTGGTTTACATCTCATTATTTTTTCTTTCTTTTCTTTTTTCTCTTATTTTCGCATGAAGATCCCATTTTTTAAATGCTTGCAGGAGGTACCTTTACAATTCTGGTATTTTGGGTTCCTAATTTTCTATTGGGCCTTAATGTTGGGCCAGGAGGCCAGCATTCACGTCACTTGCAAGGCGCAACTACTTATTTGTAAAATTAACAAAAGAAAATACCTCATATTTAAGGGGGAAAATAGATTTTTGAACAGATCTTATAATAATATGGGTGATTGTTAAAATTATTTTTAAAAAAAAATATATATTTCCAAATGGGAAAATAAAATATAATGAATAATTGAGTAATATTTCATGGAATCATTATTGTAAATGAAATATTATATATTAGAAAAATAATTGTTTAACTTTTTTAGAATTTAATATAACAAATATTCATTGAGTAAGGTTATAAAAATAAAAATTGGCATTCTTATTTGGTACTCCTTCCATCCGACTTTCTTCGTCTCATTTAGGAAATAATGCATACAAAGAAAACTTAGTTCAATTATAATTTTGAAGTGTTTCCTATATATTAATTTCAAAGAAAAAATTTACTTGAATACATTGCATTAGGTTTATACTATAATTCTAGTAAGTTGTGTTATAAATTGATATGTCTTCCACTTTTATGGTTAAGAAAATTGAAAAAAAATCTTGGGACACCATTTCAAAAAAAAAAAAACTACTCCAATACTTCCAACTACCTACTTTTTGTATTTCAATATTTGTATTTGTTTTAACTTAGTTTTCTTTTTTATTTGAAATTTTAAAATAAATATATGTAATAGCTCGACTTTTTTACTATTCATTCTATATTAAAACAAAAATTAAATGAATTCATTAATCCAAAATTCTATTACAAAGTTGACTATTACAAAAACACAGCTGATTCGAAAGTAAATATAATTTAATGCTAAGTCATCGAACTCCAATGTAATCTAACTCAATTATTGCACCGAACCTGAAAAACTGTATGTAATGAGATATCCGAAATTATTAAAATTGTAATTAAGATATACATGTGAACTAAGTCTATATCCATGTCCAAAAGGCTTTAAGGCCCAATTCATCTATATGGTTTTGAAGTAAACAAATAAAATAAAAATAGTACGAACACATTCTTTTCTATATATACATGAATGAACAAATCTTAATTTCTTACCCGTTTCAGTCACATTATTTTTTCTCTTTGCTCTTTCTCTTTCGGCCGCCTCATTTATGAGTTCACAAATTCCAAATCGATATCCAAACATATCTTTCTCTCTTTATGTCTGTAAAATTTATTTTCAATCAACACCATATTAATTATGATGTATCATTTTTATCTCTTAATTAGTATTTGAAATTGAAATGAATGATTTTTTCCCAAAAGACCAATTATAAAAAAGCTAATATTTATGTGTGTTTATATTCATCTTCGGTTGTTATTTTTGCTTATTGTTTATATTAAACAATGAAGAAAGTGCTCCATAAAGATTGAGAAAGGCGACGACTTGAAGGTATCATTTTGTAAGTTTTTCATATGTTTATCTATTTATTTGATGTAACTCTGTATTTATTTTTTGGTTCACATTTTATACTTAAGATTACTATTAGATCTGATAGATAATCGAACCTTTTTGAGCTTAAATGATAGATAATCGATTTTTTCTGGTCCGATTAAATATTATTACGTTCACTTGTATTTGTTTTAGATTTTGAATTTTTAAATATTTTCCTACCTTTTATACCTCATATGTTATATAATATTACCTTGCTTACTATTAGAATAATTTTCTTTTACGGGTAGTGATATTATATGCATAATCATGTATCCGATGAACATTTAACTTCTTTCTAACTGTGTGGAAACTTTGTATGTCATATAGCCATCATGACCAGGTTCTTTCCCAAATTCAATGAAATACTCTGATCCGACTCTTTCTATGTTGGAAAATTAATCTAAACTTGTTTTATTGTGTAAAGTTTTAATTATTTATTTTAGATCAGCTTGTACATGTATGACTAGGTCATACATTCAGTAGAGAATAAGTTATGGTCTCATTAATAAACAAAAGTACTTGAGAAAAAGAAGGAGTAGTTGTTATTTTATAGGTCTAGTTGTTTATGCAAATTGTACACTAGCTGCTTTATATTTACTTGTAATTATTCATTTTATTATTAGTGGAATACATTATTTAATATATACACCATAAGTTTTTATCACAGGAAGCTGTCTCGCTGATATACTTATATATAGACACATAAATAGCTGCTAGTTTTCTACATTTGGTATCCGAGCATAGGGTTCTTAATGATGACCTGCTGGTGTTAAATATGGAAAAGAAACCGCCATACCCGATATGATGCCTTGTCGGAGTCTAAAGGAGAAAGAGAATGCAGTTTCTGTTTTGCTTGAGGTAGGCGTTGTACAAGGACGGTGGTAAAGCTGCATGTGTAGTATGGGATGCATGTGTAGTATGTGGCTGCCGAGAAAGATGAGACGGTGTCGAAGAAGGCTGCAGAAAGCAGAAAATGAGATACATTCGCAGGATGTCATACAGAACGAGATTGAACACTTCTTGGAGGTGAACGTGCCAGAAGGGCAAATAAGTTGAAGGGCAGAAGAGCAGGAAGAGTGTTAGACGGGAAAACATTAGCTATACGGGCTCAGTTTATTAGCCATACGGGCTCAATTTATTAGCCATATGGGTTCAACAATTTATTATGCATACGGGCTCAGTTCATTAGCCATATGGGCTCAGTTTATTAGCCATACGGGCTCAGTTTGAAAGCCATACGGGCTGGGAGGATTGCATGAGACTAGTTTAGATTAAGGGGGAGATTGTTGGAAAATTAATCTAAACTTGTTTTATTATGTTAAAGTTTTATTTTATTTGTTTTAGATCAGCTTGTACATGTATGACTAGGTCATTCATTCAATAGAGAATAAGTCGTGGTCTCATTAATAAACAAAAGTACTGGAGAAAAACCAGGAGTAGTTGCTATTTTATAGGTCTAGTTGTTTATGCATGTTGCACACTAGCTGCTTTATATTTACTTGTAATCATTCATTTTATTATTAGTGGAATATATTATTAACTATATACAACATGAGTTTTTGTCACAGGAAGTTGTCTCGCTGATATACTTATATATAGACACATAAACAACTACTTGTTTTCTACGTGGAAAAGAAACAACCATACCCGATATGATGCCTTGTCGGAGTCTAAAAGAGAAAGAGAATGCAGTTTCTGTATTGCTTGAGGTAGGTGTTGCACAAGGATGGTGACAAAGCTGCATGTGTAGTATGGGATGCATGTGTAGTCTGTGGTTGCCGAGAAAGATGAGATGGTGCCGGAGAAGCCTGTAGAAAGCCAAATGAGATGGAACACTTCTTGGAGGTGAACGTGCCAGAAGGGCAAATAAGTTGAAGGGCAGACGAGCATGAAGAGTGTTAGACGGGAAAACATTTGCCATATGGGCTCAGTTTATTAGCCATACGGGCTCAGTTTGTTAGCCATACGGGCTCAATAATTTATTAGCCATACGGGCTCAGTTTATTAGCCATACGGACTCAGTTTGAAAGTCATACGGGCCGGGAGGATTGCATCAGACAAGTTTAGATTAAGGGGGAGATTGTTAGAAAATTAATCTAAACTTGTTTTATTGTGTTAAAGTTTTATTTTATTTGTTTCAAGATCAGGTTGTACATGTATGACTAGGTCATGCATTCAGTAGAAAATAAGTCATGGTCTCATTAGTAAACTGAAGTACTGGAGAAAAAACAGGAGTAGTTGCTATTTTATAGGTCTAGTTGTTTATGCATGTTGCACACTAGTTGCTTTATATTTACTTGTAATCATTCATTTTAATAATAGTGAATACAATATTTAATATATACACCATGAGTTTTTGTCACAGGAAGCTGTCTCGCTGATATACTTATATCTAGACACATACACAACTGCTGGTTTTCAAATGTAAAAAAAAAAGGGCTGATATATGTAGAGAGAATAAAATAAAACAAATTATCTATTACTTACATACTTAAAACTAAAAAGGGATACATGCATATATAGCAGACGTAATGCTGCTAACCACTACTCCTAAAAATTCTCCACTACACTGAACTCTCCTAATAATTCTGAAAACAAACTCACCACTCAGTCATCTCCTGTAGACTAGGATGAAAATTTATTTAAATTAAAACAACTAACTAAACCAATAGAATAATAAAACAAGTTTAGATTAATTTTCCAACAATATCTCCCTTAATCTAAACTTGTCTCATGCAAACCTTCCGGCCCGTATGACTTATTCAACTGAGCCCGTATGGCTAATAATCTGAGCCTGTATGGCTAATAAACTGAGCCCGTATGGCTATTTAACTGAGCCCGTATGGCTAAACTTATGATTATAATAAAGCTGGTTCATCATCCTCGACGACTGCCATGTTTACTTCCTGCCTCTTCTCTCTTTCATGTCGTTATTTGATATATTCTGATGTATAGTGTCCCAAGGTGTTACAGTTGTAGCACCTGATCCTACTCTTGTCACAGAAATAAGCACCTCTAGTTCTTTGATTTTGAGATGCCTAGAGAAGTTGTTGTTTGTCGGCGCTCTCAGACCTGCCATTCATCCTCCCCTCGTGAGCTTTAAGAAGAACCACTAACTCTTCAAACGTCATAGCTTTCATGTCTCCGAATTGTTCAATATTTGAATCTATCTGGAGAAATTTATCAGGGATTGCACGTACGATCTTCCTCACAATGCTTGACTCCATCACTTATCCAAGAACCCGTATGTTGGTTGTTATCCTGCTCAGCTTCATATAAAAATCATCGATGTTATCTGTCTCTTTCATGGTAAGAGTCTCAAATTCTCCTTTTAACTTTTGTACCTTAGCCTCCTTCACACGTTCTGCTCCTACACACATCATTTAATGGCTTCCCAAGCTTCCCTTGCGGTTTCTTTTTCAGCAATAGTCAGCAATACTTCTTCTGGAATGCCTTGGATATAGCTGCAAGAGCTATCTGTACCTTCCTCTCTTCAGGAACATTCTTTGGGTCTCCTTCAATCGCACCCCAAACATCTTGCACCTTCATGAAAACCTTCATTTTCAGGGACCATGTTAGTCAATATGGTGGAAGTAGTGTTGATCAGTCTGGTGGAAGTAGTGTTGGTCATATTTTAAGTGGTTGGCCATGAGGACGTCCTCATAAAGATTGATTTAGAGTGCTTCATTCTCTATCAATTTAATTTATTTTCCAATAACATTTTATGTAATAGTGATGTAATGCCCTCCAAACCCGGGGTATAAGTTTGGGGGTTACGAGCTAATCACCAAACCTGTACAATCTTCTTAATAAATAATAAAGAAATGAAACTAAACCCCTTTAATACTAACCAGGACCTTTTTAGGTTGAAGTATGAAAACAAGAACCACTAACTACTTTTATTACAAACTAACATTTAAAATCTCACAAACTCTTTTTATACAAACCATTGTCTAATTCATTTTAAACTAAGTTCATCTTTTATTCAAACACACACACTATCTATCAACACTCCACCTGCTCGAGCAACTCAAAGCTTTCTTCCTGGATTGGGATCAACACCTTGGGTATGAGAGCATCCCGAGGCTTGACCCGCTTTTTACCACTCGTGTCCTGACGGGTTTCATATTCCTTCTTAACTGAAAACAATAAGGTTAATAACAACAAAAGGGGTGAGCCAAAATTGCTCAACAAGTCTACAAAATATAAACAGTGTTAAAGCAATATAAGTGAATCCGTAATCCAGGTATAGCTACAAAGATATAACCTCACAGGAATAGAAAGAAGGCCATTACTAGTGAATACGAACGAACTAAACTGGACTCAAGTTCGCAGCTATACCCCGCTGATCAGCCAGGATACAGTGCAGATCTATATATTACTATATAGATCCCGTCGGGCACCCAGGCACTACGGCCCATCTCAAGGATCCGGTTATGTCCCAAAAGTAGTATTATCCAGTCCCTGGTATAGCAACTGGAACAATCGGTATGCCTTGATATATTCTAATCACCAGAATATATCAATAATTATGAGTAACAATTGGAATATGAATAATGAATTCAAATGGAAAAAAAATAAATCAAAAATCGAAATGAAATATGAACAGGAGAATTAAAAGTGTGCAAATGTAATAAGAATCTGAAGAGAATATCACTATTCTGAAAAATAGAATAGGGGAGAAACTTGCCTTCTGGGCGACTTACTGCAATTAAATCACTTTCGTCTATCACCTACTCGACCTGCCTTGCTGGCTTAGCTTCTGTTAGCAAAATAGACTGGTTAAGTCATTTTGTACTTGAATTTGTATCTTGAATCGACTTCATTTCATTCCTATTATCTACCCATGCGCTTATGACTGGCTCTTATATTACATATAAGCAAGTAAGACTCGATTAACCACATAATACACATAAGCACATAAGCATATAATCATTTTTATAGTTAAAATAATTTTTAGAATCAAAATCAACTCGCTGATTCCTCCGTTGATCACCTTCTGCCTCATTTCTCATTTTTCCAGAATTTTTCGGACTTGTCTCGGCACGTATTTTGACTGACAATCAAGTAAAATATAAAGTCAACTAATTTCTAGAAGAAATTAGGTCTTTATATTATTTTTAATGAAATGAGTTCATTTCTGAGTAAAATGGCTTTCGTTTCGCTCAAATTGGACTAAAGGTCTAATTACTATTAATTAAACACTGATAATTCAGTTTATTATTCAATATAAATAATTATTACAAATTTTTAAATCCTAAAATAATTTTTAAATAATTATTTAAGAAAAATCAAAGTCAAAAATAATTTTTTTTAATAATTTTTGGAGTTAAAATGAAAAAGTTATGATTTATTAAAAATTATGTGATTAATTATCGAAATAATTAATCACTTTTTAAATATTAAACAAGTAAATAACTAATAAATGATTAATAAATACTTATTTAATAATTTAAAATAATTAATCCCTAATTATTAGGATTATCACAACTTATTACAAATATTTACAACTTATCGTTATTTATTCGATTAGATCGATTATTTATAAGCAAATAATCGGTACGATTAACTGATATCATATCCATCGAATAAATAAACTATAATCCGAATCAGAATTCAATTCACCAATCAATTACTCGTATTTCTATGAGTTATTCGTATTTCTCGCATAACTATCGAAATATTACGGTTATTATTATAGTTTATACGATTTAAATTAACTATCTGAATTTAATTATTCATTACGACTAATTATTACGATATTTTATGAATAATTAACTATCGTCCAAATCATAATAATATTTGAACTTATCGTTCAATTACCCGTATAATTATGAGTTACTCCTTTTATTCAACTAATTATCGAACCATTAATTATATGATTCGATTATTTTTATTTTTATCTATTAATTAATTACTTAATTATTAATTAATAGGAATATAAATAAATTATTAAATAATTAAATAATTAAACAAATAATCAATTTCGAGTTTTTAAATTAATAAAATAATTTAGAAATTAATTATAGAAATTTTCAGAATTTAAAGCATATTTTTAATAGATTTTTGGAATTAATAAAACTGATTTTTAATTTTATAAAATATAATTAAATAATAAAAATTCAGAAACAGAAACAGGGAACTGATTTGGGGCTTTTTAGGATCAAACCCGAGTCGTACACCGGGTCGAAACCGGGTCGACTACGGGTCGTGAAGAACCACCCAGAATCCGGCAAAACTTCGACACCGGCAGTCGATTCTGGCGAAACAATGGCGAGCCAATACGAGCTTTCAGACCATCCTCCACTCCTGGTTTCGACACCGTTCGATCCCACGCAATCGCAGCAGCATCCCCACCACGCAACCACCGTCCTGCAGTCACTCCTCCTCCTTCTCAGGCGACACACGAAGCTACTCCGGCGAGCCTCGTCGGAAAATGTCCCTCACCGAAATCGTTAACCAAACTCGACGTTTAATATATGAAAATGAAGCTATTAAGTTCTACAATCAAACCCCCATAACCAAAACAATCTCAGATTACTCAAAATCACAGAAAATCGAATCAAAATTTAGGATAAAACTACGAACTCGAACCATACCCTCCCGGGGTTATACCAATCAATTGAATACTCCAAATCATTCTAAAACTCAGGGGAAGCTATACGAACCATCAAAATCATCAAACAATTCAAAAATAAAAAACGCCTAATTCGACTATAAACCCTAAAAATACAAATTGAAAATCAAAGCAATAAAACATGAAATTAATTATACCAATCGAAAGTAGAGATCAAGAGCTTTGAATCGACTACTTACATGCTTGATTTGGAGATCAGAATCACGTTCAAATCGCTGGTGGAAGTCAAGAACACCAAACCCTAATTTCTGGAAATTGGGAATAATTGCAGAATTTTCTTATTTTTAATTAAATAAATTAATAATAATTAGGGTATTTATAGCGGAAAAATTAATACTCCTAAATAAAATTAAGGGGCTAATTATACATTTAATAAAAATATTTGGCCCTAATTTTCATAAGTTTTGGGTATTAAAATTTAATTTATAAATATTTTATATATACATTATATATGCCAAAATTTCCCAAAAATTGTGAATATTGCAAAAATACAAAGAAATGGTATAAATAAATGTCCTATAATATTATAAAAATAAAAAATGTGATTTTTGTGGGGTTTTTAACACCCAATGGGGCTCGGAAATGTCATTTTTTGTAAAATGAGAAAATTTATAAAATATCTAGATGTTCAGAATAATGCGATTGTAAAAGCCGTTTGATGAAAAATAAGACCCATTATTTTATTTGAAATACTGGCTTTAAAATCATTATTTGGGTTGTAAAACGTTTGAAATGAAACCTATGAATGTGAAATAAAATATCTGAAAAATACCTTAAAAATACAAAAATGACACGATATACACATAACACATAGCAATTAGGGTTTAACAGATAATCACACATAAGTGACATATTAATACACATATTTTATTATAAATATGATATAATACAACGTAAATTTCCCGGTAGTTACAAGTGATGTAGTGGTCTATCCGTTTTTAGTCAGTGCTATACAACAATATAGTTGTTTATATATTCAGTAATTTTTATATTTAATTTTGGTGAAATTTGTATAAAAATTTTATAACAAAACTTTTTGATTGATTCGATTTTATGTGGTGATTTTCCTTACGAGCATGTCCTTTTTACATATCTATATTCTATTTATTTCAGGTTTAGATGTTTTTTCTAACGGGGCACGTCTTTAATGGCTCTAAATTTCATTTGATTTTATTTTAGATGTTTTTTCCTTATTACGCACGTCTTAATCTTTTTGTTCTAGTATCGATATTTTTTAAATATGTTGGTTTACATCCCTTCCTTTTTTTCTTACTTTTCTTTTTTCTCTTATTTTTTCGCATGAAGATCCCATTTGTTAAATGCTTGCAGGAGGTACCTTTACATATTTAAGGGGGGAAAATAGATTTTTAACAGATCTTACAATAATATGGGTGATTGTTAAAATTATTTCTTTTTTTAAAAAAATTACATTTCCAATTGGGAAACTAAAACATAATGAATAATCGAGTAATATTTCATGGAATCATTATTGTTAATGAAATATTACATATTAGAAAAATAGTTGTTCAACTTTTTTAGAATTTAATAAAACAAATATTCATTTGAGTATGGTTATAAATATAAAAATTGGCATTCTTATTTGGCAATCCTGTTGTGCAAGACATGCCTGTACACTAACAAGACTAAGTCAAATTGACAACCCTAAGTAAGTTGTATTGTTATCTTAGTTTGTATTTAGTATTGTAATATTTAAAATCTATAGAAATGTCAAAGAGCATACTGGAGTCTTTTTCTTCAAAATAGTATCAAGCCTAAGAATTCTATCTGGAAGAAGATCAAGAAGATCATGCCTCAGAAGAATTATGAAGAAGCTTGGAGTTGAATAAATCTCTTTTGAGAAAAATGTTCTAAGTCAAGATCTCTACAAGTCACAGATTTATTGTGAAGTCATTCGAGAACTCCAGAATGACTTATAGAGAACTCAAGAAAGCTACTAAAGAACTCAGAGATATCGACAAGCCAAATTGAAGACATGAAGATTGGAGATATCGACAAGTCATTTCTTCACTTGAGAACTCAGAGTTATCGACAAGTCAAAATTCATTAGAGAACTCTGAGTTATCGATAAATCAATTTTCACTAGAAAACTCGGTGATATCGACAAGTCAAAATTTACTAGAGAACTCTGAGTTATTGACAAGTCAAATTTCACTAGAGAACTCGGAGTTATCGACAAGTCAACAATTCACTAGAGAACTCAGAGATATCGATAAGTCAAAGTGAAGATATGAAGATGAGAGATCTCGACAAGCTAAATTCTCTTATAAAGAACTCAGAGACCTCTACAAGTCAAAACAACAATAGAGTGATTAGAGATCTCGATAAGCCAATATACTTATCGAGATGTCAATTTCTCTATATGCCTAACTGGAGAGCTCGATGTAAAATCTCAAAGCAGAAATTGCAGACCAGTTCAATATCCAAGATTAACAATCACCAAACAATCCAACCAGCTGGATTGACAAGTCTACAAAAAGCAGCTTGAAGAGTGTGCAAGATAAAGGGTGTAGATTAACTGACAAAGGAAGATCACAGTTAACACAGTATACAAAGATATGCTATCATATAAAGTTAACACTAGTCCTTTGTTAGTTGTAACAATTAAATCAGGGAATTCTTGTATTCTCTGAAGATTGAAGTTAAGCTCTTTATCAACAAAGAGCCTGGAAATTTTGTAGCAAAATATTCTTAATTTTAATATAAAATTAAGTGAGTTTTGAAAGATCTGTGTTATTCATTGTTGCATGCTTAATTTCAGTCTTAACACATCTTACTACAAGATTTGATTTACTTTGTTCAAAACCATATACATTTCAAGAAAAGCAAAAAAACATAAAAACACTCTGTGTGTATTTCATTACATAACAAGTGGTATCAGAGCAAAATCTGAAAGTAAACAGAATCAAGATCTTTGCAGAATGAATACAAAGAAAATCAGTAGCATCAAAATTCCTAATTTTGACAAAGCTAACTACACTCTTTGGAAAAAGAAAATGTTGATGTTTATCAGGATGGCCAATCCACTCTACATTCAGATTCTCAAAAATTGGCATTTCACTCCTATGGTTAGAGTTGAGGAATCTACATATAGAGACATGGTCATCCCAGCTCATTATGCTCCAAAAGATCCTTCTGAGTACACAGAGCCTGAGAAAGAGAAAGTTTCCCTGAATAGTGGCTTACAACTGATATTGATAGAGTCACTTGACAATATAATGTACAACAACATTATCAAGACAAAGCCTATCTTGAACTAGAAACAAAGTATGAAGCTCTTCTGAAGAAATAACAAAGCAAAGCTTATATTGTAGAGTGAAAAAGTTAGGATGACTCTAATAATGATAAAGATGAGGAAGTTGGAAATTATGCACTAATGGCCTTGGAGCAAGGAGAATCATCCTCTTCAAAATCCCAGTTACCAACTCTCACTACCATTGATTTAAATGTGAGTCAATATAAGGAAACTATAGAGAGGATGAGCATAGAAATGTTTCACATTCATACAAGTATGGTTGCTGCTAATGAAGAAGTTAGCAGACAAACAAAGATAAATGGGAAGCTTGAAAATGAGAAACAAGAATCTGAATTATTGTTGGTAGAGATTGAAGCTCTAAGACAAGAAAATGCATATCTGAAGAACAAGCTCAAGTGTGCAAGTGAAATTGAAGCAGTGCTAAGGGAGGAGTTGGAAAAGAATGAGGTAAAGTTGACGTCCTTCAAGAATGCATCTGAGTTGGTTGGAAAATACCATGAGAAAAACAAGACATGTGCAAATATTGTTATTGGTCTTGATTATGATGCCTTGAACAACAAGAAGAAAAATATAGGTGACAAAGAAAAAGCAACAGAAAATGAAAATGTTCCGGCAATGCTGAAAAAGGTTATTTTACCTATGTTCAAGGCATGTAAAGTTAACTTCAGTGAAGAAGAGTTGATTATCAAGCAAGAAATTACTGATGAAGATTATAAAAAGAAAAATGCAGAAGCAACTCAATCTTCCAAAGCTGAAGAGAAGCTCATAGACAACCAAGGCTCCAAGACGCCTATCAAAAAAACCAAAACTGAAGATGCAAGAAAGAAGAAGAAAAATAGAAATGGGAAAATTGGGATAAACAAAAGCAACAATTTTTCTTATATTGCAGATGCTCCAAGAAAGAAATGTGAGAAATATGGCTCTGTGAATCATCTAACTTACCTTTGTAAAGAGGTTGTTAGAAAGCCTGTTGAGGGAGTGTAACATGCCCAAATACGGGGTCAATATTTGGTGTTACTAAAAATCTTTACATAATATAAAATGATATTCAATGACCCCTTAATTCCGGACCGATTACATGTTATGGTATGAAACAAGAATCTAACCTTCTAAAATCTACAACAACTAAATTACAAATTTATTACCTCTGTACTAATTCCCCTATCTTATTTTTTTTAACATTTTCATCCTCTTGCAGCTGGGTTCTTTCGAACTTCTGCTGTCTCTGAAGAGCTACTCACTTTTATCCTTATTTGTTTCTAAAAGAAATAAGAATTCACAAAGCAAGAGTGAACCAAAAATGCCCAGCAAGTATCATAATTGGTTTCCATGTATTAGATCAAAGAAACTTTTGGAAACATTTTTTAAATGATTTCAAACATCTTTATTTATTTAAAATAGTTGAGCGAATAAAACATCGGCCCTCATTGGCCTTTAATCATAAATCACATTTTTATGTAAAAGAATAATGAACGTTTCATTGATTCATTTCTTGAATCAAATCTTTATTTGTTTTTGCAATCAAAAACTTTCTAGAAAGGAATGTCGTTAATGGTGATCAACAATAAATTAAACTGGATATAGCGCAGATCTATACCTAACTATATAGACCCACCAATATATAGGGTACCCAAACACTATAGCCTAATAGTTAAGGGTCCATCCATCTCTGGCCCTTAGGGTCCAGCTCATTCCTGGCCCTCATCGTAACCATCCAGTCCGTAGAGTATTTTGATGTCAAATCACTTTGATTTCAAAACATCCCGTTTCAGGGTTCGCAAATAACCCGGAACAATAGGTATTTGCTTAAGAGATCAATCGATAATCATTGAATAAGATCAAAGAGGTACTTACATAATTAAGAGTAATTGCATCAAAATATAAAAACCTTTAAGTATTCTGAACTTAGAATAGGAATGAAGAAATATTTGCAGTATTTTAGAAGAAAGTTTAGGAATACTTGCTTCAACTGATAAACCTCTGATCTTTAACTATCTTCCATATCACTCAGTCCTGATGTATCCGCATTTCCATTGGCAGACCACTTGACCTTTCTTATCATTAACCATTTCAGGTTTATCTCTATTCTGAATCTACTCATTTCATTACTATACATAATCAGGCTTTACTTTTACAATCTCTTTCTAGCTTTGAATGCCTCGCACTATGTGTATCTATCATAAAAGATACCGTTCAATTAACTGACAATATATAATTGTCTAGTCTATACGTTTATCCTTACCGTATACCCGCCCGATAATAACAGATAAGGATCACCTTTAATCATATAAAGTTTAATAGACACTTAGACTCATAATTCATATAACACATAAGCACATAAGGCACGCATCACATATTTCATATCACATATAACTCACTTCATCAAAACATTCGACCCGGTATGATCAAAACTGAAATCAAGTCGAAATACAATTTTACAATAATTACGCGACTCAGAAACATTTACAAAATTAAGCGACCTTTTGAAACAAAAGATTTTATGTCTCGAAAGTATTTTTAGTGAAAGCAGAATATTTTTTTGAGTCTAGACGTGTTCGTTTTATCTGAAACGGATGAAGGGTCTATATAATACTCTTAGGAATATGTTGGAAACTTGATGATAAGTTAAATAAATCACCTTAGTAGATTTAACTTATTGAATTTGTAGCTCTCAACGGATGTTTTATTATAGTCCTGACGGATGATCTTTATAGTCCCGACGGATGATAACTGAACATCCATCGAGAGTGTAGCTTATGTAACAATAAGTATTGTAGCACTTTTCTGCAAACAAAAATGTTTTAGTCTACTAGATTCTGTAGGATTCTCTAAGTCATGTTGAGTAACTTAGTGAATTTGTAGCTCTTGACGGATGTTTTATTATAGTCCCGACGGATGATCTTTGTAGTCCCGACGGATGATAACTGAACATCCATCGAGATTGTAGCTTATGTAACAATAAGTATTGTAGCACTTTTCTACAAACAACAATGTTTTAGTCTAGTAGATTCTGTAGGATTCTCTATGTCATGTTGACTACTAGATTGATATACATAATAGGTTGGCTAATTGTAAATATGAGGTCTTATAATTCTGTATAAGTGAAATGGAGTCAAGTGACAGATAGACTCCGGACGGATGATCTACAAGGCTCCTGATGGATGATCAACATATTTCTGACGGATGTTTATTATATTCCCGATGGATGTTCAACATAATCCCGATGGATGATCATATTCAAAATAGTTGTTGATAGTGACAACACAGTCACATGTGTCGGGTGTTTGCAAAAGGAATGTGGCAGCATGTTAAGCAAGATTTTGATAAAAAAGAAGCATTACCATTTCCATGCAAATGTGAAGATATTCAAAGATGCTGGATAGAGTAATGTAGCTGCATGATATTAGACTAGATTCATTTTTGTTTTATTGTCTTGTCTTATGATCATGTAACTCGGTGATATATAAACCAAGAGTAGCAAGTAGAACAAGCAACTGAGTAAGCTTATTTTCCAGAGAAATATATAAGGTTGTATTTTGGTTAGAATTTCTCTGTAAGTTTGTTTGTTCACTTGTAAGCAGTTGTGTCCTATTCAAATCATCACAGAGTTCTCAATATGATATATATATATATATATCTGGTGGATACATTCAAATCCACCAGAAAGTTTTAAGGTTTTGTGTTTTATTACTTAGTGTTTTGATTTCTATTATTCATCCGTTCCGCATTATTGCAAATCAAACACTAAAGTTAGAACATCTTTAAAATCTCGAAAAAGAAGCCAGAATTACATTCAACCCCCTTCTGTAATTCTTGTTGTATTGTTTGGGAATAACAATTGGTATCAAAGCAAGCTCTTGAAGTACAAAGTGTGTAAAGATCACAACAATTAACAAGATGAACAAAAAGGATGTTGGAGTTAAAATTCCATTTCTGGACAAAGACAACTATCACCACCGGAAGGTGATGATGCACCTACATCTTCTTTCTCAAGATAAAGCTTATGTGGATTGCATTGAAAGAGTTCCAAATGTCCCCATGAGAGCTGCTACAGGGAATGAACCATCAGTTCCAAAACCTAGGCATGAATGGTCTGATCTAGACATTGAGCAAGTCATGAAAGATAAAAAGGCCATAAATATATTATTTAATGGTGTTGATGGTGATATGTCAATAACTGTAAAACAACCAAAGATGTTTGGGAGATAATACATATTATTTGTGATGGTACTGAGCAAGTAAGGGAGAACAAGATGCAACTCTTGATTCAGCAATATGAGCACTTCCACTATGAAGAAAGTGAGTCACTCATTGATATTTTCAATAGATTTCAAAAACTGCTGAATGCTCTAAAACTGCATGGAATGGTCTATCAAACAAAAGACTCTAACCTCAAGTTCCTTAGATCTATCCCAAAGGAGTGGAAGCCAATGACAGTCTCATTGAGAAATTCAAAGGATTACAAGGAGTTCACCTTGGAAAGACTGTATGGTATCCTAAAAACCTATGAGCTTAAAATAGAGCAAGATGAAAAGATGGAGAAGGGAAGGAAGAAGGGAGGATCCATTGCACTAGTTGTTGAGTTAGAGAAGGAGAAAGAGATGAAGGTGGAAGCTGTTGAATCTACATCAAAGGTATGTGAAAGCAAGGGTAAAGGGCTGGTAGCTGAAAATGAAGAACAGTTGATCCAAGATGAAATGGATGATAAAGATGAGCATCTAGCATTCTTATGCAGGCGGTCTGTCAAGCTCAAATTCAAAAAGAATTTTGAAGCAGTAAAGCCAAATAGAAACATGATTGATAAGTCAAAATTTAAGTGTTTCAAATGTGGCTTAGCAGGGCATTTTTCCAGTAAGTACAGAAGACCTGATTCTGGTAAAAAGAAGTTTGATCTTGTTGACTATAAACAGAAATACTTTGAGTTGCTCAAAAAAAAGGAAAGGGCTTTCATAACTCAGGAGAATGACTGGGCTGCAGATGGATTGGATGAAGATGAAGAAATCAACTATGTCAATCTAGCCCTAATGGCCAAGTTAGATGAAACGGAGACAAGTTCATCAAGTAATCAGGTAATCACAACTAACCTAGCTCATTTTTCTAAAGCTGAGTGTAATGATACAATAAATGACATGTCTACTTAATTTTATCACCTGCGTGTTACACTCAAGTCTCTCACTAAAGAAAATAATAAAATTAAAAAAAAATGTGTTTTTAAGTGAAAGAAACAATGTGCTAGAAACTCAATTTATTGAGTTTGAAAAATTAAAATTAGAATGCAAGGTTGCTAAAGATGAACTTACAGAATCCTTGAAGAAAGAGGAGATTTTAAAAAAGCAATTTGAACGAGAACAGGAAGTGATTAAGGCATGGAAATCATCCAGAGATTTCCATGCTCAAATAACTAAAGTTCAAGGTATAGAATCCTTTTGTGATGTAGCCCATAAAAAGAATAAAGAGAATCTTGATTCCAACTTGGTTGAAGGACTTTCAACAGATGTGGACTCGACGGATGATGAAAATTATCCGTCGAATAATCAAAAGGATTATCCGTCGAAAGACAATGAGCCACATTCGTCGAATGTCAGTAAGCTGGTTCGCAAAGCTAAGCTAGCTAAGTTGAATGATAAGTATGGATCAGTTTCTAAAAACTTTGTTCCAGGAGAATCAAGTCAAGTAAGAAAAGAAAATAGAGTTAATGTTGGGCATCTGTCTATCAAGCAATTGAATGACATATTAGAAAAGATTGAGGTTAAAACAGAATCAAAAAGGAAAAAATAGAAATGGGAAAGTAGGGATTAACAAACATAACAACTACACACCTGATAAATATGCTCCAAGAAAAATATGTGTTAAGTGTGGTAGTGTTAATCATTTGTCTATTAATTGTAAACTTGTTATGCCTACTCCCATGTCTGCACCTTCTTCTTTTCACAACATGCCTGCCATGCCTGCCATGCCAATGAATGCTATGCTTGCTCAGAATATGAATTCATAATTTGCTAATATGCCATTTGCACCTAATCCTTATTATGTTGCATTTAGTATGCCTCAAATGCCATTTAGCATGCCTTACTGGAATAACATGTTTACAAATAGCATGCCTTTTTATGTAAACCAAAATGTGCATGATAATTCTATTTCAATGACTGGTTTCAAATGTCCAACTCAAAGGACTAAGGATGAATCTGAAATCACCAAGTCAATTGAGATCAAGCCTAAGAAACCAAAGAAAAAGGCTAACAAGGCAAGACCCTAGAAAACTTGGGTACCAAAATCAACTTGATTTGATTTTGATGTGTGCAGGGAAACAGAAAGAATCATTGGTATTTGGATAGTGGGTGCTCAAGGCACATGACTGGAGATTCTACCCTGCGCACTGGAGATTCTACCCTACGCACTGGGCCCAAGTATCACTTTTGGAGATGACAACAAGGGTTATACTTTGGGATATGGCTTGATTTCAAAGGATAAAGTCATCATTGAAAAGGTTGCTCTAGTGGATGGACTCAAGCATAATTTGTTGAGTATCAGGAAGCTTTGTGACAAGGGCAACTCAGTCACTTTCAATTCTGAAGCTTGTGTTGTGACCAACAAGAAGAGCAACAAAGTGGTTCTCACTGGAGTGAGAAAAGGAAATGTGTACCTAGCTGAGTTGAACTCATCAAATGCAGAATCCGTAACTTGTCTTCTCAGTAAAGCAATTCAAGATGAAAGTTGGCTATGGCACAAGAAGCTGTCCCATCTAAACTTCAAGACCATGAATGAGTTAGTCAAGAAAGAATTGGTTAGAGGTATTCCTCAAGTAGAGTTTAATAAGGATGGATTGTGTGATGCCTGCCAAAAAGGAAAGTAGATTAAAGCATCATTCAGAAAGAATCTTGATTCAACAATTGAAGAACCTTTGCAACTATTGCACATGGATTTATTTGGACCAATCAATGTATTTTCTATCTCAAAGAAAAGATTTTTCCTAGTAATTGTAGATGATTTCTCAAAGTTCTCTTGGATATATTTTCTGAAATCCAAGGATGAAGCTAGTGAAATCATTATCGATCACATAAGGCAAGTCAACAATTATCCTGACTTCAAAGTAAGAAGAATAAGGAGTGACAATGGAACTGAATTCAAGAATTCTGTGATGAGATCATTTTATGAAGAGAATGGGATTATGCATGAGTTTTCTGCAGCTAGAACTTCACAACAAAATGGAGTGGTGGAAAGGAAAAACAGATCCTTTATTGAAGTTGCAAGAACAATGTTAGAAGAATTAAAGTTACCAACATATTTTTGGGCTAAAGCTGTGAATATTGCATGCTACACTTAGAATATTTCTTTGATCAATCAAGCAAAGTGCATAACACCCTATCAATTGTTCAAGAATAGTAAGCCAACTTTAAAATTTCTACATGTCTTTCGCTGTAAATGCTATATCTTAATGAATCAAACTGATCAATATGGAAAGTTTGATGCCAAAGCAGATGAAGGAATTTTTGTTGGATATGCTCTGGGAAAAGCATATAGTGTCTATAATCTAAGAACCAACATTGTTATGAAATCTGTACATGTTGTGTTTGATGATAAAAAGATTGACGGACTGCAAGATAGAGATTTCCATGAAAGCCTCAAATTCAGTAATGTTGAGATGGTTAGTGATGACAGTGATGATGAAAGTGATCAAGAAATAGTGGCTAAGGATAATGTAGAAAAATCTACAAATAATGAAGAACATAATTCAACATCCGTCGAGTTACATAATGCGTCATCCATCGGTAGACACACTACACCATAGATGGCCTACAGCAACATCCAAAAAATGTTACAACAGGACAAAAAAATGTTACAATAGCCACCCAAAAGACCTAAGGTAACATAAAATTTAAGTTGCTTTTTTTCGAGTTACCTTTGACCCCTAAGGTAACATTTCATTTGCCCTGGTAGAACATGGACTTTTTTGTTACAATAGACGTCAAAGGTAATAGCAATGTATGTATATAGTATCATACTATGTATATTATCTTTGTACTTGGAATTTGCAAAAAAAAGATGTGGCCCACGTGTGGGGCCCATATTGGGGCCCACAGGTGGGCCCCATTTTTATAATGATTTGTATTCTATTAATTTGATAGGATTTGTTTGTAATTTGAACATATATACCATTAACATGTTTTTTATACGTAAAAAGCAATACTACATGAAATTTTGCTATTCGAAATCGAACAATCCCAAAATATCATTACATACCACAAAATGTATTACATCCAAACCAACTCAAACATTCAAACCATCACATGTCTTAAACTATGAAAACAACAATTATTTTAACTAAATAAAATAGTTCAGGTTCTTTACAAAACATTAGAAAAAAAAAGATAAACTTAATAAAATAGTAAAACTAGAAACTCTTCACATTCTCCTCGACTTCAGAAGCAAGTGTTTGGTCCACTTTTATTTAAGTGTCCTCCTTTACCGGCATGTCCCTAACTGCAAGATACCCCAAAGATAACAGTGCAGCATTTTTAGTACATATTATATGCACAACAGATTTAAATTTACATTAAGCCTATTGTGAGTTGTGATACAGCTCCAAAGAAATTAAATATAGAAGTTTGAAGTTGCTTATACTATGGGATTGGATAACCTTAATCTGAAGAAAGAGGAAAGAACGGTGAAGCTTAATATTTCAATTAATTCGTATAATCAGGTGAACTATATAATATGTGTTCGAACCTCATATGTCATATTGTCAGGGTCGACATTGTCTTGCCAAACAACCTGCATGTAAGTTGGCTTAAAAATTATGACTATCCTGATGATAGAAGAAGAAAAATCATATGCAATAGGTTAGATAGATGTCCTCAAAAAAAGAAGGCAAGATCTGAGTTTCTAAACACATGGTAATCATGAGCATTATGAGGATCTCGGGGACCTGTGAAATTAAGAAAATTTCAAACAGTGCAAGAATCAGGGATTAAAACCACTAGACGTATATTATCAAATGAGCAATGTATATATAAGCTAAAATTGACAACCATCCTAATATCATTTAAGCTTATTTTATGAGGGAAGATCTCAATCATTCTCACAGATGCATTTTATTCCCTATCAATCAGCAATACTGTTGACCACGACAACTTGGGGACTCTAGTTTTTAGCTAGATTTCAGTAAGTTCAAAATAAACTTCTGATTACACGAGTACTATATGTAATGTAGCAGAAATGTTTTGTATTAACAGAGCTTTTAGATGCGAATGCTTTACCATCGCCATCACATAAATTCTATAACCAATCACCAATACATGGAAATAAGAGTCCAGTTACCTTTAATTGTATGCACTAAAATTGGCCCAAACGCCACCTCAAATGTCATTCAGAAGTGTGCTCTGTTATAGGGACAACAATAAGACTCACATAAAGATATTTATCCCTTTAATTTTGTTACTCAGACATAAAAAAATGCACTTTTCCTGGAACACGTGTATTCCATTAGGGAAGACTGCTTATTCTGCCTGCTAATAATTGAAAGTGTAAAAGTACAAACAGTAATATGTCTTGAGCAGTAACCACACACAGCTTTCTGATCTAACCCTAATAATATCTCAAATGTTGTGATTATAAAGTTAAACCAACAGCTCTAAAATATTTCTAGCCTATGGCATCACTACAAGAAACAAGTCTTTAACATGTTTATTAAAATGATTAGCACTTTCAACACAAGCTCAAACGAAAACTATAATTTTAACACCAGCTTTAACACAAAAACCACTCACAACTGACTGTTAACCAGTTCTATAGTAGTTTCATGTAATATTTTCAAAACCATAATTTCATTGCAAAAGAAAACTTGTAACTTACAATCCACAGAAGTTACATGTGAAGTTGAGCTTGGAATTTCTTCATGTTATGTATGCACAGCTACATGCCTTGAAGGGTTTTTAACACATAAACGCAACAAAAACGTAAATTTAATTCTTAAAAAATTGAAACCCTCCGCAGGATCCATGCAAAAATAATATTTAATTTGTAGTTAGAAGCTTTACGTTAATGGAATGATGGAGGTCTTGAATGATCACCACGTAGCCCGTCGCTGGAATGATCTACGCCTTGAAGGTATCCACACGAATGATTGCCTCGAGGATGGGTGTGTACTAGCACGTTCTTGAGGCCGCCTTCTTGCTCTCTCTATCTCTCTTCAAGTTCTAGGGTTTATGTTTTATCAAATAAAACGTGTAACCCTAATTCTATTAGAAAAATATATTATATAGGCAAGAGATATTGGGCCTCCAACTCTAAACTTAATTTTAGAGTTATTATTATTATTAAATTCAAAATTCTAATTATTGTATTATTAAGTCTCACTTAATCATCCAATAACTTAATTTCGGATTTAATATTAAATTCGAATTTCCTATTTATTTAATTAATTAAGTCACACTTAATCAATAACAAATAATTCGAATTACTTACATTTAATTTAAATCTGAATTTAAATTAAATAATCCTCCAATCATTCTTTGTGCAACCCTTTAGGTTATTATTACGTTGGCAACAATTTTAAATCTAATTTAAAATCATAAACAATGAGCAACATCTATTAATACATTATTGTTACCCAAGTAATAATAATTAAATCGGTGATCGATTAAACCTTTTGTGTATAATGTACAATGTACTATAATCCTTTTAACCATATATTATAGATTAAACTCGAGGCATGTTATGTGTCATCCTCTTCATAATTTAATCCAGGTTTCCTTGATCGATGAGTAGACTATAACATCAAATCAACATTTGAGCATGGCCATGCATTTCATAGTCTAACTCAAACAAGAGGCCAATAATATCACTCCTAAAATAGGAGGGTTGAATCCTTTGTAGATCATTCATATTTCTCATATGATTCATAGTATACCCAATATACACTTTTATCATCACCCGGTCAAAGGTAACTTTTAATGCAACCAAAGTATATTAATTCTCATATAGAAATATAATGATTTCAAGTCTAAGGACCAATACATCATTATCACTGTGAGAATTACTTATGACACAACAGACATGTAAAATCTCACATTGGGTCTTCCAGCATCATGTATATAATACTTGTTCCAGTGTTTTGACTTTAGTATCACTATACCTATGATCAATGAGATGTGATCATCAGTCAACATTCACACTAGTCTTAATGCATTATTATTGTCCCATAATAATAATACTCGACTAGGGATCTTTAGGAATATCGATACTATTCTCATAATCTCATTTCTAAGTCACGTACTTAGAGATATAAAATTACATATCATATTCCAAGGACATTTATTAATCTAATGTCTTATCGCAGAAAATAAAGATATAATAAATTACTAAAGAATAATCCATATAATCAGAATTAATAATCAAAATGTTTCATAATATAAACATAATAGTGTTGTCTCTAGGGCACAAACACTAACAGGCCTGTCACCGGGAATTGACGAATATTTCTCTATGTGACTGCTATACTCATTAATTCTAATAATTTGTAGCTCTAAATATGCAGAATGAACTCATGTATGCAGTGTCCTTCTCCTTGAATTTCTCAGTAAGTCCCTGCAAGAGATACTGATTCATCAGACACATGCCAATATCAGAGTCCAATATTTACGGATAATACAATGTCAATCTTAGTTTTCACACTCCAAGTCGCAACAGGTGTTATATTAAAAATATATTAATCAAAGTCTGGAGTCTACATGTAATTCAATAATTCCCTACGAACTCAACAATTACTGTCTATAGCTAACTAACTACAATATACACAGTGCGAAAGATAAAACAGATAAAAGAGTTTTAGTTATTATACTTGTGTATTAAACTGTTTATGTGAACACCTGTAGAAATAAATGTGGAACAAATGAACATTTTCAAGAGCCATGGTGTTGAATAATTACAAATGCTTGATACTTAATAATGAAGCAGGGAAGCAGAGATAATATGAATGGACATAACCTTGGATGTTGCACAAGAATGAAGCCAGGAGCCCCAAGCAGAAGAATAAGGCCGCCTCCAGATCCGGCTACCAAGCTTTGCAGGAATTTAAACATCTAAACTAAACTCAATTAGAGAGGGAAACCTAATCTCGAGCTCAGAAATTCAGTTAGAACCCAAAGCAAACCAAATTAAACCTGGAACAAACAGAAAAAACCAATTAATTGAAGAAAAAATCAAAAAAAAGCCCCGATTCAAACTTGAAAACCCTAGTTTTCTCTAAAACTCGAATCGGTTCGAGCAGCCCAATATCCATCAATCTGCGAAAGTTTAGCTCTTACTTGAATGAAATCTACTTGAGCATATCATTAAAGCTAAGAGAGATGTAGAGAACAGCGCAGAGAGTTGTGAGAGAACGAGCTAGAGAGGGAGATGAAGTGGTAGAGAATAATTAGAGAGGGATTGTAACTTATCCAAAATTTTAGCGGGCCTGTCTGAAAAATTTGCCACTTCTTCCAATTTTTGGCCCAAATTTTAGCCCGCCTATACAATTAAACTCTTCTTTTGTATTTTAACTTTCTTTTTTTTAAAAAATTAATTATTTATTATAAATTATAATCAAATTATTTATTATGTAAAAACAATATCACTTTCTATAATTTATAAATTCAACCGATAAATTAATTTTATCAAATTAGTTATTTTTTAAATCAAATAATAGGATTATTTATGTTTTTATTAATTTAAAAGAAAAAAAATTATATATTAGAAAAATATAGATTTACTTTAATATTTAAAATAAAAAAAAATATTAACTTATTTGATTAAAGTTATATTTTTAAATTATTACTTAAATATATTTTCAAGTTAATTAATTAAGACACAAATAATTAGATGTAAATTTAGTTATTTTTTATATGATAATATTTTATTGGTAAATACCCTATGGTAACATAATTTCATACATGGTGCATGGTGTAACGCTTTCTATCTATAGTAACATGTTGGAAAGGCTATAGTAACATTAAATATGTAATGTTGCGGTAGACAAAGATAAACATAGCTAATGTAACATTAGTTAGTAATACTGATGATCAAATTTTTGCGATAGGCCATCTATGGCGTAGTTACAATCTGCTCCATCCGTCGGTAGATAATCAGCTTCATCTGTTGAGATACAAAGTGCATCATCTGTCGGAACAATGAGCGAAGCTGAGAGTCAAAATAGATGACTTACATAAATAACCCCATCTTTAAGTCAAAGATCCATAAACTTAGGGGGAGTTTCTTATAATTAAAACTCAGTCATAAATCAAGACAACAATGAGGCCTCTTCATCTAGAGCTAATCTTCCACAACAGAGAAAATGGACTAGAGATCACCCTTTTAAGCTCATTATTTGTGATGCGTCTTGTAGAGTTTAAACAAGGAAAGCAACAGAAGAAGAATGTCTCTATAGCAGCTTTCTTTCTAAAGAAGAACTAAAGAAGGTAGAAGAAGCTCTGGTGGATCCTGATTGGGTTTTAGCTATACAGGAAGAGCTAAACCAATTTGAAAGGAACAAGGTATGGAAGCTGGTACCCAACCCTAAAGGAAAGAAAACTTAGTTCAATTAGAATTTTGAAGTGTTACCTATATATTAATTTCAAAGAAAAAATTTATTTCAGTACATTGCATTTGGTTTATACTATAATTCTAGTAAGTTGTGTTATAAATTGATATGTCTTCCACTTTTATGGTTCAAGAAAATTGAAAAAAAAAATCTTGGGACACCATTTCAAAAAAAAAACTACTCAAATATTTTCAACTACCTACTTTTTGTATTTCAATATTTGTATTTGTTTTAACTTATTTTTCTTTTTAATTTGAAATTTTAAAATAAATATATGTAACAGCTCGTCTTTTGGACTATTCATTCTATATTAAAATAAAAATTAAATGAATTCATTAATCCAAAATTCTATTACAAAGTTGACTATTAAAAAAACACAGCTACCGATGATTCGAAAGTAAATATACTTTAATGTCACTACGCCATAGATGGCCTATCGCAACCGTCCTCTCAAGAAATGTTACTTAAAATGTTACCCTAGATATGATACTTATGAGCTAATTTAACATTGTGTTTTTTGTGTTACCTTAGCCAGAAATGTGACGTTGTATTAGGTAGACAGTGTTGTAGCTTGTAACTTTTTTGTCAAAGTGTTACCTTAGAGTATTAAAATATATATTCTATTTTTTAAAATTAAATATTAATTTAAATTTATTTTTCAAAGATATAAGCTGATATACCAATTTAATAAATGAGATACATGATACACGAAACTTTTATATAACATTTTTTTTAAAATAATAAATTTTAAAAAAATTTAAGATAAAATTTTTAAAAGTAATAAAAAATTAAATAGTATAAATTCCCCTGCTTTTGATATGAGCACTAATATACAACTATACAAGTTTTAAAAATCAAAAATATAAAAATAAGAATTATAAATTTTATAAATACAAATAACTAATTTTTTAAAAAATATTAAGTTAAATTTAATTAATTTATTAAAATAATAATGATAATTATATGAATATTACTGGTCAATCCGAAGGGGAAATATTTGGGCTCAAGCGGGTAAAAGTTTAGCAATTAGCCGCCCAATTTTCTCAAAAATTTTGAAAACTTCAAACACTCTCATTTCTTGTCCCTCTCTTGCAATTCCTCTCTCCCTCTCAACATTTTAGATTTCTCTCTCCATATTCTCTCTGGTTAATCTCTATTCTTTTTTCGTATCTCTTTCTGATGTCTTAGTCTCTACCAGTAATCTCTGTTGTATAATTAAGGATTTACTTTCCTAATTAGGGTTCAATTGAATTGGGGTTTCGTCAACTAGGCATTTGGTTTTTAAATTAGGGCTTAAGCTTTGCGGGATTATTATTAATTACTGTTCTTTTTGTTTTATAATTGTAGATGCGGCCCTTATGTTATTGTCGAGTGAAACTTTGCGTTCGCTCTGGTTCGTTACGCTCGTTAGATCCTTAGTAAAGGTCCGAGTTATGTTGCAAATCTAATTCAAATCTTCTTCACTGCTTTTGGTACCTTCTCTTCGGGTATGTATGGGGTCGACAAGGGTAATAAGATCTGAATGTACTCTTTCTATTTTCCCCCAATTTTTTATTATTTTTATTTGTTTGTAATTTGCGGATTTTTATGTCTTTTTGTTGTCAATCTTATGTTATTTTATGTTTTCGAGCTCGTATATGGTATAACCTTTGTTAACTAAAAGTATTGGGACCCTTTGATATTCATTTTCACTGATCAAGTAGATGGGAGGCATGAGTCCTTCAAGCATGCGATTTTGGATAAGGATTGGTAAGCAACATCCTTTTTTCCTCGCTTCCTCACTTGTCAATTTAATTTAATTTTGGTTTCTTATTATCTATAATCTTCAAATTTAGTGTACAAGTTGTGTTTAAGTGGAATTTAGTGTATAAGTTCTAAATTACTCATTTCTTCTTGTTTGTAATATAATTATATGTTTTCTCGTAATTCGCGATGGCTTAAAGAAAAAGGATCATTTATATATTTAGTGTACAATTTGTGTTTAAGTTGGTCAGGGTGATGTACAGGGGAATGGAGTTGGGGCGCACCAAGCGGGTGTGGTCCAGGGGTCGAGTGTGGTGCACTGTTTGGGTGTGGTGGGGCAGTATGGTGGCGTAGGTGGAGTGACTATTTATGGTTGTGCTATATTACTGTAAACACCTTCAATAGCTCGTAATTTTACAAAGCAAGTCAACTCAGTTACATAATGTGATATCTTTCAGTTGATTGCAGATACACTACCTTTCTAGTTCCAATATTGATGGAACAGATGAATATTGTGAAAGACTTGATGGAAAAGACTCGAAGATTATAATCCTGCTCAGAGAAGGTGGAAACATCTAAACGATTTAGCCCAAGGAAAGATGGTGCAGGAAGACACTCTGTTGTTTGAAGATGAGTTGCAAGATGAAGATTACTTTCCAAGTTTGCCTTTTGCTGCAATGTTTTCTTGTTTTAAGGTAATAAGCTATTTACACAAAGCATTCGAAAGAGTAAAATGTCCTTGTGATTAAGTATTTCTAATTTCCCGTGTTTAATATGCCACTATAATTATTATCTGTTTGTTTTTTGTTTTTTTTAATAACACACTCACAGTTTCTTCTTCACTTTGACAAGGTTTGAACCTTAAACCTCCCGTAAAAGGGATAAATTGATACTTCAGGCTTCGAGCTTAGAGCCTTTTGGTTGTTATCTGTTCATTTTGATCACATTATTTGGAAAACTTCCATATTATAGTTTGGTAGCATTTAATATAACATGAGATCCTGCATTTTGGTAATTATTAGAATGTGAACTGTAGCTTGGAACTTTATGTCATCATCATACTCTATATACCATAGAATCCTTTGACTTAATTATACTCTTGAACTGTTTATCAGGAATCAAAGATGATACACCACGTGCTACTTGCCCTTTCCCTTCATGCACCTCTTCCTTCTGTATACTGAACTACAACTATTGATACGATTATAAATGGAGAGTTCTATGTATTTGCTATTTCGATGAACTACGTGTGATGGTGATACAAATTGTGCGCAGAAGAATCTGATGCTATGAATCAGCACTTGTCGCTATGCTTTTAATAAAAAACTGAAACTGGATTAGCTAAATTTGTAACTAAAGTTTGCAGCTTATGGATAATAGAAAATAGGGCAGAGCTGGAGTTTATAATTGGTGAAAGTAAAACAACGGCCACCAAAACCAACTCAGCTACTTAAATTCAGTACTAATATGGAAACAACAATGATAACTGTGCATTTCTGCATATATATATATAAATATATTAAGTTATATAGGTTTTTATAACCTAAATATTGGTGTAATATACTCTTGCAGCTGGGTTCTTTCGAACTTCTGCTGTCTCTGAAGAGCTACTCACTTTTATCCTTATTTGTTTCTAAAAGAAATAAGAATTCACAAAGCAAGAGTGAACCAAAAATGCCCAGCAAGTATCATAATTGGTTTCCATGTATTAGATCAAAGAAACTTTTGGAAACATTTTTTAAATGATTTCAAACATCTTTATTTATTTAAAATAGTTGAGCGAATAAAACATCGGCCCTCATTGGCCTTTAATCATAAATCACATTTTTATGTAAAAGAATAATGAACGTTTCATTGATTCATTTCTTGAATCAAATCTTTATTTGTTTTTGCAATCAAAAACTTTCTAGAAAGGAATGTCGTTAATGGTGATCAACAATAAATTAAACTGGATATAGCGCAGATCTATACCTAACTATATAGACCCACCAATATATAGGGTACCCAAACACTATAGCCTAATAGTTAAGGGTCCATCCATCTCTGGCCCTTAGGGTCCAGCTCATTCCTGGCCCTCATCGTAACCATCCAGTCCGTAGAGTATTTTGATGTCAAATCACTTTGATTTCAAAACATCCCGTTTCAGGGTTCGCAAATAACCCGGAACAATAGGTATTTGCTTAAGAGATCAATCGATAATCATTGAATAAGATCAAAGAGGTACTTACATAATTAAGAGTAATTGCATCAAAATATAAAAACCTTTAAGTATTCTGAACTTAGAATAGGAATGAAGAAATATTTGCAGTATTTTAGAAGAAAGTTTAGGAATACTTGCTTCAACTGATAAACCTCTGATCTTTAACTATCTTCCATATCACTCAGTCCTGATGTATCCGCATTTCCATTGGCAGACCACTTGACCTTTCTTATCATTAACCATTTCAGGTTTATCTCTATTCTGAATCTACTCATTTCATTACTATACATAATCAGGCTTTACTTTTACAATCTCTTTCTAGCTTTGAATGCCTCGCACTATGTGTATCTATCATAAAAGATACCGTTCAATTAACTGACAATATATAATTGTCTAGTCTATACGTTTATCCTTACCGTATACCCGCCCGATAATAACAGATAAGGATCACCTTTAATCATATAAAGTTTAATAGACACTTAGACTCATAATTCATATAACACATAAGCACATAAGGCACGCATCACATATTTCATATCACATATAACTCACTTCATCAAAACATTCGACCCGGTATGATCAAAACTGAAATCAAGTCGAAATACAATTTTACAATAATTACGCGACTCAGAAACATTTACAAAATTAAGCGACCTTTTGAAACAAAAGATTTTATGTCTCGAAAGTATTTTTAGTGAAAGCAGAATATTTTTTTGAGTCTAGACGTGTTCGTTTTATCTGAAACGGATGAAGGGTCTATATAATACTCTTAGGAATATGTTGGAAACTTGATGATAAGTTAAATAAATCACCTTAGTAGATTTAACTTATTGAATTTGTAGCTCTCAACGGATGTTTTATTATAGTCCTGACGGATGATCTTTATAGTCCCGACGGATGATAACTGAACATCCATCGAGAGTGTAGCTTATGTAACAATAAGTATTGTAGCACTTTTCTGCAAACAAAAATGTTTTAGTCTACTAGATTCTGTAGGATTCTCTAAGTCATGTTGAGTAACTTAGTGAATTTGTAGCTCTTGACGGATGTTTTATTATAGTCCCGACGGATGATCTTTGTAGTCCCGACGGATGATAACTGAACATCCATCGAGATTGTAGCTTATGTAACAATAAGTATTGTAGCACTTTTCTACAAACAACAATGTTTTAGTCTAGTAGATTCTGTAGGATTCTCTATGTCATGTTGACTACTAGATTGATATACATAATAGGTTGGCTAATTGTAAATATGAGGTCTTATAATTCTGTATAAGTGAAATGGAGTCAAGTGACAGATAGACTCCGGACGGATGATCTACAAGGCTCCTGATGGATGATCAACATATTTCTGACGGATGTTTATTATATTCCCGATGGATGTTCAACATAATCCCGATGGATGATCATATTCAAAATAGTTGTTGATAGTGACAACACAGTCACATGTGTCGGGTGTTTGCAAAAGGAATGTGGCAGCATGTTAAGCAAGATTTTGATAAAAAAGAAGCATTACCATTTCCATGCAAATGTGAAGATATTCAAAGATGCTGGATAGAGTAATGTAGCTGCATGATATTAGACTAGATTCATTTTTGTTTTATTGTCTTGTCTTATGATCATGTAACTCGGTGATATATAAACCAAGAGTAGCAAGTAGAACAAGCAACTGAGTAAGCTTATTTTCCAGAGAAATATATAAGGTTGTATTTTGGTTAGAATTTCTCTGTAAGTTTGTTTGTTCACTTGTAAGCAGTTGTGTCCTATTCAAATCATCACAGAGTTCTCAATATGATATATATATATATATCTGGTGGATACATTTAAATCCACCAGAAAGTTTTAAGGTTTTGTGTTTTATTACTTAGTGTTTTGATTTCTATTATTCATCCGTTCCGCATTATTGCAAATCAAACACTAAAGTTAGAACATCTTTAAAATCTCGAAAAAGAAGCCAGAATTACATTCAACCCCCTTCTGTAATTCTTGTTGTATTGTTTGGGAATAACAATTGGTATCAAAGCAAGCTCTTGAAGTACAAAGTGTGTAAAGATCACAACAATTAACAAGATGAACAAAAAGGATGTTGGAGTTAAAATTCCATTTCTGGACAAAGACAACTATCACCACCGGAAGGTGATGATGCACCTACATCTTCTTTCTCAAGATAAAGCTTATGTGGATTGCATTGAAAGAGTTCCAAATGTCCCCATGAGAGCTGCTACAGGGAATGAACCATCAGTTCCAAAACCTAGGCATGAATGGTCTGATCTAGACATTGAGCAAGTCATGAAAGATAAAAAGGCCATAAATATATTATTTAATGGTGTTGATGGTGATATGTCAATAACTGTAAAACAACCAAAGATGTTTGGGAGATAATACATATTATTTGTGATGGTACTGAGCAAGTAAGGGAGAACAAGATGCAACTCTTGATTCAGCAATATGAGCACTTCCACTATGAAGAAAGTGAGTCACTCATTGATATTTTCAATAGATTTCAAAAACTGCTGAATGCTCTAAAACTGCATGGAATGGTCTATCAAACAAAAGACTCTAACCTCAAGTTCCTTAGATCTATCCCAAAGGAGTGGAAGCCAATGACAGTCTCATTGAGAAATTCAAAGGATTACAAGGAGTTCACCTTGGAAAGACTGTATGGTATCCTAAAAACCTATGAGCTTAAAATAGAGCAAGATGAAAAGATGGAGAAGGGAAGGAAGAAGGGAGGATCCATTGCACTAGTTGTTGAGTTAGAGAAGGAGAAAGAGATGAAGGTGGAAGCTGTTGAATCTACATCAAAGGTATGTGAAAGCAAGGGTAAAGGGCTGGTAGCTGAAAATGAAGAACAGTTGATCCAAGATGAAATGGATGATAAAGATGAGCATCTAGCATTCTTATGCAGGCGGTCTGTCAAGCTCAAATTCAAAAAGAATTTTGAAGCAGTAAAGCCAAATAGAAACATGATTGATAAGTCAAAATTTAAGTGTTTCAAATGTGGCTTAGCAGGGCATTTTTCCAGTAAGTACAGAAGACCTGATTCTGGTAAAAAGAAGTTTGATCTTGTTGACTATAAACAGAAATACTTTGAGTTGCTCAAAAAAAAGGAAAGGGCTTTCATAACTCAGGAGAATGACTGGGCTGCAGATGGATTGGATGAAGATGAAGAAATCAACTATGTCAATCTAGCCCTAATGGCCAAGTTAGATGAAACGGAGACAAGTTCATCAAGTAATCAGGTAATCACAACTAACCTAGCTCATTTTTCTAAAGCTGAGTGTAATGATACAATAAATGACATGTCTACTTAATTTTATCACCTGCGTGTTACACTCAAGTCTCTCACTAAAGAAAATAATAAAATTAAAAAAAAATGTGTTTTTAAGTGAAAGAAACAATGTGCTAGAAACTCAATTTATTGAGTTTGAAAAATTAAAATTAGAATGCAAGGTTGCTAAAGATGAACTTACAGAATCCTTGAAGAAAGAGGAGATTTTAAAAAAGCAATTTGAACGAGAACAGGAAGTGATTAAGGCATGGAAATCATCCAGAGATTTCCATGCTCAAATAACTAAAGTTCAAGGTATAGAATCCTTTTGTGATGTAGCCCATAAAAAGAATAAAGAGAATCTTGATTCCAACTTGGTTGAAGGACTTTCAACAGATGTGGACTCGACGGATGATGAAAATTATCCGTCGAATAATCAAAAGGATTATCCGTCGAAAGACAATGAGCCACATTCGTCGAATGTCAGTAAGCTGGTTCGCAAAGCTAAGCTAGCTAAGTTGAATGATAAGTATGGATCAGTTTCTAAAAACTTTGTTCCAGGAGAATCAAGTCAAGTAAGAAAAGAAAATAGAGTTAATGTTGGGCATCTGTCTATCAAGCAATTGAATGACATATTAGAAAAGATTGAGGTTAAAACAGAATCAAAAAGGAAAAAATAGAAATGGGAAAGTAGGGATTAACAAACATAACAACTACACACCTGATAAATATGCTCCAAGAAAAATATGTGTTAAGTGTGGTAGTGTTAATCATTTGTCTATTAATTGTAAACTTGTTATGCCTACTCCCATGTCTGCACCTTCTTCTTTTCACAACATGCCTGCCATGCCTGCCATGCCAATGAATGCTATGCTTGCTCAGAATATGAATTCATAATTTGCTAATATGCCATTTGCACCTAATCCTTATTATGTTGCATTTAGTATGCCTCAAATGCCATTTAGCATGCCTTACTGGAATAACATGTTTACAAATAGCATGCCTTTTTATGTAAACCAAAATGTGCATGATAATTCTATTTCAATGACTGGTTTCAAATGTCCAACTCAAAGGACTAAGGATGAATCTGAAATCACCAAGTCAATTGAGATCAAGCCTAAGAAACCAAAGAAAAAGGCTAACAAGGCAAGACCCTAGAAAACTTGGGTACCAAAATCAACTTGATTTGATTTTGATGTGTGCAGGGAAACAGAAAGAATCATTGGTATTTGGATAGTGGGTGCTCAAGGCACATGACTGGAGATTCTACCCTGCGCACTGGAGATTCTACCCTACGCACTGGGCCCAAGTATCACTTTTGGAGATGACAACAAGGGTTATACTTTGGGATATGGCTTGATTTCAAAGGATAAAGTCATCATTGAAAAGGTTGCTCTAGTGGATGGACTCAAGCATAATTTGTTGAGTATCAGGAAGCTTTGTGACAAGGGCAACTCAGTCACTTTCAATTCTGAAGCTTGTGTTGTGACCAACAAGAAGAGCAACAAAGTGGTTCTCACTGGAGTGAGAAAAGGAAATGTGTACCTAGCTGAGTTGAACTCATCAAATGCAGAATCCGTAACTTGTCTTCTCAGTAAAGCAATTCAAGATGAAAGTTGGCTATGGCACAAGAAGCTGTCCCATCTAAACTTCAAGACCATGAATGAGTTAGTCAAGAAAGAATTGGTTAGAGGTATTCCTCAAGTAGAGTTTAATAAGGATGGATTGTGTGATGCCTGCCAAAAAGGAAAGTAGATTAAAGCATCATTCAGAAAGAATCTTGATTCAACAATTGAAGAACCTTTGCAACTATTGCACATGGATTTATTTGGACCAATCAATGTATTTTCTATCTCAAAGAAAAGATTTTTCCTAGTAATTGTAGATGATTTCTCAAAGTTCTCTTGGATATATTTTCTGAAATCCAAGGATGAAGCTAGTGAAATCATTATCGATCACATAAGGCAAGTCAACAATTATCCTGACTTCAAAGTAAGAAGAATAAGGAGTGACAATGGAACTGAATTCAAGAATTCTGTGATGAGATCATTTTATGAAGAGAATGGGATTATGCATGAGTTTTCTGCAGCTAGAACTTCACAACAAAATGGAGTGGTGGAAAGGAAAAACAGATCCTTTATTGAAGTTGCAAGAACAATGTTAGAAGAATTAAAGTTACCAACATATTTTTGGGCTAAAGCTGTGAATATTGCATGCTACACTTAGAATATTTCTTTGATCAATCAAGCAAAGTGCATAACACCCTATCAATTGTTCAAGAATAGTAAGCCAACTTTAAAATTTCTACATGTCTTTCGCTGTAAATGCTATATCTTAATGAATCAAACTGATCAATATGGAAAGTTTGATGCCAAAGCAGATGAAGGAATTTTTGTTGGATATGCTCTGGGAAAAGCATATAGTGTCTATAATCTAAGAACCAACATTGTTATGAAATCTGTACATGTTGTGTTTGATGATAAAAAGATTGACGGACTGCAAGATAGAGATTTCCATGAAAGCCTCAAATTCAGTAATGTTGAGATGGTTAGTGATGACAGTGATGATGAAAGTGATCAAGAAATAGTGGCTAAGGATAATGTAGAAAAATCTACAAATAATGAAGAACATAATTCAACATCCGTCGAGTTACATAATGCGTCATCCATCGGTAGACACACTACACCATAGATGGCCTACAGCAACATCCAAAAAATGTTACAACAGGACAAAAAAATGTTACAATAGCCACCCAAAAGACCTAAGGTAACATAAAATTTAAGTTGCTTTTTTTCGAGTTACCTTTGACCCCTAAGGTAACATTTCATTTGCCCTGGTAGAACATGGACTTTTTTGTTACAATAGACGTCAAAGGTAATAGCAATGTATGTATATAGTATCATACTATGTATATTATCTTTGTACTTGGAATTTGCAAAAAAAAGATGTGGCCCACGTGTGGGGCCCATATTGGGGCCCACAGGTGGGCCCCATTTTTATAATGATTTGTATTCTATTAATTTGATAGGATTTGTTTGTAATTTGAACATATATACCATTAACATGTTTTTTATACGTAAAAAGCAATACTACATGAAATTTTGCTATTCGAAATCGAACAATCCCAAAATATCATTACATACCACAAAATGTATTACATCCAAACCAACTCAAACATTCAAACCATCACATGTCTTAAACTATGAAAACAACAATTATTTTAACTAAATAAAATAGTTCAGGTTCTTTACAAAACATTAGAAAAAAAAAGATAAACTTAATAAAATAGTAAAACTAGAAACTCTTCACATTCTCCTCGACTTCAGAAGCAAGTGTTTGGTCCACTTTTATTTAAGTGTCCTCCTTTACCGGCATGTCCCTAACTGCAAGATACCCCAAAGATAACAGTGCAGCATTTTTAGTACATATTATATGCACAACAGATTTAAATTTACATTAAGCCTATTGTGAGTTGTGATACAGCTCCAAAGAAATTAAATATAGAAGTTTGAAGTTGCTTATACTATGGGATTGGATAACCTTAATCTGAAGAAAGAGGAAAGAACGGTGAAGCTTAATATTTCAATTAATTCGTATAATCAGGTGAACTATATAATATGTGTTCGAACCTCATATGTCATATTGTCAGGGTCGACATTGTCTTGCCAAACAACCTGCATGTAAGTTGGCTTAAAAATTATGACTATCCTGATGATAGAAGAAGAAAAATCATATGCAATAGGTTAGATAGATGTCCTCAAAAAAAGAAGGCAAGATCTGAGTTTCTAAACACATGGTAATCATGAGCATTATGAGGATCTCGGGGACCTGTGAAATTAAGAAAATTTCAAACAGTGCAAGAATCAGGGATTAAAACCACTAGACGTATATTATCAAATGAGCAATGTATATATAAGCTAAAATTGACAACCATCCTAATATCATTTAAGCTTATTTTATGAGGGAAGATCTCAATCATTCTCACAGATGCATTTTATTCCCTATCAATCAGCAATACTGTTGACCACGACAACTTGGGGACTCTAGTTTTTAGCTAGATTTCAGTAAGTTCAAAATAAACTTCTGATTACACGAGTACTATATGTAATGTAGCAGAAATGTTTTGTATTAACAGAGCTTTTAGATGCGAATGCTTTACCATCGCCATCACATAAATTCTATAACCAATCACCAATACATGGAAATAAGAGTCCAGTTACCTTTAATTGTATGCACTAAAATTGGCCCAAACGCCACCTCAAATGTCATTCAGAAGTGTGCTCTGTTATAGGGACAACAATAAGACTCACATAAAGATATTTATCCCTTTAATTTTGTTACTCAGACATAAAAAAATGCACTTTTCCTGGAACACGTGTATTCCATTAGGGAAGACTGCTTATTCTGCCTGCTAATAATTGAAAGTGTAAAAGTACAAACAGTAATATGTCTTGAGCAGTAACCACACACAGCTTTCTGATCTAACCCTAATAATATCTCAAATGTTGTGATTATAAAGTTAAACCAACAGCTCTAAAATATTTCTAGCCTATGGCATCACTACAAGAAACAAGTCTTTAACATGTTTATTAAAATGATTAGCACTTTCAACACAAGCTCAAACGAAAACTATAATTTTAACACCAGCTTTAACACAAAAACCACTCACAACTGACTGTTAACCAGTTCTATAGTAGTTTCATGTAATATTTTCAAAACCATAATTTCATTGCAAAAGAAAACTTGTAACTTACAATCCACAGAAGTTACATGTGAAGTTGAGCTTGGAATTTCTTCATGTTATGTATGCACAGCTACATGCCTTGAAGGGTTTTTAACACATAAACGCAACAAAAACGTAAATTTAATTCTTAAAAAATTGAAACCCTCCGCAGGATCCATGCAAAAATAATATTTAATTTGTAGTTAGAAGCTTTACGTTAATGGAATGATGGAGGTCTTGAATGATCACCACGTAGCCCGTCGCTGGAATGATCTACGCCTTGAAGGTATCCACACGAATGATTGCCTCGAGGATGGGTGTGTACTAGCACGTTCTTGAGGCCGCCTTCTTGCTCTCTCTATCTCTCTTCAAGTTCTAGGGTTTATGTTTTATCAAATAAAACGTGTAACCCTAATTCTATTAGAAAAATATATTATATAGGCAAGAGATATTGGGCCTCCAACTCTAAACTTAATTTTAGAGTTATTATTATTATTAAATTCAAAATTCTAATTATTGTATTATTAAGTCTCACTTAATCATCCAATAACTTAATTTCGGATTTAATATTAAATTCGAATTTCCTATTTATTTAATTAATTAAGTCACACTTAATCAATAACAAATAATTCGAATTACTTACATTTAATTTAAATCTGAATTTAAATTAAATAATCCTCCAATCATTCTTTGTGCAACCCTTTAGGTTATTATTACGTTGGCAACAATTTTAAATCTAATTTAAAATCATAAACAATGAGCAACATCTATTAATACATTATTGTTACCCAAGTAATAATAATTAAATCGGTGATCGATTAAACCTTTTGTGTATAATGTACAATGTACTATAATCCTTTTAACCATATATTATAGATTAAACTCGAGGCATGTTATGTGTCATCCTCTTCATAATTTAATCCAGGTTTCCTTGATCGATGAGTAGACTATAACATCAAATCAACATTTGAGCATGGCCATGCATTTCATAGTCTAACTCAAACAAGAGGCCAATAATATCACTCCTAAAATAGGAGGGTTGAATCCTTTGTAGATCATTCATATTTCTCATATGATTCATAGTATACCCAATATACACTTTTATCATCACCCGGTCAAAGGTAACTTTTAATGCAACCAAAGTATATTAATTCTCATATAGAAATATAATGATTTCAAGTCTAAGGACCAATACATCATTATCACTGTGAGAATTACTTATGACACAACAGACATGTAAAATCTCACATTGGGTCTTCCAGCATCATGTATATAATACTTGTTCCAGTGTTTTGACTTTAGTATCACTATACCTATGATCAATGAGATGTGATCATCAGTCAACATTCACACTAGTCTTAATGCATTATTATTGTCCCATAATAATAATACTCGACTAGGGATCTTTAGGAATATCGATACTATTCTCATAATCTCATTTCTAAGTCACGTACTTAGAGATATAAAATTACATATCATATTCCAAGGACATTTATTAATCTAATGTCTTATCGCAGAAAATAAAGATATAATAAATTACTAAAGAATAATCCATATAATCAGAATTAATAATCAAAATGTTTCATAATATAAACATAATAGTGTTGTCTCTAGGGCACAAACACTAACAGGCCTGTCACCGGGAATTGACGAATATTTCTCTATGTGACTGCTATACTCATTAATTCTAATAATTTGTAGCTCTAAATATGCAGAATGAACTCATGTATGCAGTGTCCTTCTCCTTGAATTTCTCAGTAAGTCCCTGCAAGAGATACTGATTCATCAGACACATGCCAATATCAGAGTCCAATATTTACGGATAATACAATGTCAATCTTAGTTTTCACACTCCAAGTCGCAACAGGTGTTATATTAAAAATATATTAATCAAAGTCTGGAGTCTACATGTAATTCAATAATTCCCTACGAACTCAACAATTACTGTCTATAGCTAACTAACTACAATATACACAGTGCGAAAGATAAAACAGATAAAAGAGTTTTAGTTATTATACTTGTGTATTAAACTGTTTATGTGAACACCTGTAGAAATAAATGTGGAACAAATGAACATTTTCAAGAGCCATGGTGTTGAATAATTACAAATGCTTGATACTTAATAATGAAGCAGGGAAGCAGAGATAATATGAATGGACATAACCTTGGATGTTGCACAAGAATGAAGCCAGGAGCCCCAAGCAGAAGAATAAGGCCGCCTCCAGATCCGGCTACCAAGCTTTGCAGGAATTTAAACATCTAAACTAAACTCAATTAGAGAGGGAAACCTAATCTCGAGCTCAGAAATTCAGTTAGAACCCAAAGCAAACCAAATTAAACCTGGAACAAACAGAAAAAACCAATTAATTGAAGAAAAAATCAAAAAAAAGCCCCGATTCAAACTTGAAAACCCTAGTTTTCTCTAAAACTCGAATCGGTTCGAGCAGCCCAATATCCATCAATCTGCGAAAGTTTAGCTCTTACTTGAATGAAATCTACTTGAGCATATCATTAAAGCTAAGAGAGATGTAGAGAACAGCGCAGAGAGTTGTGAGAGAACGAGCTAGAGAGGGAGATGAAGTGGTAGAGAATAATTAGAGAGGGATTGTAACTTATCCAAAATTTTAGCGGGCCTGTCTGAAAAATTTGCCACTTCTTCCAATTTTTGGCCCAAATTTTAGCCCGCCTATACAATTAAACTCTTCTTTTGTATTTTAACTTTCTTTTTTTTAAAAAAATTAATTATTTATTATAAATTATAATCAAATTATTTATTATGTAAAAACAATATCACTTTCTATAATTTATAAATTCAACCGATAAATTAATTTTATCAAATTAGTTATTTTTTAAATCAAATAATAGGATTATTTATGTTTTTATTAATTTAAAAGAAAAAAAATTATATATTAGAAAAATATAGATTTACTTTAATATTTAAAATAAAAAAAAATATTAACTTATTTGATTAAAGTTATATTTTTAAATTATTACTTAAATATATTTTCAAGTTAATTAATTAAGACACAAATAATTAGATGTAAATTTAGTTATTTTTTATATGATAATATTTTATTGGTAAATACCCTATGGTAACATAATTTCATACATGGTGCATGGTGTAACGCTTTCTATCTATAGTAACATGTTGGAAAGGCTATAGTAACATTAAATATGTAATGTTGCGGTAGACAAAGATAAACATAGCTAATGTAACATTAGTTAGTAATACTGATGATCAAATTTTTGCGATAGGCCATCTATGGCGTAGTTACAATCTGCTCCATCCGTCGGTAGATAATCAGCTTCATCTGTTGAGATACAAAGTGCATCATCTGTCGGAACAATGAGCGAAGCTGAGAGTCAAAATAGATGACTTACATAAATAACCCCATCTTTAAGTCAAAGATCCATAAACTTAGGGGGAGTTTCTTATAATTAAAACTCAGTCATAAATCAAGACAACAATGAGGCCTCTTCATCTAGAGCTAATCTTCCACAACAGAGAAAATGGACTAGAGATCACCCTTTTAAGCTCATTATTTGTGATGCGTCTTGTAGAGTTTAAACAAGGAAAGCAACAGAAGAAGAATGTCTCTATAGCAGCTTTCTTTCTAAAGAAGAACTAAAGAAGGTAGAAGAAGCTCTGGTGGATCCTGATTGGGTTTTAGCTATACAGGAAGAGCTAAACCAATTTGAAAGGAACAAGGTATGGAAGCTGGTACCCAACCCTAAAGGAAAGAAAACTTAGTTCAATTAGAATTTTGAAGTGTTACCTATATATTAATTTCAAAGAAAAAATTTATTTCAGTACATTGCATTTGGTTTATACTATAATTCTAGTAAGTTGTGTTATAAATTGATATGTCTTCCACTTTTATGGTTCAAGAAAATTGAAAAAAAAAAATCTTGGGACACCATTTCAAAAAAAAACTACTCAAATATTTTCAACTACCTACTTTTTGTATTTCAATATTTGTATTTGTTTTAACTTATTTTTCTTTTTAATTTGAAATTTTAAAATAAATATATGTAACAGCTCGTCTTTTGGACTATTCATTCTATATTAAAATAAAAATTAAATGAATTCATTAATCCAAAATTCTATTACAAAGTTGACTATTAAAAAAACACAGCTACCGATGATTCGAAAGTAAATATACTTTAATGTCACTACGCCATAGATGGCCTATCGCAACCGTCCTCTCAAGAAATGTTACTTAAAATGTTACCCTAGATATGATACTTATGAGCTAATTTAACATTGTGTTTTTTGTGTTACCTTAGCCAGAAATGTGACGTTGTATTAGGTAGACAGTGTTGTAGCTTGTAACTTTTTTGTCAAAGTGTTACCTTAGAGTATTAAAATATATATTCTATTTTTTAAAATTAAATATTAATTTAAATTTATTTTTCAAAGATATAAGCTGATATACCAATTTAATAAATGAGATACATGATACACGAAACTTTTATATAACATTTTTTTTAAAATAATAAATTTTAAAAAAATTTAAGATAAAATTTTTAAAAGTAATAAAAAATTAAATAGTATAAATTCCCCTGCTTTTGATATGAGCACTAATATACAACTATACAAGTTTTAAAAATCAAAAATATAAAAATAAGAATTATAAATTTTATAAATACAAATAACTAATTTTTTAAAAAATATTAAGTTAAATTTAATTAATTTATTAAAATAATAATGATAATTATATGAATATTACTGGTCAATCCGAAGGGGAAATATTTGGGCTCAAGCGGGTAAAAGTTTAGCAATTAGCCGCCCAATTTTCTCAAAAATTTTGAAAACTTCAAACACTCTCATTTCTTGTCCCTCTCTTGCAATTCCTCTCTCCCTCTCAACATTTTAGATTTCTCTCTCCATATTCTCTCTGGTTAATCTCTATTCTTTTTTCGTATCTCTTTCTGATGTCTTAGTCTCTACCAGTAATCTCTGTTGTATAATTAAGGATTTACTTTCCTAATTAGGGTTCAATTGAATTGGGGTTTCGTCAACTAGGCATTTGGTTTTTAAATTAGGGCTTAAGCTTTGCGGGATTATTATTAATTACTGTTCTTTTTGTTTTATAATTGTAGATGCGGCCCTTATGTTATTGTCGAGTGAAACTTTGCGTTCGCTCTGGTTCGTTACGCTCGTTAGATCCTTAGTAAAGGTCCGAGTTATGTTGCAAATCTAATTCAAATCTTCTTCACTGCTTTTGGTACCTTCTCTTCGGGTATGTATGGGGTCGACAAGGGTAATAAGATCTGAATGTACTCTTTCTATTTTCCCCCAATTTTTTATTATTTTTATTTGTTTGTAATTTGCGGATTTTTATGTCTTTTTGTTGTCAATCTTATGTTATTTTATGTTTTCGAGCTCGTATATGGTATAACCTTTGTTAACTAAAAGTATTGGGACCCTTTGATATTCATTTTCACTGATCAAGTAGATGGGAGGCATGAGTCCTTCAAGCATGCGATTTTGGATAAGGATTGGTAAGCAACATCCTTTTTTCCTCGCTTCCTCACTTGTCAATTTAATTTAATTTTGGTTTCTTATTATCTATAATCTTCAAATTTAGTGTACAAGTTGTGTTTAAGTGGAATTTAGTGTATAAGTTCTAAATTACTCATTTCTTCTTGTTTGTAATATAATTATATGTTTTCTCGTAATTCGCGATGGCTTAAAGAAAAAGGATCATTTATATATTTAGTGTACAATTTGTGTTTAAGTTGGTCAGGGTGATGTACAGGGGAATGGAGTTGGGGCGCACCAAGCGGGTGTGGTCCAGGGGTCGAGTGTGGTGCACTGTTTGGGTGTGGTGGGGCAGTATGGTGGCGTAGGTGGAGTGACTATTTATGGTTGTGCTATATTACTGTAAACACCTTCAATAGCTCGTAATTTTACAAAGCAAGTCAACTCAGTTACATAATGTGATATCTTTCAGTTGATTGCAGATACACTACCTTTCTAGTTCCAATATTGATGGAACAGATGAATATTGTGAAAGACTTGATGGAAAAGACTCGAAGATTATAATCCTGCTCAGAGAAGGTGGAAACATCTAAACGATTTAGCCCAAGGAAAGATGGTGCAGGAAGACACTCTGTTGTTTGAAGATGAGTTGCAAGATGAAGATTACTTTCCAAGTTTGCCTTTTGCTGCAATGTTTTCTTGTTTTAAGGTAATAAGCTATTTACACAAAGCATTCGAAAGAGTAAAATGTCCTTGTGATTAAGTATTTCTAATTTCCCGTGTTTAATATGCCACTATAATTATTATCTGTTTGTTTTTTGTTTTTTTTAATAACACACTCACAGTTTCTTCTTCACTTTGACAAGGTTTGAACCTTAAACCTCCCGTAAAAGGGATAAATTGATACTTCAGGCTTCGAGCTTAGAGCCTTTTGGTTGTTATCTGTTCATTTTGATCACATTATTTGGAAAACTTCCATATTATAGTTTGGTAGCATTTAATATAACATGAGATCCTGCATTTTGGTAATTATTAGAATGTGAACTGTAGCTTGGAACTTTATGTCATCATCATACTCTATATACCATAGAATCCTTTGACTTAATTATACTCTTGAACTGTTTATCAGGAATCAAAGATGATACACCACGTGCTACTTGCCCTTTCCCTTCATGCACCTCTTCCTTCTGTATACTGAACTACAACTATTGATACGATTATAAATGGAGAGTTCTATGTATTTGCTATTTCGATGAACTACGTGTGATGGTGATACAAATTGTGCGCAGAAGAATCTGATGCTATGAATCAGCACTTGTCGCTATGCTTTTAATAAAAAACTGAAACTGGATTAGCTAAATTTGTAACTAAAGTTTGCAGCTTATGGATAATAGAAAATAGGGCAGAGCTGGAGTTTATAATTGGTGAAAGTAAAACAACGGCCACCAAAACCAACTCAGCTACTTAAATTCAGTACTAATATGGAAACAACAATGATAACTGTGCATTTCTGCATATATATATATAAATATATTAAGTTATATAGGTTTTTATAACCTAAATATTGGTGTAATATACTCTTGCAGCTGGGTTCTTTCGAACTTCTGCTGTCTCTGAAGAGCTACTCACTTTTATCCTTATTTGTTTCTAAAAGAAATAAGAATTCACAAAGCAAGAGTGAACCAAAAATGCCCAGCAAGTATCATAATTGGTTTCCATGTATTAGATCAAAGAAACTTTTGGAAACATTTTTTAAATGATTTCAAACATCTTTATTTATTTAAAATAGTTGAGCGAATAAAACATCGGCCCTCATTGGCCTTTAATCATAAATCACATTTTTATGTAAAAGAATAATGAACGTTTCATTGATTCATTTCTTGAATCAAATCTTTATTTGTTTTTGCAATCAAAAACTTTCTAGAAAGGAATGTCGTTAATGGTGATCAACAATAAATTAAACTGGATATAGCGCAGATCTATACCTAACTATATAGACCCACCAATATATAGGGTACCCAAACACTATAGCCTAATAGTTAAGGGTCCATCCATCTCTGGCCCTTAGGGTCCAGCTCATTCCTGGCCCTCATCGTAACCATCCAGTCCGTAGAGTATTTTGATGTCAAATCACTTTGATTTCAAAACATCCCGTTTCAGGGTTCGCAAATAACCCGGAACAATAGGTATTTGCTTAAGAGATCAATCGATAATCATTGAATAAGATCAAAGAGGTACTTACATAATTAAGAGTAATTGCATCAAAATATAAAAACCTTTAAGTATTCTGAACTTAGAATAGGAATGAAGAAATATTTGCAGTATTTTAGAAGAAAGTTTAGGAATACTTGCTTCAACTGATAAACCTCTGATCTTTAACTATCTTCCATATCACTCAGTCCTGATGTATCCGCATTTCCATTGGCAGACCACTTGACCTTTCTTATCATTAACCATTTCAGGTTTATCTCTATTCTGAATCTACTCATTTCATTACTATACATAATCAGGCTTTACTTTTACAATCTCTTTCTAGCTTTGAATGCCTCGCACTATGTGTATCTATCATAAAAGATACCGTTCAATTAACTGACAATATATAATTGTCTAGTCTATACGTTTATCCTTACCGTATACCCGCCCGATAATAACAGATAAGGATCACCTTTAATCATATAAAGTTTAATAGACACTTAGACTCATAATTCATATAACACATAAGCACATAAGGCACGCATCACATATTTCATATCACATATAACTCACTTCATCAAAACATTCGACCCGGTATGATCAAAACTGAAATCAAGTCGAAATACAATTTTACAATAATTACGCGACTCAGAAACATTTACAAAATTAAGCGACCTTTTGAAACAAAAGATTTTATGTCTCGAAAGTATTTTTAGTGAAAGCAGAATATTTTTTTGAGTCTAGACGTGTTCGTTTTATCTGAAACGGATGAAGGGTCTATATAATACTCTTAGGAATATGTTGGAAACTTGATGATAAGTTAAATAAATCACCTTAGTAGATTTAACTTATTGAATTTGTAGCTCTCAACGGATGTTTTATTATAGTCCTGACGGATGATCTTTATAGTCCCGACGGATGATAACTGAACATCCATCGAGAGTGTAGCTTATGTAACAATAAGTATTGTAGCACTTTTCTGCAAACAAAAATGTTTTAGTCTACTAGATTCTGTAGGATTCTCTAAGTCATGTTGAGTAACTTAGTGAATTTGTAGCTCTTGACGGATGTTTTATTATAGTCCCGACGGATGATCTTTGTAGTCCCGACGGATGATAACTGAACATCCATCGAGATTGTAGCTTATGTAACAATAAGTATTGTAGCACTTTTCTACAAACAACAATGTTTTAGTCTAGTAGATTCTGTAGGATTCTCTATGTCATGTTGACTACTAGATTGATATACATAATAGGTTGGCTAATTGTAAATATGAGGTCTTATAATTCTGTATAAGTGAAATGGAGTCAAGTGACAGATAGACTCCGGACGGATGATCTACAAGGCTCCTGATGGATGATCAACATATTTCTGACGGATGTTTATTATATTCCCGATGGATGTTCAACATAATCCCGATGGATGATCATATTCAAAATAGTTGTTGATAGTGACAACACAGTCACATGTGTCGGGTGTTTGCAAAAGGAATGTGGCAGCATGTTAAGCAAGATTTTGATAAAAAAGAAGCATTACCATTTCCATGCAAATGTGAAGATATTCAAAGATGCTGGATAGAGTAATGTAGCTGCATGATATTAGACTAGATTCATTTTTGTTTTATTGTCTTGTCTTATGATCATGTAACTCGGTGATATATAAACCAAGAGTAGCAAGTAGAACAAGCAACTGAGTAAGCTTATTTTCCAGAGAAATATATAAGGTTGTATTTTGGTTAGAATTTCTCTGTAAGTTTGTTTGTTCACTTGTAAGCAGTTGTGTCCTATTCAAATCATCACAGAGTTCTCAATATGATATATATATATATATCTGGTGGATACATTTAAATCCACCAGAAAGTTTTAAGGTTTTGTGTTTTATTACTTAGTGTTTTGATTTCTATTATTCATCCGTTCCGCATTATTGCAAATCAACACTAAAGTTAGAACATCTTTAAAATCTCGAAAAAGAAGCCAGAATTACATTCAACCCCCTTCTGTAATTCTTGTTGTATTGTTTGGGAATAACAATTGGTATCAAAGCAAGCTCTTGAAGTACAAAGTGTGTAAAGATCACAACAATTAACAAGATGAACAAAAAGGATGTTGGAGTTAAAATTCCATTTCTGGACAAAGACAACTATCACCACCGGAAGGTGATGATGCACCTACATCTTCTTTCTCAAGATAAAGCTTATGTGGATTGCATTGAAAGAGTTCCAAATGTCCCCATGAGAGCTGCTACAGGGAATGAACCATCAGTTCCAAAACCTAGGCATGAATGGTCTGATCTAGACATTGAGCAAGTCATGAAAGATAAAAAGGCCATAAATATATTATTTAATGGTGTTGATGGTGATATGTCAATAACTGTAAAACAACCAAAGATGTTTGGGAGATAATACATATTATTTGTGATGGTACTGAGCAAGTAAGGGAGAACAAGATGCAACTCTTGATTCAGCAATATGAGCACTTCCACTATGAAGAAAGTGAGTCACTCATTGATATTTTCAATAGATTTCAAAAACTGCTGAATGCTCTAAAACTGCATGGAATGGTCTATCAAACAAAAGACTCTAACCTCAAGTTCCTTAGATCTATCCCAAAGGAGTGGAAGCCAATGACAGTCTCATTGAGAAATTCAAAGGATTACAAGGAGTTCACCTTGGAAAGACTGTATGGTATCCTAAAAACCTATGAGCTTAAAATAGAGCAAGATGAAAAGATGGAGAAGGGAAGGAAGAAGGGAGGATCCATTGCACTAGTTGTTGAGTTAGAGAAGGAGAAAGAGATGAAGGTGGAAGCTGTTGAATCTACATCAAAGGTATGTGAAAGCAAGGGTAAAGGGCTGGTAGCTGAAAATGAAGAACAGTTGATCCAAGATGAAATGGATGATAAAGATGAGCATCTAGCATTCTTATGCAGGCGGTCTGTCAAGCTCAAATTCAAAAAGAATTTTGAAGCAGTAAAGCCAAATAGAAACATGATTGATAAGTCAAAATTTAAGTGTTTCAAATGTGGCTTAGCAGGGCATTTTTCCAGTAAGTACAGAAGACCTGATTCTGGTAAAAAGAAGTTTGATCTTGTTGACTATAAACAGAAATACTTTGAGTTGCTCAAAAAAAAGGAAAGGGCTTTCATAACTCAGGAGAATGACTGGGCTGCAGATGGATTGGATGAAGATGAAGAAATCAACTATGTCAATCTAGCCCTAATGGCCAAGTTAGATGAAACGGAGACAAGTTCATCAAGTAATCAGGTAATCACAACTAACCTAGCTCATTTTTCTAAAGCTGAGTGTAATGATACAATAAATGACATGTCTACTTAATTTTATCACCTGCGTGTTACACTCAAGTCTCTCACTAAAGAAAATAATAAAATTAAAAAAAAATGTGTTTTTAAGTGAAAGAAACAATGTGCTAGAAACTCAATTTATTGAGTTTGAAAAATTAAAATTAGAATGCAAGGTTGCTAAAGATGAACTTACAGAATCCTTGAAGAAAGAGGAGATTTTAAAAAAGCAATTTGAACGAGAACAGGAAGTGATTAAGGCATGGAAATCATCCAGAGATTTCCATGCTCAAATAACTAAAGTTCAAGGTATAGAATCCTTTTGTGATGTAGCCCATAAAAAGAATAAAGAGAATCTTGATTCCAACTTGGTTGAAGGACTTTCAACAGATGTGGACTCGACGGATGATGAAAATTATCCGTCGAATAATCAAAAGGATTATCCGTCGAAAGACAATGAGCCACATTCGTCGAATGTCAGTAAGCTGGTTCGCAAAGCTAAGCTAGCTAAGTTGAATGATAAGTATGGATCAGTTTCTAAAAACTTTGTTCCAGGAGAATCAAGTCAAGTAAGAAAAGAAAATAGAGTTAATGTTGGGCATCTGTCTATCAAGCAATTGAATGACATATTAGAAAAGATTGAGGTTAAAACAGAATCAAAAAGGAAAAAATAGAAATGGGAAAGTAGGGATTAACAAACATAACAACTACACACCTGATAAATATGCTCCAAGAAAAATATGTGTTAAGTGTGGTAGTGTTAATCATTTGTCTATTAATTGTAAACTTGTTATGCCTACTCCCATGTCTGCACCTTCTTCTTTTCACAACATGCCTGCCATGCCTGCCATGCCAATGAATGCTATGCTTGCTCAGAATATGAATTCATAATTTGCTAATATGCCATTTGCACCTAATCCTTATTATGTTGCATTTAGTATGCCTCAAATGCCATTTAGCATGCCTTACTGGAATAACATGTTTACAAATAGCATGCCTTTTTATGTAAACCAAAATGTGCATGATAATTCTATTTCAATGACTGGTTTCAAATGTCCAACTCAAAGGACTAAGGATGAATCTGAAATCACCAAGTCAATTGAGATCAAGCCTAAGAAACCAAAGAAAAAGGCTAACAAGGCAAGACCCTAGAAAACTTGGGTACCAAAATCAACTTGATTTGATTTTGATGTGTGCAGGGAAACAGAAAGAATCATTGGTATTTGGATAGTGGGTGCTCAAGGCACATGACTGGAGATTCTACCCTGCGCACTGGAGATTCTACCCTACGCACTGGGCCCAAGTATCACTTTTGGAGATGACAACAAGGGTTATACTTTGGGATATGGCTTGATTTCAAAGGATAAAGTCATCATTGAAAAGGTTGCTCTAGTGGATGGACTCAAGCATAATTTGTTGAGTATCAGGAAGCTTTGTGACAAGGGCAACTCAGTCACTTTCAATTCTGAAGCTTGTGTTGTGACCAACAAGAAGAGCAACAAAGTGGTTCTCACTGGAGTGAGAAAAGGAAATGTGTACCTAGCTGAGTTGAACTCATCAAATGCAGAATCCGTAACTTGTCTTCTCAGTAAAGCAATTCAAGATGAAAGTTGGCTATGGCACAAGAAGCTGTCCCATCTAAACTTCAAGACCATGAATGAGTTAGTCAAGAAAGAATTGGTTAGAGGTATTCCTCAAGTAGAGTTTAATAAGGATGGATTGTGTGATGCCTGCCAAAAAGGAAAGTAGATTAAAGCATCATTCAGAAAGAATCTTGATTCAACAATTGAAGAACCTTTGCAACTATTGCACATGGATTTATTTGGACCAATCAATGTATTTTCTATCTCAAAGAAAAGATTTTTCCTAGTAATTGTAGATGATTTCTCAAAGTTCTCTTGGATATATTTTCTGAAATCCAAGGATGAAGCTAGTGAAATCATTATCGATCACATAAGGCAAGTCAACAATTATCCTGACTTCAAAGTAAGAAGAATAAGGAGTGACAATGGAACTGAATTCAAGAATTCTGTGATGAGATCATTTTATGAAGAGAATGGGATTATGCATGAGTTTTCTGCAGCTAGAACTTCACAACAAAATGGAGTGGTGGAAAGGAAAAACAGATCCTTTATTGAAGTTGCAAGAACAATGTTAGAAGAATTAAAGTTACCAACATATTTTTGGGCTAAAGCTGTGAATATTGCATGCTACACTTAGAATATTTCTTTGATCAATCAAGCAAAGTGCATAACACCCTATCAATTGTTCAAGAATAGTAAGCCAACTTTAAAATTTCTACATGTCTTTCGCTGTAAATGCTATATCTTAATGAATCAAACTGATCAATATGGAAAGTTTGATGCCAAAGCAGATGAAGGAATTTTTGTTGGATATGCTCTGGGAAAAGCATATAGTGTCTATAATCTAAGAACCAACATTGTTATGAAATCTGTACATGTTGTGTTTGATGATAAAAAGATTGACGGACTGCAAGATAGAGATTTCCATGAAAGCCTCAAATTCAGTAATGTTGAGATGGTTAGTGATGACAGTGATGATGAAAGTGATCAAGAAATAGTGGCTAAGGATAATGTAGAAAAATCTACAAATAATGAAGAACATAATTCAACATCCGTCGAGTTACATAATGCGTCATCCATCGGTAGACACACTACACCATAGATGGCCTACAGCAACATCCAAAAAATGTTACAACAGGACAAAAAAATGTTACAATAGCCACCCAAAAGACCTAAGGTAACATAAAATTTAAGTTGCTTTTTTTCGAGTTACCTTTGACCCCTAAGGTAACATTTCATTTGCCCTGGTAGAACATGGACTTTTTTGTTACAATAGACGTCAAAGGTAATAGCAATGTATGTATATAGTATCATACTATGTATATTATCTTTGTACTTGGAATTTGCAAAAAAAAGATGTGGCCCACGTGTGGGGCCCATATTGGGGCCCACAGGTGGGCCCCATTTTTATAATGATTTGTATTCTATTAATTTGATAGGATTTGTTTGTAATTTGAACATATATACCATTAACATGTTTTTTATACGTAAAAAGCAATACTACATGAAATTTTGCTATTCGAAATCGAACAATCCCAAAATATCATTACATACCACAAAATGTATTACATCCAAACCAACTCAAACATTCAAACCATCACATGTCTTAAACTATGAAAACAACAATTATTTTAACTAAATAAAATAGTTCAGGTTCTTTACAAAACATTAGAAAAAAAAAGATAAACTTAATAAAATAGTAAAACTAGAAACTCTTCACATTCTCCTCGACTTCAGAAGCAAGTGTTTGGTCCACTTTTATTTAAGTGTCCTCCTTTACCGGCATGTCCCTAACTGCAAGATACCCCAAAGATAACAGTGCAGCATTTTTAGTACATATTATATGCACAACAGATTTAAATTTACATTAAGCCTATTGTGAGTTGTGATACAGCTCCAAAGAAATTAAATATAGAAGTTTGAAGTTGCTTATACTATGGGATTGGATAACCTTAATCTGAAGAAAGAGGAAAGAACGGTGAAGCTTAATATTTCAATTAATTCGTATAATCAGGTGAACTATATAATATGTGTTCGAACCTCATATGTCATATTGTCAGGGTCGACATTGTCTTGCCAAACAACCTGCATGTAAGTTGGCTTAAAAATTATGACTATCCTGATGATAGAAGAAGAAAAATCATATGCAATAGGTTAGATAGATGTCCTCAAAAAAAGAAGGCAAGATCTGAGTTTCTAAACACATGGTAATCATGAGCATTATGAGGATCTCGGGGACCTGTGAAATTAAGAAAATTTCAAACAGTGCAAGAATCAGGGATTAAAACCACTAGACGTATATTATCAAATGAGCAATGTATATATAAGCTAAAATTGACAACCATCCTAATATCATTTAAGCTTATTTTATGAGGGAAGATCTCAATCATTCTCACAGATGCATTTTATTCCCTATCAATCAGCAATACTGTTGACCACGACAACTTGGGGACTCTAGTTTTTAGCTAGATTTCAGTAAGTTCAAAATAAACTTCTGATTACACGAGTACTATATGTAATGTAGCAGAAATGTTTTGTATTAACAGAGCTTTTAGATGCGAATGCTTTACCATCGCCATCACATAAATTCTATAACCAATCACCAATACATGGAAATAAGAGTCCAGTTACCTTTAATTGTATGCACTAAAATTGGCCCAAACGCCACCTCAAATGTCATTCAGAAGTGTGCTCTGTTATAGGGACAACAATAAGACTCACATAAAGATATTTATCCCTTTAATTTTGTTACTCAGACATAAAAAAATGCACTTTTCCTGGAACACGTGTATTCCATTAGGGAAGACTGCTTATTCTGCCTGCTAATAATTGAAAGTGTAAAAGTACAAACAGTAATATGTCTTGAGCAGTAACCACACACAGCTTTCTGATCTAACCCTAATAATATCTCAAATGTTGTGATTATAAAGTTAAACCAACAGCTCTAAAATATTTCTAGCCTATGGCATCACTACAAGAAACAAGTCTTTAACATGTTTATTAAAATGATTAGCACTTTCAACACAAGCTCAAACGAAAACTATAATTTTAACACCAGCTTTAACACAAAAACCACTCACAACTGACTGTTAACCAGTTCTATAGTAGTTTCATGTAATATTTTCAAAACCATAATTTCATTGCAAAAGAAAACTTGTAACTTACAATCCACAGAAGTTACATGTGAAGTTGAGCTTGGAATTTCTTCATGTTATGTATGCACAGCTACATGCCTTGAAGGGTTTTTAACACATAAACGCAACAAAAACGTAAATTTAATTCTTAAAAAATTGAAACCCTCCGCAGGATCCATGCAAAAATAATATTTAATTTGTAGTTAGAAGCTTTACGTTAATGGAATGATGGAGGTCTTGAATGATCACCACGTAGCCCGTCGCTGGAATGATCTACGCCTTGAAGGTATCCACACGAATGATTGCCTCGAGGATGGGTGTGTACTAGCACGTTCTTGAGGCCGCCTTCTTGCTCTCTCTATCTCTCTTCAAGTTCTAGGGTTTATGTTTTATCAAATAAAACGTGTAACCCTAATTCTATTAGAAAAATATATTATATAGGCAAGAGATATTGGGCCTCCAACTCTAAACTTAATTTTAGAGTTATTATTATTATTAAATTCAAAATTCTAATTATTGTATTATTAAGTCTCACTTAATCATCCAATAACTTAATTTCGGATTTAATATTAAATTCGAATTTCCTATTTATTTAATTAATTAAGTCACACTTAATCAATAACAAATAATTCGAATTACTTACATTTAATTTAAATCTGAATTTAAATTAAATAATCCTCCAATCATTCTTTGTGCAACCCTTTAGGTTATTATTACGTTGGCAACAATTTTAAATCTAATTTAAAATCATAAACAATGAGCAACATCTATTAATACATTATTGTTACCCAAGTAATAATAATTAAATCGGTGATCGATTAAACCTTTTGTGTATAATGTACAATGTACTATAATCCTTTTAACCATATATTATAGATTAAACTCGAGGCATGTTATGTGTCATCCTCTTCATAATTTAATCCAGGTTTCCTTGATCGATGAGTAGACTATAACATCAAATCAACATTTGAGCATGGCCATGCATTTCATAGTCTAACTCAAACAAGAGGCCAATAATATCACTCCTAAAATAGGAGGGTTGAATCCTTTGTAGATCATTCATATTTCTCATATGATTCATAATATACCCAATATACACTTTTATCATCACCCGGTCAAAGGTAACTTTTAATGCAACCAAAGTATATTAATTCTCATATAGAAATATAATGATTTCAAGTCTAAGGACCAATACATCATTATCACTGTGAGAATTACTTATGACACAACAGACATGTAAAATCTCACATTGGGTCTTCCAGCATCATGTATATAATACTTGTTCCAGTGTTTTGACTTTAGTATCACTATACCTATGATCAATGAGATGTGATCATCAGTCAACATTCACACTAGTCTTAATGCATTATTATTGTCCCATAATAATAATACTCGACTAGGGATCTTTAGGAATATCGATACTATTCTCATAATCTCATTTCTAAGTCACGTACTTAGAGATATAAAATTACATATCATATTCCAAGGACATTTATTAATCTAATGTCTTATCGCAGAAAATAAAGATATAATAAATTACTAAAGAATAATCCATATAATCAGAATTAATAATCAAAATGTTTCATAATATAAACATAATAGTGTTGTCTCTAGGGCACAAACACTAACAGGCCTGTCACCGGGAATTGACGAATATTTCTCTATGTGACTGCTATACTCATTAATTCTAATAATTTGTAGCTCTAAATATGCAGAATGAACTCATGTATGCAGTGTCCTTCTCCTTGAATTTCTCAGTAAGTCCCTGCAAGAGATACTGATTCATCAGACACATGCCAATATCAGAGTCCAATATTTACGGATAATACAATGTCAATCTTAGTTTTCACACTCCAAGTCGCAACAGGTGTTATATTAAAAATATATTAATCAAAGTCTGGAGTCTACATGTAATTCAATAATTCCCTACGAACTCAACAATTACTGTCTATAGCTAACTAACTACAATATACACAGTGCGAAAGATAAAACAGATAAAAGAGTTTTAGTTATTATACTTGTGTATTAAACTGTTTATGTGAACACCTGTAGAAATAAATGTGGAACAAATGAACATTTTCAAGAGCCATGGTGTTGAATAATTACAAATGCTTGATACTTAATAATGAAGCAGGGAAGCAGAGATAATATGAATGGACATAACCTTGGATGTTGCACAAGAATGAAGCCAGGAGCCCCAAGCAGAAGAATAAGGCCGCCTCCAGATCCGGCTACCAAGCTTTGCAGGAATTTAAACATCTAAACTAAACTCAATTAGAGAGGGAAACCTAATCTCGAGCTCAGAAATTCAGTTAGAACCCAAAGCAAACCAAATTAAACCTGGAACAAACAGAAAAAACCAATTAATTGAAGAAAAAATCAAAAAAAAGCCCCGATTCAAACTTGAAAACCCTAGTTTTCTCTAAAACTCGAATCGGTTCGAGCAGCCCAATATCCATCAATCTGCGAAAGTTTAGCTCTTACTTGAATGAAATCTACTTGAGCATATCATTAAAGCTAAGAGAGATGTAGAGAACAGCGCAGAGAGTTGTGAGAGAACGAGCTAGAGAGGGAGATGAAGTGGTAGAGAATAATTAGAGAGGGATTGTAACTTATCCAAAATTTTAGCGGGCCTGTCTGAAAAATTTGCCACTTCTTCCAATTTTTGGCCCAAATTTTAGCCCGCCTATACAATTAAACTCTTCTTTTGTATTTTAACTTTCTTTTTTTTAAAAAAATTAATTATTTATTATAAATTATAATCAAATTATTTATTATGTAAAAACAATATCACTTTCTATAATTTATAAATTCAACCGATAAATTAATTTTATCAAATTAGTTATTTTTTAAATCAAATAATAGGATTATTTATGTTTTTATTAATTTAAAAGAAAAAAAATTATATATTAGAAAAATATAGATTTACTTTAATATTTAAAATAAAAAAAAAATATTAACTTATTTGATTAAAGTTATATTTTTAAATTATTACTTAAATATATTTTCAAGTTAATTAATTAAGACACAAATAATTAGATGTAAATTTAGTTATTTTTTATATGATAATATTTTATTGGTAAATACCCTATGGTAACATAATTTCATACATGGTGCATGGTGTAACGCTTTCTATCTATAGTAACATGTTGGAAAGGCTATAGTAACATTAAATATGTAATGTTGCGGTAGACAAAGATAAACATAGCTAATGTAACATTAGTTAGTAATACTGATGATCAAATTTTTGCGATAGGCCATCTATGGCGTAGTTACAATCTGCTCCATCCGTCGGTAGATAATCAGCTTCATCTGTTGAGATACAAAGTGCATCATCTGTCGGAACAATGAGCGAAGCTGAGAGTCAAAATAGATGACTTACATAAATAACCCCATCTTTAAGTCAAAGATCCATAAACTTAGGGGGAGTTTCTTATAATTAAAACTCAGTCACAAATCAAGACAACAATGAGGCCTCTTCATCTAGAGCTAATCTTCCACAACAGAGAAAATGGACTAGAGATCACCCTTTTAAGCTCATTATTTGTGATGCGTCTTGTAGAGTTTAAACAAGGAAAGCAACAGAAGAAGAATGTCTCTATAGCAGCTTTCTTTCTAAAGAAGAACTAAAGAAGGTAGAAGAAGCTCTGGTGGATCCTGATTGGGTTTTAGCTATACAGGAAGAGCTAAACCAATTTGAAAGGAACAAGGTATGGAAGCTGGTACCCAACCCTAAAGGAAAGAAAACTTAGTTCAATTAGAATTTTGAAGTGTTACCTATATATTAATTTCAAAGAAAAAATTTATTTCAGTACATTGCATTTGGTTTATACTATAATTCTAGTAAGTTGTGTTATAAATTGATATGTCTTCCACTTTTATGGTTCAAGAAAATTGAAAAAAAAAATCTTGGGACACCATTTCAAAAAAAAAACTACTCAAATATTTTCAACTACCTACTTTTTGTATTTCAATATTTGTATTTGTTTTAACTTATTTTTCTTTTTAATTTGAAATTTTAAAATAAATATATGTAACAGCTCGTCTTTTGGACTATTCATTCTATATTAAAATAAAAATTAAATGAATTCATTAATCCAAAATTCTATTACAAAGTTGACTATTAAAAAAACACAGCTACCGATGATTCGAAAGTAAATATACTTTAATGTCACTACGCCATAGATGGCCTATCGCAACCGTCCTCTCAAGAAATGTTACTTAAAATGTTACCCTAGATATGATACTTATGAGCTAATTTAACATTGTGTTTTTTGTGTTACCTTAGCCAGAAATGTGACGTTGTATTAGGTAGACAGTGTTGTAGCTTGTAACTTTTTTGTCAAAGTGTTACCTTAGAGTATTAAAATATATATTCTATTTTTTAAAATTAAATATTAATTTAAATTTATTTTTCAAAGATATAAGCTGATATACCAATTTAATAAATGAGATACATGATACACGAAACTTTTATATAACATTTTTTTTAAAATAATAAATTTTAAAAAAATTTAAGATAAAATTTTTAAAAGTAATAAAAAATTAAATAGTATAAATTCCCCTGCTTTTGATATGAGCACTAATATACAACTATACAAGTTTTAAAAATCAAAAATATAAAAATAAGAATTATAAATTTTATAAATACAAATAACTAATTTTTTAAAAAATATTAAGTTAAATTTAATTAATTTATTAAAATAATAATGATAATTATATGAATATTACTGGTCAATCCGAAGGGGAAATATTTGGGCTCAAGCGGGTAAAAGTTTAGCAATTAGCCGCCCAATTTTCTCAAAAATTTTGAAAACTTCAAACACTCTCATTTCTTGTCCCTCTCTTGCAATTCCTCTCTCCCTCTCAACATTTTAGATTTCTCTCTCCATATTCTCTCTGGTTAATCTCTATTCTTTTTTCGTATCTCTTTCTGATGTCTTAGTCTCTACCAGTAATCTCTGTTGTATAATTAAGGATTTACTTTCCTAATTAGGGTTCAATTGAATTGGGGTTTCGTCAACTAGGCATTTGGTTTTTAAATTAGGGCTTAAGCTTTGCGGGATTATTATTAATTACTGTTCTTTTTGTTTTATAATTGTAGATGCGGCCCTTATGTTATTGTCGAGTGAAACTTTGCGTTCGCTCTGGTTCGTTACGCTCGTTAGATCCTTAGTAAAGGTCCGAGTTATGTTGCAAATCTAATTCAAATCTTCTTCACTGCTTTTGGTACCTTCTCTTCGGGTATGTATGGGGTCGACAAGGGTAATAAGATCTGAATGTACTCTTTCTATTTTCCCCCAATTTTTTATTATTTTTATTTGTTTGTAATTTGCGGATTTTTATGTCTTTTTGTTGTCAATCTTATGTTATTTTATGTTTTCGAGCTCGTATATGGTATAACCTTTGTTAACTAAAAGTATTGGGACCCTTTGATATTCATTTTCACTGATCAAGTAGATGGGAGGCATGAGTCCTTCAAGCATGCGATTTTGGATAAGGATTGGTAAGCAACATCCTTTTTTCCTCGCTTCCTCACTTGTCAATTTAATTTAATTTTGGTTTCTTATTATCTATAATCTTCAAATTTAGTGTACAAGTTGTGTTTAAGTGGAATTTAGTGTATAAGTTCTAAATTACTCATTTCTTCTTGTTTGTAATATAATTATATGTTTTCTCGTAATTCGCGATGGCTTAAAGAAAAAGGATCATTTATATATTTAGTGTACAATTTGTGTTTAAGTTGGTCAGGGTGATGTACAGGGGAATGGAGTTGGGGCGCACCAAGCGGGTGTGGTCCAGGGGTCGAGTGTGGTGCACTGTTTGGGTGTGGTGGGGCAGTATGGTGGCGTAGGTGGAGTGACTATTTATGGTTGTGCTATATTACTGTAAACACCTTCAATAGCTCGTAATTTTACAAAGCAAGTCAACTCAGTTACATAATGTGATATCTTTCAGTTGATTGCAGATACACTACCTTTCTAGTTCCAATATTGATGGAACAGATGAATATTGTGAAAGACTTGATGGAAAAGACTCGAAGATTATAATCCTGCTCAGAGAAGGTGGAAACATCTAAACGATTTAGCCCAAGGAAAGATGGTGCAGGAAGACACTCTGTTGTTTGAAGATGAGTTGCAAGATGAAGATTACTTTCCAAGTTTGCCTTTTGCTGCAATGTTTTCTTGTTTTAAGGTAATAAGCTATTTACACAAAGCATTCGAAAGAGTAAAATGTCCTTGTGATTAAGTATTTCTAATTTCCCGTGTTTAATATGCCACTATAATTATTATCTGTTTGTTTTTTGTTTTTTTTAATAACACACTCACAGTTTCTTCTTCACTTTGACAAGGTTTGAACCTTAAACCTCCCGTAAAAGGGATAAATTGATACTTCAGGCTTCGAGCTTAGAGCCTTTTGGTTGTTATCTGTTCATTTTGATCACATTATTTGGAAAACTTCCATATTATAGTTTGGTAGCATTTAATATAACATGAGATCCTGCATTTTGGTAATTATTAGAATGTGAACTGTAGCTTGGAACTTTATGTCATCATCATACTCTATATACCATAGAATCCTTTGACTTAATTATACTCTTGAACTGTTTATCAGGAATCAAAGATGATACACCACGTGCTACTTGCCCTTTCCCTTCATGCACCTCTTCCTTCTGTATACTGAACTACAACTATTGATACGATTATAAATGGAGAGTTCTATGTATTTGCTATTTCGATGAACTACGTGTGATGGTGATACAAATTGTGCGCAGAAGAATCTGATGCTATGAATCAGCACTTGTCGCTATGCTTTTAATAAAAAACTGAAACTGGATTAGCTAAATTTGTAACTAAAGTTTGCAGCTTATGGATAATAGAAAATAGGGCAGAGCTGGAGTTTATAATTGGTGAAAGTAAAACAACGGCCACCAAAACCAACTCAGCTACTTAAATTCAGTACTAATATGGAAACAACAATGATAACTGTGCATTTCTGCATATATATATATATAAATATATTAAGTTATATAGGTTTTTATAACCTAAATATTGGTGTAATATATCCAAAAGTATTTAAGTTGTCTTACCTAGTAAGAACAATATTCTATAGTTGTGTATCTAACTATTTTTTGTGTGCCTAATCAGGCCATAGGTTTGAAGGTCACTTGCTTATTATGCTATTGTTCAGAAGGGGACAATATGCCTGATTCTTTCCAATTGGCTGAAGCAGCAAACAAAGATATTCAAGGTGAGTTGTTTTTTTAAACACTTTTATATTTAAGTTAATCCCTTTTTCTATTCGGAGGTGTATTTGTTACATTTTCATAATCCATCGAGGCTCCTGCATGCATAAGATATCCAAATGCATAAGATATCCAAAATTTGACTATATTGAAATATTTTCATACTTTCTATGCATATATGCTCTAAAAAGTTAAGTCGGAATTATTGTAAAGAAAGAAAAGGCAATAGTAAACTAGTGTAACATGTAATACATGTTTTTGCAGCTACTCTCAGATTCAAGCATTTTTTTATGAATCAAGTGGAGTGGAAAATGAGATAGAGGCTTACTTAGATAATTTAGTTTACCTTTACGTGGTGATCAGGTTTTATTTTCTTCTTTTGTGAAAATTTGATATGTGAATGACTTGGTAAATTTATTTACGCTTGATGTCAATGAGATGGTATCCTCTTTCTTTTGCTGGATATGCTCCCTATGAAGAATCTGTTTTAAACTTTATCTTCTAAATTCTATCACATCTCTTATTACTTCAATCCCAGGAGCATTAATGTTGTATGTATACATGCATCAGGTGTGTAAAATAGTAGTTGTTATAGAATATATAAGCACAATACTTTTGCATGGGGTATATATATAGGGTATTGTATGGCCTAACCTTTATTTTTTTTCTCATTTCAGCTTTAACGACTATATATTTGTTGATGAATGCATACGTGTCAAGTTCTCGGCACCTACTAGCAGGAAGTGGAACATGTTTTGGGATGTAGATTAGATGGTTGTATTGGTTAAATTTATTATGATTTCCGTAGATTGTAGACTGGTTATGAATGTAGTTGAGATTATTAAATTTGGAAAGTATTAGATTAATGTAATATATTTTCAAATTTTCCAGTCAATTTCACACTTTTTGATATTAGTTTTTCATTTTTCTTCCTGGTAAATTATTACAGTAGCTTCATAAAGTGTTAGAGTAGGTTGTTCAAAGTGTTACCCCTGGTAAAAATTTGATGCTACCACTGTGGAACTCACATGCCACATCACCACTGTGAACCTACATGCCATGTCATCGCTGTGGGCCCCACTGGTGTAACATTATTTGATGTTACCTCAGGTCTTTTGGATGGCTATCGTAACATTATTTTGGCCTGTTGTAACATTTTTTTGATGTTGCTATAGGCCATCTATGGTGTAGTGATGCTAAGTCATCGAACTCCAATGTTATCCAACTCAATTATTACACCAAACCTAAAAAATTGTATGTAATAAGATATACAACCGTAACAGAAACCAATCGATCTAACTAATACAGTCAAATAACATACACATATAAAAAAGAGATAATCTACATGATACGATACACGATACAAACACTTTCGATTCTTATCACGATTATTACAACCCAATGATTATGGTCCTGAATTTTTAGAAAATTGTCACTACAACCAACTTACTCAGTCATACATTCTGTACTTATATATTCGCAATTCAGAATCTCAAAATTATCATCTAGATGCGACATATACACAACAAATATCATTTTAAAATATATCATTCTTCAGCCCAAGTTTCGATATTCAATATACACATAACACACAAGTGAAAACACTAGAAAATGGATCGGAAACTTAACTAAAGCCTGATCATATTCTTATTAGCATTTTGACTAACTAACCAATGTTTTCTTGAAAATCACACATGAAAGTTATAGGGACGAAATTTACCAGATTGGAGATTTGTATTTATAAAACTCTACAAGTTCTAATAACAATGATGAGAAATACACATATGATCTATATATAGTATTTTAAAACTCTAATTCCTAACCTACTTGTTATATATATTGAAATCTGATCTAAATTTTAAGCGCACTAGTCTAGTTAAATTTTAGATCCTTATCAAATTTTAATCATTTTTCTTTGATTCTTCTAATAAATATATAATTTTTTTCTGATTTTATTCTAATAAATTTAAATAAGAATTTTATATCATAACTATAATAAAAATAAAAAGAGTCATTATTAGTCAAAGTTTTTGCATTTTTTTACAATTTTTATTGCATTCTATTTCAATTATCATGGATAATACTTTTATGTTTTTACAATATTTTATTATTGTTAAGATGTAGTATCTATCATGCTTAAAAAGATAACATCATAAATATTCATTATCTTGTGAGTAAGTGAATGTAAAATAATTTGTAAGTTGTTGGGTATCATAATATGGATTCATGGTTTTATTGTGGGATAATTAGAATCAATTCAGTGTTTCTATTTGCAAGCCAATAAATTTATGATTTTTTTTGTGATTTGTCTAACTTGTTGGGCCTATTATCGAAATATATCCGAAAATATTAAAATTGTCATTAAGATATACATGTAAAATAAGTCTAGATCCATGTCCAAAAGGCTTTAAGCCCCAACTCATCTATTTGGTTTCAAAGTAAATAAATAAAATAGAAATAGTACGAACACATTCTTTTCTATATATACATGCATAAACAAATCTTAATTTCTTACCCGTTTTAGTCACATTATTTTTTCTCTTTGCTCTTTCTCTTTCAGCCGCCTCATTCATGAGTTCACAAATCCCAAATCGAGATCCAAACATATATTTCTCTCTTTAAGTTTGTAAATTTATTTTCAATCAACGCCATATTTATTATGATGTATCATTTTTTCTTATTGTTTATAATAAATAATGAAGAAAGTGCTCCATAAAGATTGAGAAAGGCGACAACTTGAAGGTATCATTTTGTAAATTTTTCATATGTTTATCGCCTTATTTGATGTAACTCTGTATTTATTTTTTGATTAACATTTTATACTTAAGATTGCTATCACGTATGATAGATAATCGAACCTTTTTAAGCTTATATGATAGATAATCGATTTTTTCTGGTCCGATTAAATATTATTACGTTCACTTCGATTTATTTTAGATTTTGAATTTTTAACTATTTTTGTACCTTATATACCTCATATGTTATATAAGATTGACTTGCTTACTATTAAAATAATTTTTTTATGGGTAGTGATATTATATGCATAATCATGTATCCGATGAACATTTAACTTATATATAACTGTGTGGAAACTTTGTATGTCATATAGCCATCATGACCAGGTTATTTCCCAAATTCAGTGGAATACTCTGATCCGACTCTTCCTATCCCAAATTCAATGGGTTATTATAATCCTGCTCTTCCCAACAGTGAAGAACATCATCCTCGGCCATTCTCAAACAATCGAATTCTTAATCTCGGAGTTGGTAATGACATGAGTAATTTTGGTTATCTTTGATTTGGTAACCGCATGGGTAATGGGGGTCAGTCCGGTGGAAGCAATGTTTGTCAATGTGGTGGAAGAACTGTTGATCAGTCTGGTGGAAGTAGTGTTGGTCAGCTTTTAAGTCGTTGGCCATGAGAACGGCCTCATAAAGATTGATTTAGAGAGCTTCATTTTCTATCAATTTAATATATTTTCCAATAACATTTAATGTAATAGTGATGTAGTGGTCTATTCGTTTTTAGTCAGTGATATACTACATTCTAGTTGTTTATATCTGCAGTAATTTTTATATATAATTTTGAAGATATTTGTATAAAAGTTTTACAACAAAACTTTTTATTTGATTCGATTTTATGTTGGGATTTTCCTCACGAGCATGTCCTTTTTATATATTTATATTTTATTTATTTCATGTTTAGATGTTTTTTCTAACGGGGAACGTTATTAATGGCTGTAAATTTCATTTGATTTTGTTTTAGATGTTTTTTCCCTTGTTACGCACGTCTTAATCTTTTTGTTCTAGTATCAATATTTTTTAAATATGTTGGTTTACATCCTATTACTTTTTCTTTCTTTTCTTTTTTCTCTTATTTTCGCATGAAGATCCCATTTGTTAAATGCTTGCACGAGGTACCTTTACACTTCTGGTATTTTGGGTTCCTAATTTTCAATTGGGCCTTAATGTTGGGCCAGCATTCATGTCATTTGCAAGGCGCAACTACTTATTTGTAAAATAAACAAATGAAAATACCTCATATTTAAGGGGGGAAATAGATTTTTGAACAGATCTAATAATATGGGTGATTGTTAAAATTATTTTTTTTAAAAAAAATACATTTCCAAATGGGAAAATAAAATATAATGAATAATCGAGTAATATTTCATGAAATCATTATTGTGAAAGAAATATTACATATAAGAAAAATAATTGTTCAACTTTTTTAGAATTTAAGAAAACAAATATTCATTTGAGTAAGATTATAAAAATTAAAATTGGCATTCTTATTTGGTACTCCTTCCATCCGATTTTCTTGGTCTCATTTACGAAATAATGCATACAAAGAAAACTTAGTTCAATTAGAATTTTGAAGTATTACCTATATATTAATTTTAAAGAAAAATTTACTTCAATACATTGCATTAGGTTTATACTATAATTCTAGTAAGTTGTGTTATAAATTGATATGTCTTCCACTTTTATGGTTCAAGAAAATTGAAAAAAAATTCTTGGGACACCATTTCAAAAAAAAAAACTACTCAAATATTTTCAACTACCTAATTTTTGTATTTCAATATTTGTATTTGTTTTAACTTATTTTTCTTTTTTATTTGTAATTACAAAATAAATATATGAAATAGCTCGACTTTTGGACTATTCATTCTATATTAGAAAAAATTAAATGAATTCATTAATCCAAAATTCTATTAAAAAGTTGACTATTACAAAAACACAGCTACCGATGATTCGAAAGTAAATATACTTTAATCCTAAGTCATCGAACTCCAATGTTATCCAACTCAATTATTACACCAAACCTAAAAAATTGTATGTAATAAAATACACAACCCTAACGGAAACCAATCGATCATACTAATACAGTCAAATAACATACACATATAAAAAAAGAGATAATCTACATGATACGATACACGGTACAAACACTTTCGATTCTTATCACCATTATTACAACCCAATAATTATGGTCCTGAATTTTTAGAAAATTGTCACTACAACCAACTTACTCGGTCATACATTCTGTACTTATATATTCGCAATTCAGAATCTCAAAATTATCATCTAGACGCGACATATACACAACAAATATCATTTCAAAATATATCATTGTTTAGCCCAAGTTTCGATATCGAATATACACGTAACACGCAAGTGAAAACACTAGAAAATGGATCGGAAACTTATCTAAAGCCTGATCATATTCGTATTAGCCTTTTGACTAACTAACCAATGTTTTCTTGAAAATCACACATGAAAGTTATAGGGACGAAATTTACCATATTGGAGATTTGTATTTATAAAACTCTACATGTTCTAATAACAATGATGAGAAATACACATATGATCTATATATAGTATTTTGAAACTCTATTTCCTAACCTACATGTTATATGTATTGAAATCTGATCAAAATTTTAGGCGCATTAGTCTAATTAAATTTTATATCCTTATCAAATTTTAATTATTTTTCTTTTATTCTTCTATTAAATATATAATTTGTTTTCTGATTTGTTTTAATAACTTTATGTAAGAATTTTATATCATTACTATAATAAAAATAAAAAATAGTCTTTACAAGTTAAAGTTTTTGCATTTTTTTATAATTTTTATTGCATTGTATTTCAATTATCATGGATAATACTTTTTTGTTTTTACATTATTTTATTATTTTTAAGATGTAGTATCTATCATGTTTAATAAGATAACATCATAAATATTCATTATCTTGTGAGTAAGTGAATGCAAAAATAATTTGTAAGTTGTTGGGTATCATAATATGGATTCAAGGTTTTACTGTGGGATAATTAGAATCAATTCAGTGTTTCTATTTGCAAGCCAATAAATTTATGATAGGTTTTTGTGATTTGTCTAACTTGTTGGGCCTATCATCGAAATATATCCGAAAATATTAAAATTGTCATTAAGATATACATGTAAAATAAGTCTAGATCCATGTCCAAAAGGCTTTAAGGCCCAACTCATCTATATGGTTTCGAAGTAAATAAATAAAATCGAAATACTACGAACACATTCTTTTCTATATATACATGCATAAACAAATCTTAATTTCTTACGCGTTTCAGTCACACTATTTTTTCTCTTTGCTCTTTCTTTTTCAGCCGCCTTATTCATGAGTTCACAAATCCCGAATCGAGATCCAAACTTATATTTCTCTCTTTAAGTCTGTAAAATTTATTTTCAATCAACGCCATATTGATTATGATGTATCATTTTTATCTCTTAATTAGTATTTGAAATTTAAACCAACGATTTTTTCCCAAAAGACCAATTATAAAAAAGCTAATATTTATGCGTGTTTTTATTCATTTTCGATTGTTATTTTTTCTTATTGTTTATATTGAATAATGAAGAAAGTGCTCCATAAAGATTGAGAAAGGCGACGACTTCAAGGTATCATTTTGTAAGTTTTTCATATGTTTATCTATTCATTTGATGTAACTCTGTATTTATTTTTTTATTCATATTTTATACTTAAGATTACTATTAGATCTGATAGATAATCGAACCTTTTTGAGCTTATATGATAGATAATCGATTTTTTCTTGTCCGAATAAATATTATTACGTTCACTTCGATTTTTTTTATATTTTGAATTTTTAATTATTTTTGTACCTTTTATATCTCATATGTTATATAATATTGACTTGCTTACTATTAGAATAATTTTCTTTTACAGGTAGTGATATTATATGCATAATCATGTATCTGATGAACATTTAACTTCTTTCTAACTGTGTGGAAACTTTGTATGTCATATAGCCATCATGACCAGGTTCGTTCCCAAATTCAATGAAATACTCTGATCCGACTTTTTCTATCTCAAATTCAATGGGTTACTATAAACCTGCTCTTCCCAACAGTGAAGAACATCATTCTCGACCATTCTAAAATAATCCAATTCGTAATCTTGGAGTTGGTAATGATATGAGTAATTTTGGTCATCTTGGATTTGGTAATGGCATGAGTAATGGGGTCTGGTGGAAGAAATGTTGGTCAATATGGTGGAAGCAATGTTGATCAGTCTGGTGGAAGTAGTGTTGGTCATCTTTTAAGTGGTTGGCCATGAGGACGTCCTCATAAAGATTGATTTAGAGAGCTTCATTCTCTATCAATTTAATTTATTTTCCAACAACATTTTATGTAATAGTGATGTAGCGGTCTATCCATTTTTAGTTAGTGATATACAACATTCTAGTTGTTTATATTTTCAGTAATTTTATATTTAATTTTGGAGAAATTTGTATAAAAGTTTTATAACAAAACTTTTTGTTTAATTCGATTTTATGTAGTGATTTTCCTTACGAGCATGTCCTTTTTACATATCTATATTCTATTTATTTCAGGTTTAGATATTTTTTTCTAATAGGCCACGTCTTTAATGGCTCTAAATTTCATTTTATTTTATTTTAGATGTTTAGATGGTTCAAGTGCTCTAATTGTCAATGAAAGCCAGACCTCTAATGATGAGCCAAAATCCCAGACTCCAGTTGCTTCAACAAGTGAGCAAAAAACCAATGATTCATATGAACAAGTCATTCTGGAATTGGAAGAAAATGAGTTCTACACCCTAGATGAACTTGATGAGCTTGATCAGTCAATGGCCTATATGGCAAGAAATTTCTCTAACATTATAGTAAAGAAGCCAAGATATTTCAAGGGTAAAGGACAATCATTCAACAAAAACAGCAGCTGGAAAGGAAAAGGGAAGTACACATCTGATAGAAAAAATGGTTAAAAAACTGGATCTGTTGACAGATCAAACATAAGGTGCTACAAATGTGATGAACTAGGCCATTTTGCTATAGAATACATGAAACCCAGGAAAGCAAATAAAGACAAAGCCTATCTTTAACTGGAAACAAAGTATGAAGCTCTTCTGAAGAAATAACAAAGCAAAGCTTATATTACAGAGGGAAAAAGTTGGGATGACTCGAATAATGATAAGATGGGGAAGTTGGAAATTATGCACTAATGGCCTTGGAGCAAGGAGAATCATCCTCATCAAAATCACAGTTACCAACTCTCACTACCATTGATTTAAATGTGAGTCAATATAAGGAAACTGTAGAGAAGATGAGCACAGAAATGTTTCACATTCATACAAGTATGGTTGCTGCTAATGAAGAAGTTAGCAGACAAACAAAGATAAATGAGAAGCTTGAAAATGAGAAACAAGAATCTGAATTGTTCTTGGTAGAGCTTGAAGCTGTAAGACAAGAAAATGCATATCTGAAGAACAAGTGAAATTGAAGCAGTGCTAAGGGAGAAGCTGGAAAAGAATGAGGTAAAGTTGAAGTCCTTGGAGAATGCATCTGAGTTGGTTGGACAATACCATGAGAAAAACAAGACATGTGCAAATATTTTTATTGGTCTTGATTATGATGCCTTGAACAGCAAGAAGAAAAATATAGGTGACAAAGAAAAAGCAATAGAAAATGAAAATGTTCCAGCAATGCTGAAAAAGGATTTTTCACCTATGTTCAAGGCATGTAAAGTTAACTTCAGTGAAGAAGAGTTGATTATCAAGCAAGAATTTGCTGATGAAGATTATGAGAAGAAAAATACAGAAGCAACTCAATCTTCCAAAGCTGAAGAGAAGCTCATAGACAACCAAGGCTCCAAAACACCTGTCAAAGAAACCAAAACTGAAGATGCAAGAAAGAAGAAGAAAAATAGAAATGGGAAAATTGGGATAAATAAAAGCAACAATTTTGCTTATATTGCAGATGCTCCAAGAAAGAAATGTGAAAAATGTGGCACTGTGAATCATCTAACTTATCTTTGTAAAAAGTTTGTGAGCAAGCCAGTTGAAGGAATGTAACATCCCCAAATCTGGGGTCAAGATTTGGTGTTACTAAACAATCTTTACATAATATAAAATAATATACAATGACCCCTTAATTCCAGATCGATTACAGGTTATGGTATGAAACAAGAATCTAACCTTTTAAAATCTACAACAACTAAATTACAAATTTATTACCTCTATACTAATTCCCCTATCTTATTTATTCTAACATCTTCATCCTCTTGCAGCTGGGATCTTTCGAACTTCTGTTGTCTCTGAAGAGCTACTCACTTTTATCCTTATTTGTTTCTAAAAGAAATATGAATTTACAAAGAAAGAATGAACCAAAAATGCCCAGCAAGTATTATAATTGGTTTCCAGTTATTAGATCAAAGAAACTTTTTGAAAAAAAATTTAAATGATTTCAAACATCTTTATTTATTTAAAATAGTTGAGCGAATAAAACATCGGCCCTCATTGGCCTTTAATCATAAATCATATTTTTATGTAAAAGAACAATGAGTGTTTCACTGATTCATTTCTTGAATCAAATCTTCATTTTTTTTTGCAATCATAAACTTTCCAAGAAGGAATGCCGTTATTGGTGATCAACAATAAACTAGAATGGACACTAGAAACCAACATACGCACTATAACTAGCTGATCAGTTTGCTTTGTATCAAAACATTTAACTATTCTGAACTTAGAATAGGAATGAAGAAATTTTTGCAGTATTTTAGAAGAAAGTTTAAGAATACTTGCTTCAATTGATAAACCTCTGAACTTTAACTATCTGCCATATCACTCAGTCCTGATATGTCTGCATTTCCATTAACAGACCACTTGACCTTTCATATCATTAACCATTTCAGGTTTATCTCTATTCTGAATCCACTCGTCTCATTACTATAAATAATCAGGCTTTACTTTGACAATCTCTTTCTGGCTTTGAATGCCTTGCACTATGTGTATCTATCATAAAAGATACCATTCAATTAACTGACAATATATAATTGTCTAGTCTATATGTTTACCCTTATCATCTACCCACCCGATAATAATAGATAAGGATCGCCTTTAATCATATAAAATTTAATAGACACTTGGAGTCATAATTCACATAACACATAAGCACATAAGGCACACATCACATATTTCATATCACATATAACTCACTTCGTCAAAACATTCGACCCGGTATGATCAAAACTGAAATCAAGTTGAAATATAATTTTACGATAATTACGGGACCCAGAAACGTTTACAAATTAAGCGACCTTTTGAAACGAAAGATTTTATGTCTCGAAAGTATTTTTAATTAAAGCAGAATATTTTTCTAAGTCTAGACACGTTCGTTTTGTCTGAAACGGACGAAGAGTCTATATAATACTGTTAGGAATATGTTGGGGACTCGATGATAAGTTAAACAAAACACCTTAGTAGATTTAACTTAGTGAATTTGTAGCTCCTGACGGATGTTTTATTATAGTCCCGACGGATGATCTTTATAGTCCCGACGGATGATAACTAAACATCCATCGAGAATGTAGCTTATGTAACAATAAGTATTGTAGCACTTTTCTGCAAACAATAATGTTTTAGTCTAGTAGATTTTGTAGGATTCTCTAAGTCATGTTGAGTAACTTAGTGAATTTGTAGCTCTTGACGGATGTTTTATTATAGTCCCCACGGATGATCTTTATAGTCCTGATGGATGATAACTGAACATTCATCGAGAGTGTAGCTTATGTAACAATAAGTATTGTAGCACTTTTCTGTAAACAACAATGTTTTAGTCTAGTAGATTCTGTAGGATTCTCTAAGTCATATTGACTACTAGATTGATATACAGAATAGGTTGGCTAATCGTAAATATGAGATGTCTTATAATTCTGTATGAGTGAAATGGAGTCAAGTGACAGTTAGACTCCCGACGGATGATCTACAAGGCTCCTGATGGATGATCAATATATTCCCGATGGATGTTTATTATATTCCCGACGGATGTTCAACATAATCCCGACGGATGATCATATTCAAAATAGCTGTTGATAGTGACAACACAGTCACATGCGTCGGGTGTTTGCAAAAGAAATGTGGCGGCCTGTTAAGCAGGATTTTGAGAACAAAGAAGCATTACCATTTCCATGCAAATGTGAAGATATTCAAAGATGCTGGATAGAGTAATGTAGCAGCATTATATAAGACTAGATTCATTTTTGTTTTATTGTCTTGTCTTATTATCATGTAACTTGGTGATATACAAACCAAGAGTAGCAAGTAGAACAAGTAACTGAGTAAGCTTATTTTCCAGAGAAATAGATAAGGTTGTATTTTGTTAAGAATTTCTCTGTAATTTTGTTTGTTCACTTGTAAGAAGTTGTGTGCAATTCAAAGCATCACAGAGTTCTCAATCTGATATATGTATATATATATATATATCTGGTGGATACATTCAAATCCACCAGAAAGTTTTAAAACTTTGTGTTTTATTACTTAGTGTTTTGTGTTATATTATTCTTTCATTCCGCATTCTTCCATTCCGCATTATTGCAAATCAAACACTAAAGTTAGAACAACTTTAAAATCTCAAAAAAGAAGCCAGAATTACATTCAACCCCCCTTCTGTAATTCTTGTTGTATTGTTTAGGAATAACAATTGGTATCAGAGCAAGCTCTTGAAGTACAAAGTGTATAAAGATCACAACAATCAACAAGATGAACAAAAATGATGTTGGAGTTAAAATTCCATTTCTGGACAAAGACAACTATCACCACTGGAAAGTGATGATGCACCTACATCTTCTTTCTCAAGATAAAGCTTATGTGGATTGCATTGAAAGAGGTCCTCATGTCCCCATGAGAGATGCTATAGGGAATGAACCATCAGTTCCAAAACCCGGGCATGAATGGTCTGATCCAGACATTGAGCAAGTTAGGAAAGATAAAAAGGCCATGAATATATTGTTTAATGGTGTTGATGGTGATATGTTTGACAACATCATTAATTGTAAAATAGCCAAAGAGGTTTGGGACATAATATAGATTATTTGTGATGGTACTGAGCAAGTAAGGGAGAACAAGATGCAACTCTTGATTCAGCAATATGAGCACTTCTACTGTGAAGAAATGAGTCACTCACTGATATTTTCAGTAGGTTTCAAAAACTGCTGAATGCTCTAAAACTGCATGGAAGGGTCTATCAAACAAAAGACTCTAACCTCAAGTTCCTTAGATTTATCCCAAAGGAGTGGAAGCCAATGACAGTCTCATTGAGAAATTCAAATGATTACAAAGAGTTCACCTTGGAAAGACTGTATGGCATCCTAAAAACCTATGAGCTTGAAATAGAGCAAGATGAAAAGATGGAGAAGGCAAGGAAGAAGGAAGGATTTATTGCACTAGTTGCTGAGTTAGAGAAGGAGAAAGAGATGAAGGTGGAAGCTGTTGAATCTACATAAAAGGTTTGTCAAAGCAAGGGTAAAGGGCTGATAGCTGAAAATGAAGAATAGTTGATCCAAGATGAAATGGATGATATAGATGAGCATCTAGCATTCTTATCCAGGCGGTTAGCCAAGCTCAAATTCAAGAAGAATTTTGGAGCAGCCAAGCCAAATAGAAACATGGTTGATAAGTAAAAATTCAAGTGTTTCAAATGTGGCTTAGCAGGGCATTTTTCCAGTGAGTGCAGAAGGCCTAATTCTGGTAAAAAGAAGTTTGGTCCTATTGACTATAAACAGAAATACTTTGAGTTGCTCAAACAAAAGGAAAGCGCTTTCATAACTCAGGAGAATGACTAGGCTGCAGATGGATTGGATGAAGATGAAGAAATCAAATATGTCAATCTAGCCCTAATGGCCAAGTTAGATGAAACGGAGACAAGTTCATCAAGCAATCAGGTAATCACAACTAACCTAGCTCATTTTTCTAAAGCTGGGTGTAATGATGCAATAAATGACATGTCTACTGAATTTTATCACCTGCGTGTTACACTCAAGTCTCTCACTAAAGAAAACAATAAAATTAAAAAAAATGTGTTTTTAAGTGAAAGAAACAATGTGCTAGAAACTCAATTTATTGAGTTTGAAAAATTAAAATTAGAATGCAAGGTTGCTAAAGATGAACTTACAGAATCCTTAAAGAAAGAGGTGATTTTAAGAAAGCAATTTGAACGAGAACAGGAAGTGATTAAGGCATGGAAATCATCCAGAGATTTCCATGCTCAAATAACTAAAGTTCAAGGTATAGAATCCTTTTGTGATGTAGCCCGTAAAAAGAATAAAGAGAATCTTGATTCCAACTTGGATGAAGGACTTTCAACAGACGTGGACTCAACGGATGATGAAAATTATCCGTCAAATAATCAAAAGGATCATCCGTCGAAAGACAATGAGCCACATTCGTCGAATATTAGTAAGCCGGTTCGCAAAGCTAAGCTAGCTAAGTTGAATGATAAGTATGGATCAGTTTTTAAAAACTTTGTTCCAGGAGAATCAAGTCAAGTAAGAAAAGAAAATAGAGTTGATGTTGGGCATCTGTCTATCAAGCAATTGAATGACATATTAGAAAAGATTGAGGTTAAAACAGAATCAAAAAGGAAAAAAATAGAAATGGGAAAGTAGGGATTAACAAACATAACAACTACACTCCTGATAAATATGCTCCAAGAAAAATATGTGTTAAGTGTGGTAGTATTAATCATTTGTCTGTTAATTGCAAACTTGTTATGCCTACTCCCATGTCTGTACCTTCTTCTTTTCCCAACATGACTGCTATGCCTGCCATGCCAATGAATGCTATGCCTGCTCAGAATATGAATGCACAATTTGCTAATATGCCATTTGCGCATAATCCTTATTATGTTGCATTTAGTATGCCTCAAATGCCATTTAGCATGCCTTTTCATGTAAACCAAAATGTGCATGATAATTCTATTTCAATGACTGGTTTCAAATGTCCAACTTAAATGACTAAGGATGAATCTGAAATCACCAAGTCAAATGAGGTCAAACCTAAGAAACCAAAGAAAAAGGCTAACAAGGCAAGACCCAAGAAAACTTGGGTACCAAAATCAACTTGATTTGATTTTGATGTGTGCAGGGAAATAGAAAGAATCTTTGGTATTTGGATAGTGGGTGCTCAAGGCACATGACTGGAGATTCTACCCTGCGCACTGGGTTCAAGGAAAGAGTTGGCTCAAGTATCACTTTTGGAGATGACAGCAAGGGTTATACTGTGGGATTTGGCTTGATTTCAAAGGATAATGTCATCATTGAAAAGGTTGCCCTAGTGATGATGAAAGTGATCAAAAAATAGTGGCTAAGGATAATGCAAAAAAATCTACAACTAATGAAGAACATAATTTAACATCCGTCGAGTTACATAATACTTCATCCATCGGTAGACAATCTGCCTGATCCATCGGTAGACAATCAGCTTCATCCGTTGAGATACAAAGTGCATCATCCGTCGGAATAATGAGAGAAGCTGAGAGTCAAAAGAGATGACTTACATAAAGAACCCCATCTTTAAGTCAAAGATCCATAAACTCAGGGGGAGTTTCTTATAATCAAAACTTAGTCACACATCAAGACAACAATGAGGCCTCTTCATCTAGAGCTAGTCTACCACAACAGAGAAAATGGACTAGACATCACCCTTTTAAGCTTATTATTTGTGATGCATCTTGTAGAGTTCAAAAAAGGAAAGCAACACAAGAAGAATGTCTGTATAGCAGCTTTCTTTTTAAGGAAGAACTAAAGAAGGTAGAAGAAGCTTTGTTGGATCCTGATTGGGTTTTAGCTATACAGGTTGATCTAAACCAATTTGAAAGGAACAAGGTATGGAAGCTGGTACCCAAGCCTAAAGGAAAGAATTTTATTGACACCAAGTGGGTATTCAGAAACAAGATGGATAAAAATGGCATAGTTATAAGAAACAAAGCTAGATTAGTTGCCAAAGGCTACTGTCAACAAGAAGGAATAGATTTTGATGAAACTTTTGCTCCTGTTACAAGACTTAAAGCCATCTGAATTTTCTTAGCCCATGCAGCCCATGCCAATTTCAATGTCTGTATGCCAATTTGTGATGCATCTTGTAGAGTTTAAACAAGGAAAGCAACACAAGAAGAATGTCTGTATAGCAGCTTTCTTTCTAAGGAAGAACTAAAGAAGGTAGAAGAAGCTATGTTGGATCCTGATTGGGTTTTAGCTATACAGGAAGAGCTAAACTAATTTGTAAGGAACAAGGTATGGAAGCTGGTACCCAACCCTAAAGGAAAGAAAACTTAGTTCAATTAGAATTTTGAAGTGTTACCTATATATTAATTTCAAAGAAAAAATTTATTTCAATACATTGCATTAGGTTTATACTATAATTCTAGTAAGCTGTGTTATAAATTAATATGTCTTCCACTTTTATGGTTCAAGAAAATTGAAAAAAAAAAGTCTTGGGACACCATTTCAAAAAAAAACTACTCAAATATTTTCAACTACCTACTTTTTGTATTTCAATATTTGTATTTGTTTTAACTTATATTTCTTTTTAATTTGAAATTTTAAAATAAATATATGTAACAGCTCGTCTTTTGGACTATTCATTCTATATTAAAATAAAAATTAAATGAATTCATTAATCCAAAATTCTATTACAAAGTTGACTATTAAAAAAACACAGCTACCGATGATTCGAAAGTAAATATACTTTAATGCTAAGTCATCGAACTCCAATGTTATCCAACTCAATTATTACACCAAACCTAAAAAATTGTATGTAATAAGATATACAACCCTAACGAAAACCAATCGATCTAACTAATACAGTCAAATAACATACACATATAAAAAAGAGATAATCTACATGATATGATACATGATACAAACTCTTTCGATTCTTATCACGATTATTACAACCCAATGATTATGGTCCTGAATTTTTAGAAAATTGTCACTACAACCAACTTACTCGGTCATACATTCTGTACTTATATATTCACAATTCAGAATCTCAAAATTATCATCTAGACGCGACATATACATAACAAATATCATTTTAAAATATATCATTCTTCAGCCCAAGTTTCGATATCGAATATACACATAACACACAAGTGAAAACACTAGAAAATGGATTGGAAACTTAACTAAAGCCTGATCATATTCTTATTAGCATTTTGACTAACTAACCAATGTTTTCTTGAAAATCACACATGAAAGTTATAGGGACAAATTTACGAGATTGGAGATTTGTATTTATAAAACTCTACATGTTCTAATAACAATGATGAGAAATACACATATGATCTATATATAGTATTTTGAAACTCTAATTCCTAACCTACATGTTATTTGTATTAAAATCTGATCTAAATTTTAAGCGCACTAGTCTAGTTAAATTTTATATCCTTATCAAATTTTAATCATTTTTCTTTGATTCTTCTAATAAATATATAATTTTTTCTGATTTTGTTTTAATAACTTTATATAAGAATTTTATATCATAACTATAATAAAAATAAAAAGAGTCATTATTAGTCAAACTTTTTGCTTTTTTTTACAATTTTTATTGCATTGTATTTCAATTATCATGGATAATACTGTTATGTTTTTACATTATTTTATTATTGTTAAGATGTAGTATCTATCATGCTTAAAAAGATAACATCATAAATATTCATTATCTTATGAGTAAGTGAATGCAAAATAATTTGTAAGTTGTTGGGTATCATAATATGGATTCATGGTTTTATTGTGGGATAATTAGAATCAATTCAGTGTTTCTATTTGCAAGCCAATAAATTTATGATATTTTTTTATGATTTGTCTAACTTGTTGGGCCTATTATCGAAATATATCCGAAAATATTAAAATTCTCATTAAGATATACATGTAAAATAAGTCTAGATCCATGTCCAAAAGGCTTTAATTAAGGCCCAACTCATCTATCTGGTTTCAAAGTATATAAATAAAATAGAAATAGTACGAACACATTCTTTTCTATATATACATGCATAAACAAATCTTAATTTCTTACCCGTTTCAGTCACATTATTTTTTCTCTTTGCTCTTTCTCTTTCAGCCGCCTCATTCATGAGTTCACAAATCCCAAATCGAGATCCAAACATATATTTCTCTCTTTAAGTCTGTAAATTTATTTTCAATCAACGCCATATTTATTATGATGTATCATTTTTTCTTATTGTTTATATTAAATAATGAAGAAAGTGCTCCTTAAAGATTGAGAAAGGCGACGACTTGAAGGTATCATTTTATAAATTTCTCATATGTTTATCGCCTTATTTGATGTAACTCTGTATTTATTTTTTGATTAACATTTTATACTTAAGATTGCTATCATGTATGATAGATAATCGAACCTTTTTAAGCTTATATGATAGATAATCGATTTTTTCTCGTCCGATTAAATATTATTACGTTCACTTCGATTTTTTTTAGATTTTGAATTTTTAACTATTTTTGTACCTTTTATACCTCATATGTTATATAAGATTGACTTGCTTACTATTAAAATAATTTCTTTTACGGGTAGTGATATTATATGCATAATCATGTATCCGATGAAAATTTAACTTCTTTATAACTGTGTGGAAACTTTGTATGTCATATAGCCATCATGACCAGGTTATTTCCCAAATTCAGTGGAATACTCTGATCCGACTCTTCCTATCCGAAATTCAATGGGTTACTAAATCCTGCTCTTCCCAACAGTGAAGAACATCATCCTCGGCCATTCTCAAAAAATCGAATTCTTAATCTTGGAGTTGGTAATGATATGAGTAATTTTGGTTATCTTGGATTTGGTAACCGCATGGGTAATGGGGGTCAGTCTGGTGGAAGCAATGTCGGTCAATGTGGTGGAAGAACTGTTGATCAGTCTGGTGGAAGTAGTGTTGGTCAGCTTTTAAGTCGTTGGCCACGAGAACGGCCTCATAAAGATTGATTTAGAGAGCTTCATTTTCTATCAATTTAATATATTTTCCAATAACATTTAATGTAATAGTGATGTAGTGGTATATCCATTTTTAGTCAGTGATATACTACATTCTAGTTGTTTATATGTGCAGTAATTTTTATATTTAATTTTGAAGATATTTGTATAAAAGTTTTACAACAAAACTTTTTATTTGATTCGATTTTATGTTGCGATTTTCCTCACGAGCATGTCCTTTTTACATATTTATATTCCATTTATTTCATGTTTAGATGTTTTTTCTAACGGGGAACGTTATTAATGGCTGTAAATTTCATTTGATTTTGTTTTAGATGTTTTTTCCCTTGTTACGCAGGTCTTAATCTTTTTGTTCTAGTATCAATATTTTTTAAATATGTTGGTTTACATCCCATTACTTTTTCTTTCTTTTCTTTTTTCTCTTATTTTCGCATGAAGATCCCATTTGTTAAATGCTTGCAGGAGGTACCTTTACACTTCTGGTATTTTGGGTTCCTAATTTTCTATTGGGCCTTAATGTTGGGCCAGCATTCACGTCATTTGCAAGGCGCAACTACTTATTTGTAAAATTAACAAAAGAAAATACCTCATATTTAAGGGGGGAAATAGATTTTTGAACAGATCTAATAATATGGGTGATTGTTAAAATTATTTTAAAAAAAAAATACATTTCCAAATGGGAAAATAAAATATAATGAATAATCGAGTAATATTTCATGAAATCATTATTGTGAAAGAAATATTACATATTTGAAAAATAATTGTTCAACTTTTTTAGAATTTAAGAAAACAAATATTCATTTGAGTAAGATTATAAAAATTAAAATTGGCATTCTTATTTGGTACTCCTTCCATCCGACTTTCTTGGTCTCATTTATGAAATAATGCATACAAAGAAAACTTAGTTCAATTAGAATTTTGAAGTATTACCTATATATTAATTTCAAAGAAAAAATTTACTTCAATACATTGCATTAGGTTTATACTATAATTCTAGTAAGTTGTGTTATAAATTGATATGTCTTCCACTTTTATGGTTCAAGAAAATTGAAAAAAAATTATTGGGACACCATTTCAAAAAAAAAATACTCAAATATTTTCAACTACCTAATTTTTGTTTTTCAATATTTGTATTTGTTTTAATTTATTTTTCTTTTTTATTTGAAATTACAAAATAAATATATGTAATAGCTCGACTTTTGGACTATTCATTCTATATTAAAGAAATTAAATGAATTCATTAATCCAAAATTCTATTACAAAGTTGACTATTACAAAAACACAGCTACCGATGATTCGAAAATAAATATACTTTAATCCTAAGTCATCGAACTCCAATGTTATCCAACTCAATTATTACACCAAACCTAAAAAATTGTATGTAATAAAATATACAACCCTAACGGAAACCAATCGATCATACTAATACAGTCAAATAACATACACATATAAAAAAAGAGATAATCTACATGATACGATACACGGTACAAACACTTTCGATTCTTATCACCATTATTACAACCCAATGATTATGGTCCTGAATTTTTAGAAAATTGTCACTACAACCAACTTACTCGGTCATACATTATGTACTTATATATTCGCAATTCAGAATCTCAAAATTATCATCTAGACGCGACATATACACAACAAATATCATTTCAAAATATATCATTCTTTAGCCCATGTTTCGATATCGAATATACACGTAACACGCAAGTGAAAACACTAGAAAATGGATCGGAAACTTAACTAAAGCCTGATCATATTCGTATTAGCCTTTTGACTAACTAACCAATTTTTTCTTGAAAATCACACATGAAAGTTATAGGGACGAAATTTACCATATTGGAGATTTGTATTTATAAAACTCTACAAGTTCTAATAACAATGATGAGAAATACACATATGATCTATATATAGTATTTTGAAACTCTATTTCCTAACCTACATGTTATATGTATTGAAATCTGATCAAAATTTTAGGCGCATTAGTCTAACTAAATTTTATATCCTTATCAAATTTTAATTATTTTTCTTTTATTCTTCTATTAAATATATAATTTGTTTTCTGATTTGTTTTAATAACTTTATGTAAGAATTTTATATCATAACTATAATAAAAATAAAAATAGTCATTACTAGTTAAAGTTTTTGCATTTTTTTATAATTTTTATTGCATTGTATTTCAATTATCATGGATAATACTTTTATGTTTTTACATTATTTTATTATTTTTAAGATGTAGTATCTATCATGTTTAATAAGATAACATCATAAATATTCATTATCTTGTGAGCAAGTGAATGCAAAAATAATTTGTAAGTTGTTGGGTATCATAATATGGATTCAAGGTTTTACTGTGGGATAATTAGAATCAATTCAGTGTTTCTATTTGCAAGCCAATAAATTTATGATAGTTTTTGTGATTTGTCTAACTTGTTGGGCCTATCATCGAAATATATCCGAAAATATTAAAATTGTCATTAAGATATACATGTAAAATAAGTCTAGATCCATGTCCAAAAGGCTTTAAGGCCCAACTCATCTATATGGTTTCGAAGTAAATAAATAAAATCGAAATACTATGAACACATTCTTTTCTATATATACATGCATAAACAAATCTTAATTTCTTACGCGTTTCAGTCACATTATTTTTTCTCTTTGCTCTTTCTTTTTCAGCCGCCTTATTCATGAGTTCAAAAATCCCGAATCGAGATCCAAACTTATATTTCTCTCTTTAAGTCTTTAAAATTTATTTTCAATCAACGCCATATTGATTATGATGTATCATTTTTATCTCTTAATTAGTATTTGAAATTTAAACCAACAATTTTTTCCCAAAAGACCAATTATAAAAAAGCTAATATTTATGCGTGTTTATATTCATTTTCGGTTGTTATTTTTGCTTATTGTTTATATTAAATAATGAAGAAAGTGCTACATAAAGATTGAGAAAGGCGACGACTTCAAGGTATCATTTTGTAAGTTTTTCATATGTTTATCTATTCATTTGATGTAACTCTGTATTTTTTTTATTCATATTTTATACTTAAGATTACTATTAGATCTGATAGATAATCGAACCTTTTTGAGCTTATATGATAGATAATCGATTTTTTCTTATCCGATTAAATATTATTACGTTCACTTTGATTTTTTTTAGATTTTGAATTTTTAATTATTTTTGTACCTTTTATACCTCATATGTTATATAATATTGACTTGCTTACTATTAGAATAATTTTCTTTTACGGGTAGTGATATTATATGCATAATCATGTATCTGATGACCATTTAACTTCTTTCTAACTGTGTGGAAACTTTGTATGTCATATAGCCATCATGACCAGGTTCGTTCCCAAATACAATGAAATACTCTGATCCGACTCTTTCTATCTCAAATTTAATGGGTTACTATAATCCTGCTCTTCCCAACAGTGAAGAACATCATTCTCGGCCATTCTCAAACAATCCAATTCGTAATCTTGGAGTTGGTAATGATATGAGTAATTTTGGTCATCTTGGATTTGGTAATGGCATGAGTAATGGGGTCTGGTGGAAGAAATGTTGGTCAATATGGTGGAAGCAATGTTGATCAGTCTGGTGGAAGTAGTGTTGGTCATCTTTTAAGTGGTTGGCCATGAGGACGTCCTCATAAAGATTGATTTAGAGAGCTTCATTCTCTATCAATTTATTTATTTTCCAATAACATTTTATGTAATAGTGATGTAGTGGTCTATCCATTTTTAGTTAGTGATATACAACATTCTAGTTGTTTATATTTTCAGTAATTTTTATATTTAATTTTGGAGAAATTTGTATAAAAGTTTTATAACAAAACTTTTTGTTTAATTTGATTTTATGTAGTGATTTTCCTTACGAGCATGTCCTTTTTACATATCTATATTCTATTTATTTCAGGTTTAGATGTTTTTTTCTAACAGGGCACGTCTTTAATGGCTCTAAATTTCATTTTATTTTATTTTAGATGTTTAGATGGTTCAAGTGCTCTAATTGTCAATGAAAGCCAGACATCTAATGATGAGCCAAGATCCCAGACTCCAGTTGCTTCAACAAGTGAGCAAAAAACCAATGATTCATATGAACAAGTCATTCTGGAATTGGAAGAAAATGAGTTCTACACCCTAGATGAACTTGATGAGCTTGATCAGTCAATGGCCTGTATGGCAAGAAATTTCTCTAACATTAGAGTAAAGAAGCCAAGATTTTTCAAGGGTAAAGGACAGTCATTCAACAAAAACAGCAGCTGAAAAGGAAAAAGGGAAGTACACATCTGATAGAAAAAATGGTTAAAAAACTGGATCTGTTGACAGATCAAATATAAGGTGCTACAAATGTGATAAACTAGGCCATTTTGCTATAGAATACATGAAACCCAGGAAAGAAAATAAAGACAAAGCCTATCTTTAACTGGAAACAAAGTATGAAGCTCTTCTGAAAAATAACAAAGCAAAGCTTATATTACAGAGGGAAAAAGTTGGGATGACTCTAATAATGATAAGATGGGGAAGTTGGAAATTATGCATTAATGGCCTTGGAGTAAGGAGAATCATCCTCATCAAAATCACAGTTACCAACTCTCACTACCATTGATTTAAATGTGAGTCAATATAAGGAAACTGTAGAGAAGATGAGCACAGAAATGTTTCACATTCATACAAGTATGGTTGCTGCTAATGAAGAAGTTAGCAGACAAACAAAGATAAATGAGAAGCTTGAAAATGAGAAACAAGAATCTGAATTGTTCTTGGTAGAGCTTGAAGCTGTAAGACAAGAAAATGCATATCTGAAGAACAAGTGAAATTGAAGCAGTGCTAAGGGAGAAGCTGGAAAAGAATGAGGTAAAGTTGAAGTCCTTGGAGAATGCATCTGAGTTGGTTGGACAATACCATGAGAAAAATAAGACATGTGCAAATATTTTTATTGGTCTTGATTATGATGCCTTGAACAGCAAGAAAAAAAATATAGGTGACAAAGAAAAAGCAACAGAAAATGAAAATGTTCCAGCAATGCTGAAAAAGGATGTTTCACCTATGTTCAAGGCATGTAAAGTTAACTTCAGTGAAGAAGAGTTGATTATCAAGCAAGAAATTGCTGATGAAGATTATGAGAAGAAAAATACAGAAGCAACACAATCTTCCAAAGCTGAAGAGAAGTTCATAGACAACCAAGGCTCCAAAACACCTGTCAAAGAAACCAAAACTGAAGATGCAAGAAAGAAGAAGAAAAATAGAAATGGGAAAATTGGGATAAATAAAAGCAACAATTTTTCTTATATTGCAGATGCTCCAAGAAAGAAATGAGAAAAATGTGGCTCTGTGAATCATCTAACTTACCTTTGTAAAAAGTTTGTTAGCAAGCCAGTTGAAGGAATGTAACATCCCCAAATCCGGGGTCAAGATTTGGTGTTACTAAACAATCTTTACATAATATAAAATAATATACAATGACCCCTTAATTCTAGATCGATTACAGGTTATGGTATGAAACAAGAATCTAACCTTTTAAAATCTACAACAACTAAATTACAAATTTATTACCTCTGTACTAATTCCCCTATCTTATTTATTCTAACATCTTCATCCTCTTGCAGCTGGGATCTTTCGAACTTCTGCTGTCTCTGAAGAGCTACTCACTTTTATCCTTATTTGTTTCTAAAAGAAATATGAATTTACAAAGCAAAAATGAACCAAAAATGCCCAGCAAGTATCATAATTGGTTTCCGGGTATTAGATCAAAGAAACTTTTTGAAAAAAAATTTAAATAATTTCAAACATCTTTATTTATTTAAAACAGTTGAGCGAATAAAACATCGGCCCTCATTGGCCTTTAATCATAAATCATATTTTTATGTAAAAGAACAATGAATGTTTCACTGATTCATTTCTTAAATCAAATCTTCGTTTGTTTTTGCAATCATAAACTTTCCAAGAAGGAATGTCATTATTGGTTATCAACAATAAACTAGACTGGACACTAGAAACCAACATACGCACTATAACTAGCTAATCAGTTTGCTTTGTATCAAAACATTTAACTATTCTGAACTTAGAATAGGAATGAAGAAATATTTGCAGTATTTTAGAAGAAAGTTTAGGAATACTTGCTTCAATTGATGATAAACCTCTGATCTTTAACTATCTGCCATATCACTCAGTCCTGATATGTCTGCATTTCCTTGACAGACCACTTGACCTTTTATATCATTAACCATTTCAGGTTTATCTCTATTCTGAATCCACTCGTCTCATTACTATACATAATCAGGCTTTACTTTTACAATCTCTTTCTGGCTTTGAATACCTTGCACTATGTGTATCTATCATAAAAGATACCATTCAATTAACTGACAATATATAATTGTCTAGTCTATATGTTTACCCTTATCGTCTACCAACCCGATAATAACAGATAAGGATCGCCTTTAATCATATAAAATTTAATAGACACTTGGACTCATAATTCACATAACACATAAGCACATAAGGCACGCATCACATATTTCATATCACATATAACTCACTTCGTCAAAACATTCGACCCGGTATGATCAAAACTGAAATCAAGTCGAAATATAATTTTACGATAATTACGGGACCCAGAAACGTTTACAAATTAAGCGACCTTTTGAAACGATAGATTTTATGTCTTGAAAGTATTTTTAATGAAAGCAGAATATTTTTTTAAGTCTAGACGCGTTTGTTTTGTCTGAAATGGACGAAGGGTCTATATAATACTGTTAGGAATATGTTGGGGACTCGATGATAAGTTAACCAAAACACCTTAGTAGATTTAACTTAGTGAATTTGTAGCTACTGACAGATGTTTTATTATAGTCCCGACGGATGATCTTTATAGTCCCGACGGATGATAACTGAATATCCATCGAGAATGTAGCTTATGTAACAATAAGTATTGTAGCACTTTTCTGCAAACAACAATGTTTTAGTCTAGTAGATTTTGTAGGATTCTCTAAGTCATGTTGAGTAACTTAGTGAATTTGTAGCTCTCGACAGATGTTTTATTATAGTCCCCACGGATGATCTTTATAGTCCCGATAGATGATAACTGAACATTCATCGAGAGTGTAGCTTATGTAACAATAAGTATTGTAGCACTTTTCTGCAAACAACAATGTTTTAGTCTAGTAGATTCTGTAAGATTCTCTAAGTCATGTTGACTACTAGATTGATATACAGAATAGGTTGGCTAATCGTAAATATGAGATGTCTTATAATTCTGTATGAGTGAAATGGAGTCAAGTGACAGTTAGACTCCCGACGGATGATCTACGAGGCTCCTGATGGATGATCAATATATTCCCGATGGATGTTTATTATATTCCCGACGGATGTTCAACATAATCCCGACGGATGATCATATTCAAAATAGCTGTTGATAGTGACAACACAGTCACATGCGTCGGGTGTTTAAAAAAAATGTGGCGGCCTGTTAAGCAGGATTTTGAGAACAAAGAAGCATTACCATTTCCATGCAAATGTGAAGATATTCAAAGATACTGGATAGAGTAATGTAGCAGCATTATATAAGACTAGATTTATTTTTGTTTTATTGTCTTGTCTTATTATCATGTAACTTGGTGATATACAAACCAAGAGTAGCAAGTAGAACAAGTAACTGAGTAAGCTTATTTTCCAGAGAAATAGATAAGGTTGTATTTTGTTAAGAATTTTTCTGTAATTTTGTTTGTTCACTTGTAAGAAGCTGTGTGTTATTCAAAGCATCACAGAGTTCTTAATCTGATATATGTATATATATATATATATCTGGTGGATACATTCAAATCCACCAGAAAGTTTTAAAACTTTGTGTTTTATTACTTAGTGTTTTGTGTTATATTATTCTTTCATTCCGCATTCTTCCATTCCGCATTATTGCAAATCAAACACTAAAGTTAGAACAACTTTAAAATCTCAAAAAAGAAGCCAGAATTACATTAAACCCCCCTTCTGTAATTCTTGTTGTATTGTTTGGGAATAATAATTGGTATCAGAGCAAGCTCTTGAAGTACAAAGTGTATAAAGATCACAACAATCAACAAGATGAACAAAAATGATGTTGGAGTTAAAATTCCATTTCTGGACAAAGACAACTATCACCACTGGAAAGTGATGATGCACCTACGTCTTCTTTCTCAAGATAAAGCTTATGTGGATTGCATTGAAAGAGGTCATCATGTCCCCATGAGAGATGCTATAGGGAATTAACCATCAGTTCCAAAACCCAGGCATGAATGGTCTGATCCAGACATTGAGCAAGTCAGGAAAGATAAAAAGGACATGAATATATTGTTTAATGGTGTTGATGGTGATATGTTTGACAACATCATTAACTGTAAAATAGCCAAAGAGGTTTGGGACACAATATAGATTATTTGTGATGGTACTGAGCAAGTAAGGGAGAACAAGATGCAACTCTTGATTCAGCAATATGAGCACTTCCACTGTGAAGAAATGAGTCAATCACTGATATTTTCAGTAGGTTTCAAAAACTGTTGAATGCTCTAAAATTGCAAGGAAGGGACTATCAAACAAAAGACTCTAACCTCAAGTTCCTTAGATCTATCCCAAAGGAGTGGAAGCCAATGACAGTCTCATTGAGAAATTCAAAATATTACAAAGAGTTCACCTTGGAAAGACTGTATGGCATCCTAAAAACCTATGAGCTTGAAATAGGGCAAGATGAAAAGATGGAGAAGGCAAGGAAGAAGGAAGGATCTATTGCACTAGTTGCTGAGTTAGAGAAGGAGAAAGAGATGAAGGTGGAAGCTGTTGAATCTACATAAAAGGTCTGTGAAAGCAAGGGTAAAGGGCTGATAGCTGAAAATGAAGAATAGTTGATCCAAGATAAAATGGATGATATAGATGAGCATCTAGCATTCTTATCCAGGCGGTTAGCCAAGCTCAAATTCAAGAAGAATTTTGGAGCAGCCAAGCCAAATAGAAACACGGTTGATAAGTCAAAATTCAAGTGTTTCAAATGTGGCTTAGCAGGGCATTTTGCCAGTGAGTGCAGAAGGCCTAATTCTGGTAAAAAGAAGTTTGGTCATATTGACTATAAACAGAAATACTTTGAGTTGCTCAAACAAAAGGAAAGCGCTTTCATAACTCAGGAGAATGACTAGGCTGCAGATGGATTGGATGAAGATGAAGAAATCAACTATGTCAATCTAGCCCTAATGGCCAAGTTAGATGAAACGGAGACAAGTTCATCAAGCAATCAGGTAATCACAACTAACCTAGCTCATTTTTCTAAAGTTGAGTGTAATGATGCAATAAATGACATGTCTACTGAATTTTATCACCTGCGTGTTACACTCAAGTCTCTCACTAAAGAAAACAATAAAATTAAAAAAAAATATGTTTTTAAGTGAAAGAAACAATGTGCTAGAAACTCAATTTATTGAGTTTGAAAAATTGAAATTAGAATGCAAGGTTGCTAAAGATGAACTTACAGAATCCTTAAAGAAATAGGAGATTTTAAGACAGCAATTTGAACGAGAACAGGAAGTGATTAAGGAATGGAAATCATCCAGAGATTTCCATGCTCAAATAACTAAAGTTTAAGGTATAGAATCCTTTTGTGATGTAGCCCCTAAAAAAATAAAGAGAATCTTGATTCCAACTTGGTTGAAGGACTTTTAAGAGATGTGGACTCGACGGATGATGAAAATTATCCGTCGAATAATCAAAAGGATTATCCGTCGAAAGATAATGAGCCACATTCGTTGAATGTCAGTAAGCCGGTTCGCAAAGATAAGCTAGCTAAGTTGAATGATAAGTATGGATCAGTTTCTAAAAACTTTGTTCCAGGAGAATCAAGTCAAGTAAGAAAAGAAAATAGAGTTAATGTTGGGCATCTGTCTATCAAGCAATTGAATGACATATTAGAAAAGATTGAGGTTAAAACAGAATCAAAAAGGAAAAAAATAGAAATGGGAAAGTAGGGATTAACAAACATAACAACTAGACACCTGATAAATATGCTCCAAGAAAAATTGTGTTAAGTGTGGTAGTGTTAATCATTTGTCTGTTAATTGCAAACTTGTTATGCCTACTCCCATGTCTGCACCTTCTTCTTTTCCCAACATGACTGCCATGCCTACAATGCCAATGAATGATATGCCTGCTCAGAATATGAATGCACAATTTGCTAATATGCCATTTACGCCTAATCCTTATTATGTTGCATTTAGTAAGCCTCAAATGCCATTTAGCATGCCTTTTCATGTAAACCAAAATGTGCATGATAATTCTATTTCAATGACTGGTTTCAAATGTCCAACTCAAACGACTAAGGATGAATCTGAAATCACCAAGTCAAATGAGGTCAAACCTAAGAAACCAAAGAAAAAGGCTAACAAGGCAAGACCCAAGAAAACTTGGGTACCAAAATCAACTTGATTTGATTTCGATGTGTGCAGGAAAACAGAAAGAATCTTTGGTATTTGGATAGTGGGTGCTCAAGGCACATGACTGGAGATTCTACCCTGCGCACTGGGTTCAAGGAAAGAGTTGGCCCAAGTATCACTTTTGGAGATGACAGCAAGGGTTATACTGTGGGATTTGGCTTGATTTCAAAGGATAATGTCTTCATTGAAAAGGTTGCCTTAGTGATGATGAAACTGATCAAAAAATAGTGGCTAAGGATAATGCAAAAAAATCTACAACTAATGAAGAACATAATTTAACATCCGTCGAGTTACATAATGCTTCATCCATCGGTAGACAATCTGCCTCAGTAGACAATCAGCTTCATCCGTTGAGATACAAAGTGCATCATCCGTCGGAATAATGGGAGAATCTGAGAGTCAAAAGAGATGACTTACATAAAGAACCCCATCTTTAAGTCAAAGATCCATAAACTCAGGGGCAGTTTCTTATAATCAAAACTCAGTCACACATCAAGACAACAATGAGGCCTCTTCATCTAGAGCTAGTCTACCATAACAGAGAAAATGGACTAGAGATCACCCTTTTAAGCTCATTATTTATGATGCATCTTGTAGAGTTCAAAAAAGGAAAGCAACACAAGAAGAATGTCTGTATAGCAGCTTTCTTTCTAAGGAAGAACTAAAGAAGGTAGAAGAAGCTCTGTTGGATCCTGATTGGGTTTTAGCGATACAGGAAGATCTAAACCAATTTGAAAGGAACAAGGTATGGAAGCTGGTACCCAAGCCTAAAGGAAAGAATTCAACTGACACCAAGTGGGTATTCAGAAACAAGATGGATAAAAATGGCATAGTAATAAGAAACAAAGCTAGATTAGTTGCCAAGGGCTACTGTCAACAAGAAGGAATAGATTTTGATGAAACTTTTGCTCCTATTACAAGACTTAAAGCCATCTGAATTTTCTTAGCCCATGCAGCCCATGCCAATTTCAATGTCTATCAAATGGATGTCAAAAGTACCTTTCTGAATGGAGATTTGGAGGAGGAAGTCTATGTCAGTCAGCCTCCTGGTTTTAAAGATCCAAATTTTCCAGAATGTGTCTACTATCTTTTGAAAGCACTTTTTGGATTGAATCAAGCACCTAGAGCCTGGTATGATACTTTGTCAAAGTTTCTCTTAGAAAATCACTTCACAAGAGGTACTGTTGACAAAACTTTATTCTTTAGAAATATTAATGGCTCTAGTATACTTGTTCAATTTTTATGTAGATGATATTATATTTTGCTCTACAGATGAAAAACTTTGTAAAAAGTTTACAAAATTGACACAAAGTAAGTATGAAATGAGCATGATGTGAGAACTAACTTACTTTCTTGGTTTACAAGTTAAGCAAGTTAGTGATGGAATATTCATTAGTCAAACCAAATATATTTATGATCTTTTAAAGAAGTTTATGGATATTTCAAGCTATAGAGGCATGGTTGGCTCACTTCTGTACTTAACAGCTAGTAGGCCAGATATGATATTTGCTACTTGTCTTTGTGCTAGATTTCAGGTTGATCCTAGAGAATCTCACTTAGTAGCTATTAAGAGAATTTTCAGATATCTCAAGGGAACACCAAAACTTGGCATTTGGTACCCTAGAGATTATGGTTTTGATCTAAGTGGTTATTCAGATGCAGATTATGCAGGTTGTAAAATAGATAGAAAAAGTACAACATGAACCTATCAATTTCTAGGAAACAAGCTTGTGTCGTGATTCGGTAAAAAACAAAATTCAGTTTCTATTTCTACAGCTGAAGCTGAATATATTGCTACTGGTAGTTGTTATGCACAGATTCTATGGATATTAAACCAATTGTTGGACTATGGTCTACAAGTGGATAGAATTCCTATTTTCTGTGATAACACAAGTGCAATTGCCATCACTGAAAATCCAGTACAGCTTCAAGAACAAAGCACATAGACATCAAGTACCATTTCATTAGGGAGCATGTGATGAATGGTACTGTGGAACTTCATTTTGTTCCAAGTGAAAAGCAGCTTGCAGATATCTTTACCAAGCCACTTGATGAATCCACCTTTACTAGGTTGGTAAGTGAGTTAGGTTTGCTGAATTATTCTTAAATTATTTCTGATAATTTTGCAAGTTGTGATACAGCCAGAAACTTAATTGATTTTTCTGTTTTAGATGAAATGTTTGCTAAGTCAAAATTTACATCTCGACGGATGCTCATTATCCATCGAGTTTGATCATCCGTCGAAATAGAATAGCTTGGTAAAAATCAATTACCTTTCTGGATTATCTTATACCCGACGGATAATTGCTTTATTCTCATCCGTCGAATTGTCTACATCTTAGCCGTTAAAAGTACTGAACATTATCCATCGGATATACTTACAGTCTGTACATATATCACGACGGATAATTGACAGAATTTTGACAGTTTATTTTATTTTTAAAATGGCTATTTTGGGAAATTTTGATTGGGTCTTTAATTTTTTACTTTAATTTTTATTCAATTTTAATCTGAGAATACATAAAAGCCTCACTTCAAGTTTATTTTAACATTTATCATTCTCTATTGCAACTAACTTCTATCTTCTTCTTCAAAGCAAAATCCTCTTTCACACTGCAAATTTCCTCACTTTAACAATGGCACCAGTAGTCAAAATCATGTCTCAATCAGGATTCATCTATGAGAAGAACAATTTCGCTGCTCTTGTGAAGAAAGAAATTCCTACATCTGAAGACTTTCACAAAATAATGGAGTTGGTGAAGGGATGCAAACTCAGTTATGCCATGCTGGAATCACCCACAATCACCCACACACAGATGCTAATTTAGTTACCAGGCTTAATTCTATTGGTTATGCTCTTCCTACCACTAAGTTAAGTGAGATTAGAAGGCTAGGTCTTAGAAGAGAGTGGAGTTATTTGTGTGATGTAGTTACCAAGGTGTTTTCTGGTAAGATAAGTAATTTTGATTATGTCAACACTGTCATGCTTAACATGCTTTATATGCTAGTCACTGATAAGTACTATAATTTCAGTGACATGATCATGTTTGAGGTATGTTACAAGTTAGGGGAAATTAAAAAGAGAGCTAAAAATGTCTATTAAGCTAGATTCTTTATGATTCTTGCTAACCATTTTATTGAGGATATTGTTATTGAGAACCCAACCAACGAACTGGATTGTTGGGTTCAAGAAAGGAGAGTGATTGCAGATTTTAATAGATCAAGTCATCACAATGAGTTGCCCCTTTTCTATTATCCAATCATGGAAGGCCCTAAGGTAAGTGAGGTAAGCACCACTATCTCTACTATTTCTACCTCCCAAATTTCTTTTCCTTGGAGTGTGGCTATGGCATCTGTATCAATGGCCCAACAGATGTCTACCCAAGCCACCAAAAAAAATTCCAAATCCAAAACAAAGAAAACCCCCTCTAGTTTCTCTCAAAAGAAATCAGTTGCAAAATCTACCAAAACCAAAAAGGGGAGTATGAAGGGTTGTAAGATAGGTGAGGGACAGGGTGAACATCAAAAAACCCCAAGAATAAGGATGGAGAGATAAGTGTACCCAAGCCTAGCCACACCACAGTTTCCCATCAAATTGTGGTGATTAATAAGGAAATAAACACAACTCTAGTTTCATCCTCCCAAAAGGATGTTACTATTGAAACAAGCTCCCAACCAGGAGCACGGACCAAGAGGGTAAGGGACACAAGCTCACCCCAAACTTATGCCAGAAAGAAGAGATCTAAAACTAATGGGGATGCATAGTGAACACACACAGTGCAAACTGCAGCTAAAGACTTAGTCACTGCACCATCTCAAATTCAGTTTGATGTGGCTCCAATAAATGTGGGGTCACAGCAAAAATCTTTAGTCGTAGAAACACCACAAACACTAAGCTCTCCCACAAATTCTCTGGATGTGGATATGATCAACACATCAATCCCTGATTATCCTTCTTTAACTCTATTGGAGAAGCCAAAATCTAGTGCAATTGAGCATCATCTTTTAGATGATTTGTTGGCTCACTTGCCAATTCTTTCAGGAACTGTTGAGACATTTGTACCCAAATTATCATCAATCTGCACAGAGTCTACAATAATTTCCACTCCAAACTCTATCATTTCTTCTATTCCGGTGGATATTGTCCATCCATCGGTTAGTGATTGTATTCCAATGAATGTGCCTAACAGCAGTCATCTGTCGACTATCCTAACTACTACCCTGATGGATGTTCCCCATCCTTCGGTACTCACTACGTACACTGAAATTTCAACAACTGTTACAAGTGTAGATGAGTTAATAGTTGTGCAATCACTCTTAGGACTGAAAGAAGGGAGTGAATTGAGTGAGAGGCTGAGTTTCTCTCAGGAAAAAGGAGAGGAAAAGAGAGAAATCATGCAGGCTATTTCTTCCAGCCTGGCAAAAGAGAGTGAGAGAAGTTTCACCTTAGTAGGTGAAGGTGAGGGTGTGAGGGTGGTGAGCCAAGGGGAGCCCTTGATGCAAGAACAGAGAGAAAAATGAGAGAACAGCAGGTACAGCTGACTGGGAAGAGCCCATTATAAGTGAGTTAATGAATGTCAATGAGGCTGACAAGAGACAACTAATTCAGCAAGAATATAAAGCTGTTTTAGATTCTATTTCTTTTAAAGTTGAGGAATTTACTCGCCTTGTGTCAGCATATCAAGTTATAGCTGAACAGGACAATGTGGATGCAGAAAGGATGCTAAACTTGGTGCATACAACTACTTCAATACAAAGAGCAAAGGATGCCATCACAGCCATGCCATCTACAGCTGGTGATGATGTTCATATTGGAACTGGTGGTTCTGAAGAGTTCTTTGAAGATGAAGATGATGATGAAGAAGAGCCAATAGACATAGGGGAGAATAAGGCCCTAGCTCCATATCTAGTATGTCATCTTTGGCTTTTCCAAAGATTGTGATGAAAATCATTTCAAGTCCACTCTCTTTCATATAATTGAAGAGACACAGACTGCTCTTCAAGCCACCACTAATGCTAGCACCAAGAAGCTTCTACAGGCACACCTCAAATCTCTACAACTACATCAAATACAATCTCTAACACAATCTGGATGTCACTTCAATCAAAACAGAGATTGACCAAGTCAAGAAGGATGTCTCTGAAAGATTGGATGCTAAATTTCTAAATACAACAGTGCTTGACATCAACAGACAGTTAAGAAAGAATTCTAATCTTGCAACCAAAGTGGATTCTTTGGATACAAGACTAAAGGAAGTAGAAGCCTCTCTCACTGCCATTCATTTATATCAGGCCCAGCAAACTCAGTTGCTTCAAAAGATGGTGGCTGCACAAACTTCAAACTCCACTCAACTTGATGCAAACAAAAAGGGGGAGAAAGACTCACTTGTCCCAGTTAGTCAAGGAGAGCTGAGGGGGAGGATGTGTTTCACATTCAAATCAGTCAAGTAATGGTTCCAGAAATTACTTTACCAAAGCCACAAGTATTGGACAACATTGATCTGATCCAAATAGTAGCTACTAAGCTGGATTCAAAGTCAAATATCAAGAAGCTTGATGTTGCAGCTATTGAGAAGGAATTGGATGAAAAGTGGAAGAAAATAGATGAAGAAATTACAAGGAAATCTGGGCCAATTGAGAAACCAAACAAGACTTTTCATCATCACTCTCAAGTCAAACAAATCTTTGTGAATGAAATGATTCTAGGTAGCTTATAAAAGGACCAACCTTCATGCATAAAGTCTCCAAAGGCCAATCTGGTGGATCTTATGTTTGAGACTCCAAGTCCAGATAAAAAGAAGCTGCTGGAAAGGTCCATTGCATTCTTCAAAGATCCAACTGATTCAGTGCTGAAAAGAAGAATTTCCAAGATCTACAGATTTGGTAAAGAAATCTGTGTGGTTGCTGGACACCCTCAGTTTACAGAAGCCAAGAAGGAAGAAAAAGAAAGAATCAAGCAAGAAAAGAAGCAGGCTGCTTTAGATGCTAAAAAGCTCAAACAAAAGAAGAAGCAAGCTGCTATCTTGGCCAAACTTCAAGCTGTGAAAACAAAACTGAGATTTCTGAGAAACCACTTATGATTACTGAAGCTCAAGATCATAAAATGCTCAATAAACCTCAACAGACAAAGAAACTAAGATGTACGAAAAAAATCAAGAGAAAATTTGACTTCAGTGATGAGGAATTGGAAGATTACATTCCCAACCAGTCTACTTCTATAACTCAAACATCCGGCCCTCAGTGATGCATGAGAAATTCAAGGTGGATCCAACAAAGAACTTTTATGGGGAGCCTATAATTCCTAAGGATGAGCCAATAGACTGGGAAAGTTTAAGAATTCCTGAACTCAATTTACCTAACTTCAACAAGCCAAAGAAAACAAAGTGTAGAGCAATCAAGAAGGTCAAGCCTGTGAGTTTCAGAACGAAAACCCTAGCCAAAGCTCAACCAACTGTCAATAAGGGAGATCTTCTATACATCTGTGATTATCAAAGAATTTCAGTTATATTATTTTTTCTATTTGCTCTTTCTCTTTCGGCCACCTCATTCATGAGTTCACAAATCCCAAATCGAGATCCAAATATATCTTTCTCTCTTTAAGTCTGATAAATTTATTTTTAATCAACGCATATTGATTATAATGTATCATTTTTATCTCTTAATTAATATTTGAAATTTAAACCAACGATCTTTTCCTAAAAGACCAATTATAAAAAAACCAATATTTATGATTGTTTATATTCATCTTCGGCTGTTATTTTTGCTTATTATTTATATTAAATAATCAAGAAAGTGCTCCATAAAGATTGAGAAAGCTGACGACTTGAAGGTATCATTTTGTAAGTTTTTCATATATTTATCTCTTTATTTGATTCAACTCTGTATTTATTTTTTGATTAATATTTTATACTTGAGATTGCTATCAGATCTGATTGATAATTGAACCTTTTTGATCTTATATGATAGATAATCGATTTTTTGTGGTCCGATTAAATATTATTACGATTACTTGTATTTTTTTAGATTTTGAATATTTAACTATTTTCATACATTTTATACCTCATATGTTATATAATATTGACTTGCTTACTATTAGAATAATTTTCTTTCACGTGTAGTGATATTATATGCATAATCATGGATCCGATGAACATTTAACTTCTTTCTAACTGTATGGAAACTTTGTATGTCATATAGCCATCATGACCAGGTTCTTTCCCAAATTTAATTGAATACTCCGATCCGACTCTTTCTATCCCAAATTCAATGGGTTACTATAATCCTTCTCTTCCCAACAGTGAAGAACATCATCCTCGGCCATTCTTAAACAATCCAATTCTTAATCTTGGAGTTGGTAAAGATATAAGTAATTTTGGTCATCTTGGATTTGGTAATGGTATAAGTAATGGGGGTCAGTCTGGTGGAAGCAATATTGGTCAATCTGATGGAAGCAATGTTGATCAGTCTAGTGTAAGTAGTGTTGGTAAGCTTTTAAGTCGTAGGCCACGAGGACGTCCTCGTAAAGATTGATTTTGAGCGCTTCATTCTCTATCAATTTAATTTATTTTCTAATAACAGTTAGTGTAATAGTGATAGAGTGGTCTATCCATTTTTAGTCAGTGATATACTACATTCTAGTTGTTTATAATTTCAATAATTTTCATATTTAATTTTGGAGATATTTGTATAAAAGTTTTACAACAAAAAAAAAATTTATTCGATTTTATATGGTCACTTTCCTCACGAGCATGTCCTTTTTACATATCTATATTCTATTTTATTTCAGGTTTAAATGTTTTTTCTAATGGGGAATGTCTTTAATGGGTCTAAATTTCATTTGATTTTATTTTAGATGTTTTTTCCCTTATTACGCACATCTTAATCTTTTTGTTCTAATATCAATATTTTTTAAATATGTTGGTTTACATCCCATTATTTTTTTCTTTCTTTTCCTTTTTCTCTCATTTTCGCATGAAGATCCCATTTGTTAAATGCTTGATACCTTTAAATTTCTGGTATTTTCGGTTCCTAATTTTCTATTGGGCCTTAATGTTGGGCCAACAGGCCCAGCATTCATGTCATTTGCAAGGCGCAACTACTTATTTGTATAATTAACAAAAGAAAATACCTCATATTTAAGGGGGGAAAATAGATTTTTGAACAAGTCTTATAATAATATAGGTGATTGTTAAAAATATTTTTTTTTTAAAAGTATTACATTTCCAAATGGGAAACTGAAACATAATGTATAATTGAGTAATATTTCATCGAATCATTATTGTTAATGAAATATTACATATTATAAAAATAATTGTTCAACTTTTTTAGAATTTAATAAAACAAATATTCATTTGAGTAAGGTTATAAAAATAAAAATTGGCATTCTTATTTGGTACTCCAGTTTTGCAAGACATGCCTGTACAATAACAAGACTAAGTCAAATTGACAACCCTAAGTAAGTTGTATTGTTATCTTAGTTTACATTTAGTATTGGAACATTTAAAATCTATAAAAATGTCAAAGAGCGGACTGAAGTCTTTTTCTTTAAACAGTATCAAGCCTAAGAATTCTATCTGGAAGAAGATCAAGAAGATCATGCCTCAGAAGAATTATGAAGAAGCTTGGAGTTGAATAAATCTGTTTTGAGAAAAATATTCTAAGTCATGATCTCTACAAGTCACAGATTTTGTGTTATGGAGAAGTTATTCGAGAATTCCAGAATGACTTATAGAGAACTCAAGAAAGCTACTAGAGAACTCAGAGATATAGACAAGCCAAATTGAAAATATGAAGATTGGAGATATCGACAAGTCATTTCTTCACTAGAGAACTCAGAGTTATCGACAAGTCAAAATTCATTAGAGAACTCTGAGTATCGATAAGTCAATTTTCACTAGAGAACTCAGAGATATCGACAAGTCAAAATTTACTAGAGAACTCTGAGTTATTGACAAGTCATATTTCACTTGAGAACTCTGAGTTATCGACAAGTCAACAAGTCACTAGAGAACTCAGAGATTTCGATAAGTCAAAATGAAGATATGAAGATGAGAGATCTCGACAAGCTAAATTCTCTTATAGAGAACTCAGAGACCTCTACAAGTCAAAACAACAATAGAGTGATTAGAGATCTCGATAATCTAATATACTTATCAAGATGTCGAGTTCTCTATATGCCTAACGGGAGAGGTCGATGTAAAATCTCAAAGTACAAATTGCAGACTAGTTCAATATCCAAGATTAACAATCAACAAACAATCCAACCAGCTGGATTGACAAATCTACAAAAAGCAGCTTGAAGAGTGAGCAAGATCAAAGGTATAGATTAACTGATAAAGGAAGATCAAAGTTAACACAGTATGCAAAGATATGCTAAGCCATAAATGGAAGATAGACTTTTTCCTAAAATGGAATGATTAGTGATAGTCTACAAAAGTGAATAGCATTTCTTATTAAACACTGTGTAAACCAGTAGTTAACTATCATATAAAGTTAACATCGGTCCTTTGTTAGTTGTAATAAATAAATCAGGAATTCTTGTATTCTCTCAAGATTGAAGCTAAGCTCTTTATCAACAAGGAGCCTAGAAATTTTGTAGCAAAACATTCTTAATTTTAATATAAAATTAAGTGAGTTTTGAAAGATCTGTGTTATTCATTGTTGCATGCTTAATTTTAGTCTTAACACATCTTACTAAAAGATTTGATTTATTTGTTCAAAACCATAGACATTTCAAGAAAAGCAGAAAAACATAAAAACACATTCACCCCCCCCCCCTCTGTGTGTATTTTATTACCTAACAAGTGGTATTAGAGCAAAATATGAAAATAAACAGAATCAAGATCTTTGAAGAATGAATACATAGAAAATTAGTAGCATCAAAATTTCTAATTTTGACAAAGCTAACTACGCTCTTTGGAAAAAGAAAATGTTGCTGTTTATCAGGATGGCCAATCCACTCTACATTCAGATTCTCAAAAATTGGCCTTTCACTCCTATGGTTAGAGTTGAGAAATCTACAGATGGAGACATGGTCATCCCAACTCATTATGCTCCAAAAGATCCTTTTGAGTACACAGAGCCTGAGAAAGAGAAAGTTTTCCTGGATAGTGGCTTACAGCAGATATTGATAGAGTCACTTGACAATGTAATGTACAACAACATTGTAAATTATAACACTGCTAAGCAGATCTGGGAAAAAGTAAACTTGAAATTCTTGCTTACACTCCCTGATCATTTGGAACAGAAAATTTCAGCAATCAGAGAAAGGAGAGACTTCAGCAGAATAACTCTGGAAGTTCTGTATAGAATCTTAATTCCATATAAATTAGAAATGATTCAAAGAAAATCATTAAGAGTTGGTCAAGGGCATGTGGTAGATGGTTCAAGTGCTCTAATTCTCAATGAAAGCCAGACCTCAAATGATGAGCCAAGATCCCAGACTCCAGTTGCCTCAACAAGTGAGCAAAGAACCAATGATTCACATGAACAAGTCATTCTGAAATTGGAAGAAGATGAGTTCTACAGCCTAGATGAACTTGATGAGCTTGATCAGTCAATGGCCTATCTGGCAAGAAAGTTCTCTAACATTAGAGTAAAGAAGCCAAGATTCTTCAAGGGTAAAGGACAATCAATCAACAAAGACAGCAGCTGGAAAGGAAAAGGGAAGTACGCATCTGATAGAAAAAATGGTTACAAAACTGGATATGTTGACAGATCAAAGATAAGGTGCTACAACTATGATGAACTAGGCCATTTTGTTATAGAATACAGGAAACCCAAGAAAATAAAGAAAGACAAAGCCTATTTTGAATTGGAAGCAAAGTATGAAGCTCTTCTGAAGAAACAACAAAGCAAAGCTTATATTGCAGAGGGAAAAAGTTGGAATGACTCTGATAATGATAAAGATGAGGAAGTTGGAAATTATGCACTAATGTCCTTGGAGCAAGGAGAATCATCCTCATCAAAATCACAGTTACCAACTCTCACTACCATTGATAAATGAAGAAGTTAACAGATGCATTGTACATGGAGATCTTGAAAGTTGAAAGTCAAAGTGAATGTAAACTCAGATCTTCTTACCGCTACTAGCAGTGAAAGGTTGAAACTTCTCGATGACCACAAGCAGGCTCTTAGCATTTCGTATTGGGTTCTGGTTAAGTTCTGAATTTTTTGATTAGTTTGTTGTTGAGTTCTGAGAATTCAGTTATAAATAGGTAGTTATATTTCTATTAGAAAGATGAAAAGTGACTCCAGTTTAGAATCTATAAGTTAGCCAAAAAAATATTATGCATTGTTTAATCTGCAATTTTTTTTTACACAGATACCTATCAATTTTACATGAAGAGGGTCTTTATTTATCATACGTAAGTATCATATTGCATTTTTTTCCTGAGTCAAGATTTCTATATTGCTTTGTTTTTAAAACAATCAGTGTGCAACACCATCAGCTTAATATATCAGTGTGCACCGGAACCGTATGTCCTCACAGGGCTGGAAAAATAGGTAATGTATTTGACTATTTGTTACCAACTTAATCTAACATTACTATGTTTCTTGTTTAAACTAAAGTACCATCATAGCTTCTGACTGAGCCAAAACACTGCAATGGGCTTGTTTATGAAGTTGTAATAGCTGCTGGACAGATGGCGAAAGATTAAGATTCACTAGGTCTACTGCAGTGACAATCATTTGTGATCATTCTGTAGGAAATTAATCTAAACTAGGTTGTTCATTTATTTCAATAAGTAGTCGTTATAGTCAGGTGTATATTCATTTGACTGGACTTAGTCATAGCAGTTGAGTCTTTGTAGGAGTGTAGTGGAATAAGAGGTGGTGTACTGGTGAGTTGCCCGATTTCTTAGTCACCATATTAGGATCAGTTGGTTTTCTTTTATTTAAGTTATTGTACCAGTTCTCAGAAAATCACTGGGAACTTAACTTTCTTTTCTGTGTTTTGATCAATATAAAAACGAGCTTGTCTCAATTGTGTTTGTGTGTACTTAGTTTCATATTTCTATACATTCTACGTTGTTTTGGCATCAATAAAAGGAAAAATGGCTGGGTATCAGATATCGCAGGCTTAGGTTGTTATTTTGGGAGAATAGCAAAAGATCATGGAGTAGAACCAGACATCGCATACTTGATCAACCAAGACACAGGAGAGCCAACCTCACAACATTCAGTTGATGGTACCATCCTTATTAATATATTAATATTTAAGACATCTTCTGCAGTACATTAGCTATTTTCAGTTCTTTAATGTATTGGTTCGATTTCAGTTGAACGTGGTCCTATGCATTTGATGGTACCATCCTACTATTGGTATTTTTTTCTTTTTTAATTGCATCATGTTGTTTCTGATTTTAGCTTGTTTTAATGTTCATCATTTACAATTCATACTTCTTATTATCCCAGCCTTGATTAATTATAAGTGAACTATAATAATGAGAGATCAAGGTAAGTCTTTTGGCCTACTAATTTAAGTTTTCGGGTGGGTTAGTGTATCAAGTCATTGACATGCTGTTCTTCATATATGATCAGGGATTTTACAAATCCATCTCTTCCTTCAGAACAGAGAGGCAGATCCTCGCAAGTAAGTTTATTCCCTAATTCGGTATCATATATATTTGGGGGCCCCATTATGCACTAAACATATGATTTCCTTTTTCTTTGCATTAGCCAGGTTATGGTGATGCAGGTGGTGTGTATGGCTTTCAACCTCCAAGAGTCAGGCCAGGTACTAAGTTATCTGGTTGCACTATTTTTGTTTCTCTTTTAATCTACTCTAGCTATTTTCTAACTTTTTTTATTTGCCTCTTTCTTGTCCCAGTTGGATTCCCGCAGGTGGGTGTTGCTCTGATCATGTTTTAAGACCTTTGTGAGATGTTTATATCAGAGCCTGGGAGTTGATGCTGCTACACTTAACTAAACACTCTTTTTACAAGTAGTACACAGTGCAGGACATGTTGAAGAACACTAGATAGAGGGGATATACACCTGATATATACTTCTTAACTGAGAATTGGTATAACCACAATAAATGGACAGATCTATTCTCAATATACCCAAAATACTTGACTATACAAGTAAAAGTAATACCAGTTGTTTAGGTGAAGAAGCTTAAAATTAAAATAATTATTTTTTAATAATGTGAAAACTACTTTTACCCATTATTTACTTGCAACTAGGCTCCTCCCAAAAATAAATGGAAAAAACTCGTGTAATTACTCTACTATGTAATCTAAAATATTTCTAATAGTCTTTTCATGCATTATAGTCAAACTTGACAGGTAATATACAGTGCTTTTCCTTGTTAAAGCTTACTGGTTGAGTCTATAGTGCTTTTCCTTCTGCTACTTTTTACAAGCACCGTATTTTCCAGTCAAAGCATGTTAGTATCGTGTTGCACTTCATATGATCTCTCTATTGTTGTGTTAGAAGAGTCGCTTTTGTACTGCTCCATATTTAAATGTTTATTACATATCAACAGCTCTGGCGTTAATGTTCAGTTTGTTTGTAGTTGATTAGTCCTAAAGGTTTGTGGTTATGGTTTAAAATTTACCCCAACCCTTCTTTACAGTTTCTGGTAGTATTTTTCAACAGTAGTACAAAATATTTTTTGTTTAAGAAAGTACGATTGTCGTGTTCTTAATTTTCTATTTCAACAGGGCCATAAAGTTAACGGTGTCCCTTTGAGACGTGTGAACCAAACATATGTGATTGGTACATCAACCAAGGTTGACATTTCTGGGGTTAATGTTGAAAAGTTTGATGACAAAGCCAAGGAGGTAACAAAGAAGAACAAGAAAGGACAATGGGAGTTTTTTGCTGGCGAGTATATGAATTTTGTGATGCTGTGAAGGGGATTTTGGTCTGGTTTTTTTTCTGCAGAAATTTTCAGATTTTCAGAGCTCGCTTTGCAGGTGTCTAGCTGTTTCGAAGTATTGTCATTTGAGGACCATGTTTTCTTTTTTGTTGTCTTCCGTCGTGGGAGTCTGGGATTTTCTCTTTGGAGCATTTTATGTACCTCTGTGATTCTGGCTTTTGGGTTTCTGGATGTTGCAGTTTTGGCTTCATTTTTGCTTGATTACTAGTGGGCTTTTTGGTTAAATCTTTTAGATTTGCCTATCTTATTTTAAGTTAGGTTTGTTTTTTGATGTAATTTATTTTTGTTTTTTTGTTTTTTCTCTTTGTTTTTCTTAGAGCCTGTTTTAAGAGATATTTTGAGAAATGACTCGTGTAAATTCTTTCTCTTTTATATATTTTATGAGGCTTAGAGCTCGTTTACCAAAAAACAAAAGTACCAGAGTGTTAAAAAAGAATGTTACAATAAGATATAAAAATGTTACCAAAAGATTGAATTGAATGTTACAATAACAAATATGGTGTTACAAAAGAGTCTATTCCAACATATTTTTGGTGTTACTAAAGGGTAAAGTGTGTTGCAATGGAACTGTGGTTACACCTTCAACTTGTTACCATAGAAATAGAAAATGTAACTATAGGTACTCTATTGTAACATATTGAGAGGTGTTACCAAAATTTCAAAAAGTATAATCGTAGACACCTATTGTAGCAGGGGCAAATCCAACACTCCCAAATTTTCAAAAAATGTAACCATAGCCCATTTCTTTGCTTTAGGTAACACTTTTTGGCCATTTTAACACTTTTTTTTTGGTGTTGCTACAGGTCAAATATGGTGTAGTGGTCTCGAAAGTATTTTTAATGAAAGCAGATATTTTTCTGAGTCTATATACGTTCGTTTTGTCTGAAACGGGCGATTGGTCTATATAATACTGTTAGGAATATGTTGGGAACTTGATGATAAGTTAAACAAAACACCTTAGTAGATTTAACTTAGTGAATTTGTAGCTCTCGACGAATGTTTTATTATAGTCCCGACGGATGATCTTTATAGTCCCGACGGATGATAACTGAACATCCATCGAGAGTGTAGCTTATGTAAAAATAAGTATTGTAGCACTTTTCTGTAAACAACAATGTTTTAGTCTAGTAGATTCTGATGGATTCTCTAAGTCATGTTGACTACTAGATTGGTATACAAAATAGGTTGGCTAATTGTAAATATGAGATGTCTTGTAATTCTGTATAAGTGAAATGGAGTCAAGTGATATATAGACTCCCGACGGATGATCTACAAGGCACCCGATGGATGATCAACATATTCCCGATGGATGTTTATCATATTCCCGAAGGATGTTCAACAAAATCCCGACGGATGATTGTTGGGTTCCGAGGCATAAAACATAGCGGATAAACGTAAATAAAATAAAAAAAAAATTGAAACCCAAAAACAGGATCCATGTATAATTATGGGCAGATTATGGAGATAACGAATCATACCTTTCAAGAGCTTAACTTTCACGAACTCAACGGAGATCCTAGCTATCACGCTTTGTGTCTACCTCTCGGAGAAACACCTCTATGGTATCCACACGAGCACCTCCAAGAACGTCTCACGAACTTGACTACGGAATGGATGTACTAGCCTCCTTCTTGACGATCGGAATTGCCTCTGCCTCTCTTTGCTGCTAGGGTTTTCTCAAAAAAATGTACCAAAACTCTTTTTAACCTATCATTATGTATTTATAATGGCTGATTAAAAAGGCCCATAACAGCAAAGCCCAACCCTAGTAGGTATTGGATTAAATAATAAAAACGAATTTCTATTATTTAATTAATAACTAAGTCATACTTAATTATTATGGGAAAAAACATTCCTTTTAATTCGAATTTATATTATCTCAATTAAGTCTTACTTAATTATAATAAAATTCGAATAATCATCAATTAATTTAAATCCATAATTTAAATTAACTATTTCATTAAGTGCTCTATTTGTGCGACCCTATAGGCTATTATTTAATTGGCAATAATTTTATTCTCTAATAAAATTATAAACAATGAGCGGTATCTAGTATTACATCATTGTTACCCAATTAAACAATAATTAAATCGTGATTAGATAAAACCTTTCGTGATTAATGTTTTTCGTGTAATATAATCCATTTAACCATATATATTATAGATTAAACTCGAGGCATGTATTTAGTCATCCTCTTCAACATTTAATCCGGGTTTACTCGATCCAGGAGTAGACTATCAAGATAAATCATAATTTGAGCATGGCCATGCTTTTATAGTCTCACTCAATCAGGAGGCCAATAATATCTCTCCTAATTATAGGAGGGTTAAATCCTTTATCTATCATTCATATTTCTCATACGACTCATGATATACTCGATGTCCACTTTTGTCATCACCCGATCAAAAGTAACTTTTAATGTAGTCAAAGTATATTAATCCTCGTATAGAAATATAATGATTTCAAGTCAAAGAATCGTTACACCATTATCACTGTGAGTCTTTCTCATGACTTTATTAAACATGAAGAATCTCACTGTTGGTCTGTCTAGTACCATGTACTCTCACATGTACCTATGTATTGACTTTAGTATCCCCATACTTATAACCAATGAGATGTGGTTATCTTGTCAAACAACATACTAGTCTATCTATGTATTATTATTGTCCTATATAATAATACTCGACTAGGGACCTTTAAGAATATGATATATTATATAATCTCAAGTTCAAGTCATGTACTTAAACTATACATTTTGTATCATGATTCTAAGGACATTTATTATGCTAACAAAATATCGCAGTAATTAAGGTCATAATAAATACATTTATTGAATGATCAACTGACATAAAGATTTAAAAGAATAATGTATTGCCTCTAGGGCACCTACACTAACAATGATCATATTCAAAATAGCTATTGATAGTGACAACACAGTCACATGTATCGGGTGTTTGCGAAAGGAATGTGGCAGCCTGTTAAGCAGGATTTTGAGAACAAAGAAGCATTACCATTTCCATGCAATTGTGAAGATATTCAAAGATGCTGGATAAAGTAATGTAGCAGCATGATATTAGACTAGATTCATTTTTGTTTTATTGTCTTGTCTTATTATCATGTAACTTGGTGATATACAAACCAAGAGTAGCAAGTAGAACAAGCAACTGAGTAAGCTTATTTTCCAAAGAAATAGATAAGGCTGTATTTTGTTAAGAATTTCTCTGTAAGTTTGTTTATTCATTTGTAAGCAGTTGTGTGTTATTCAAAGCATCACAGAGTTCTCAATCTGATATATATATATATATATATATATATATATCTGGTGGATACATTCAAATCCACCAAAAAGTTTTAAAGCTTTGTGTTTTATTACTTAGTGTTTGGATTTCTATTATTCTTCCATTCCACATTATTGCAAATCAAACACTGTTATATATATAAAGTTCGAACATCTTTAAAATCTCGAAAAAGAAGCCAGAATTACTTTCAACCCCCTTCTGTAATTCTTGTTGTATTGTTTGGGAATAACAATTTGGTATCAGAGCAAGCTCTTGAAGTACAAAGAGTGTAAAGAACATAACTATCAACAAGATGAACAAAAAGGATGTTGGAGTTAAAATTCCATTTCTGGACAAAGACAACTATCACCACTAGAAGGTGATGATGCACATACATCTTCTTTCTCAAGATGAAGCTTATGTGGATTGCATTGAAAGAGGTCATCATGTCCCCATGAGAACTGCTACCGGGAATGGACCATCAGTTCCAAAACCTAGGCATGAATGGTCTGATCCAGACATTGAGCAAGTCAGGAAAGATATAAAGGCCATGAATATACTGTTTAATGGTGTTGATGGTGATATAATTGACAACATGATTAACTATAAAATAGCCAAAGAGGTTTGGGACACAATAGAGATTATTTGTGATGGTACTGAGCAAGTAAGGGAGAACAAGATGCAACTCTTGATTTAGCAATGTGAGCACTTCCACTATGAAGAAAGTGAGTCACTCACTGATATATTCAGTAGGTTTCAAAAACTGCAGAATGCTCTAAAACTACATGAAAGGGTCTATCAAATAAAAGCCTATAACCTCAAGTTCCTTAGATCTCTCCCAAAGGAGTGGAAGCCAATGACAGTCTCATTGAGAAATTTACAAGATTACAAGGTGTTCACCTTGGAAAGACTGTATGGCATCCTAAAAACCTCTGAGCTTGAAATAGAGCAAGATGAAAAGATGGAGAAGGGAAGGAAGAAGGGAAGATCCATTGCACTAGTTGCTGAGTTAGAGAAGGAGAAAGAGATGAAGGTGGAAGCTGTTAAATCAACATCAAAGGTCTGTGAAAGCAAGGGTAAAGGGGTGGTAGCTAAAAATGAAGAACAGTTGAGCCAAGATGAAATGGATGATATAGATGAGCATCTATCATTCTTATCCAGGCGGTTTTCCAAGCTCAAATTCAAGAAGAATTTTGGAGCAGCCAAGCCAAAAAGAAACATGGTTGATAAGTCAAAATTCAAGTATTTCAAATGTGGCTTAGCAGGGCATTTGCCAGTGAGTGCAGAAAGCCTGATTCTGGTAAAAAGAAGTTTGATCCTGTTGACTATAAACAGAAATACTTTGAGTTGCTCAAACAAAAGGAAAGGGCTTTCATAACTAAGGAGAATGACTTGGCTGTAGATGGATTGAATGAAGATGAAGAAATTTACTATGTCAATCTAGCCCTAATGGCCAAGTCAGATGAAACGCAGATAAGTTCATCAAGAAATCAGGTAATCACAACTAACATAGCTCATTTGTCTTAAGATGAGTGTAATGATGCAATAAATGACATGTCTACTGAATTATATCACATGTATGTTACACCCAAGTCTCTCACTAAAGAAAACAATAAAATTAAAAAAATTAATGTGTTTTTAAGTGTTAGAAACAATGTGCTAGAGACTCAATTTATTGAGTTTGAAAAATAAAATTAGAATGCAAGGTTGATAAGGATGAACATACAGAATCCTTAAAGAAAGAGGAGATTTTAAGAAAACAACTTGAACGAGAACAGGAAGTGATTAAGGCATGGAAATCATCCAGAGATGTCCATGCTCAAATCACTAAAGTTCAAGGTATAGAATCCTTTTGTGATGCAGCCTGGAAAAAGAATAAAGAGAAGCTTGATTCCAACTTGGTTGAAGGACTTTCAATAGATGTGGACTCGACAGATGATGAAAATTATCCGTCGAATAATCAAAAGGATTATACGTCGAAAGACGATGAGCCATATCCATTAAATGTTAGTAAGCCAGATAGCAAAGCTAAGCTAGCTAAGTTGAATGATAAGTATGGATCAGTTTCTAAAAACTTTGTTCCAGGAGAATCAAGTCAAGTAAGAAAAGAAAAGAGAGTTAATGTTGGGCATCTGTCTCTCAAGGAATTGAATGACAGATTAGAAAAGATTGAGGTTAAAACAGAATCAAAAAGGAAAAATGATAGAAATAGGAAATTAGGGATTAACAAACATATTAACTACACACCTGATAAATATGCTCCGAGAAAAATCTGTGTTAAGTGTGGTAGTGTTAATCATTTGTATGTTAATTGCAAACTTGATATGCCTACTCCCATGTATGCACCTTATTCTTTTCCCAACATGACTGCCATGCCTATAAATGTTATGTCTGCTCAGAATATGAATGCATAATTTGCTAATATGCCATTTGCACCTAATCCTTATTATGCTGCATTTAGTATGCCTCAAATTCCATTTAGCATGCCTTACTGGAATAAGATGTTTGCAAATAGCATGCCTTTTCATGTAAACCGAAATGTGCATGATAATTCTATTTCAATGACTGATTTCAAAGGTCCAACTCAAATGACTAAGGATGAATCTGAAATCACCAAGTCAAATGAGGTCAAACCTAAGAAACCAAAAAAAAGGCTAACAAGGCAAGACCCAGGGAATCTTGGGTACCAAAATCAACTTGATTTGATTTTGATGTGTGCAGGAAAACAGAAAGAATCTTTGGTATTTGGATAGTGGGTGCTCAAGGCACATGACTGGATATTCTACCCTGCTCACTGGGTTCAAGGAAAGAGTTGGCCAAGTATCACTTTTGGAGATGACAGCAAGGGTTATGCTATGGGATATGGCTTGATTTCAAAAGATAATGTCATCATTGAAGAGGTTGCCCTAGTGGATGGACTCAAGCATAATTTGTTGAGTATCAGCAAGCTTTGTGATAAGGGCAACTCAGTCACTTTCAATTTTGAAGCCTGTGTTGTGACCAACAAGAAGAGCAACAAAGTGGTTCTCATTGGAGTGAGAAAAGGAAATGTGTACCTAGCTAATTTCAACTCATCAAATACAGAATCAGTAACTTGACTTCTCAGTAAAGCAAGTCAAGATGAAAGTTGGCTATGGCACAAGAAGCTGTCCCATCTAAACTTCAAGACCATGAATGAGTTAGTCAAGAAAGAATTGGTTAGAGGTATTCCTCAAGTGGAGTTTACTAAGGATGGATTGTGTGATGCCTGCCAGAAAGGAAAGCAGATTAAAGCATCATTCAGAAAGAAGCTTCATTCAATAATTGAAGAACCTTTGCAACTATTGCACATGGATTTATTTGGACCATTCAATGTATTGTCTATCTTAAGGAAAAGATTTTTCCTAGTAATTGTAGATGATTTCTCAAAGTTCTTTTGGACATATTTTTTGAAATCCAAAGATGAAGCTAGTGAAATCATCATCAAACATATAAGGCAAGTTAATAATCATCCTAACTTCAAAGTAAGAAGAATCAGGAGTGATAATGGAACTGAGTTCAAGAATTCTGTGATGAGATCATTTTATGAAGAGAATGGGATTATTCATGAGTTTTCTGCAGCTAGAGCTCCACAACAAAATGGAGTGGTGGAAAGGAAAAACAGATCCCTTATTAAAGCTGCAAGAACAATGCTAGAAGAATCAAAGTTATCAACATATTTTTGGGCTGAAGCTGTGAATACTGCATGTTACACTCAGAATATTTCTTTGATCAATCAAGCAAAATGCATGACACCCTATCAATTGTTCAAGAACAGGAAGCCAATATTGAAATTTTTACATGTCTTTGGCTGCAAACTCTATATCTTAGGGAATCAAACTGATCAACATGGAAAGTTTGATGCCAAAGCATATGAAGGAATTTTTGTTAGATATGTTGTGGGAAAAGCATATAGAGTCTACAATCTAAGAACCAACATTGTTATGAAATCTGTACATGTTGTGTTTGATGATAAAAATTTTGATGCCAAAGCAGATGACGGAATTTCCATGAAAGCCTCAAATTCGATAATGTTGAGATGGTTAGTGATGAAAGTGATCAAGAAATAGTGGCTAAGGATAATGCAGAAAAATCTACAACTAATGAAGCACATAATTCAACATCCGTCAAATTACATAATGCTTCATCCGTTGGTAGACAATCTACCGCATTCGTCGGTAGACAGTCAGCTTCATCCATCGAGATACAAAGTGCATCATCTGTTGGAACAATGAGAGAAGCTGAGAATCAAAACAGATGACTTACAGAAAGAACCCCATCTTTAAGTCAAAGATCCATAAACTAAGGGGGGAGTTTCTTATAATCAAAACTCAGTCACACATCAAGACAACAATGAGGTCTCTTCATCTAGAACTAATCTACCACAACAGAGAAAATGGACTAGAGATCACCCTTTTGAGCTCATTATTGGTGATGCATCTTCTAGAGTTCAAACAAGGAAAGCAACTCAAGAAGAATCTCTGTATAGCAGCTTTTTTTCTAAAATAGAACCAAAGAAGGTAGAAGAAGTTGCGTTGGATCCTGATTGGGTTTTAGCTATGCAGGAAGAGCTAAAACAATTTGAAAGGAACAAGGTATGGAAGCTGGTTCCCAAGCTTAAAGGAAAGAATTCAATTGGCACCAAGTGGGTATTCAGAAACAAGATGGATGAAAATGGCATAGTTGTCAGAAACAAAGCTAGATTGGTTACTAAGGGCTACTGTCAACAAGAAGGAATAGATTTTGATGAAACTTTTGCTCCTGTTGCAAGACTTAAAGCCATCATAATTTTCTTAGCCTATGCAGCCCATGTCAATTTCAAAGTCTATCAAATGGATGTCAAAAGTGCCTTTCTGAATGGAGATTTGGAGGAGGAAGTCTATGTCAGTCAGCCTTCTAGTTTTGAAGATCTAAATTTTCCAGAAAATGTCTACTATCTTTTGAAAGCACTTTATGGATTGAAGCAAGCAACTAGAGCCTGGTATGATACTTTGTCAAAGTTTCTCTTAGAAAATCACTTCACAAGAGGTATTGTTGACAAAACTTTGTTCTTTAGAAATGTTAATGGCTCTAGTATACTTGTTCAAATTTATGTAGATGATATTATATTTGGCTCTACAGATGAAGAACTTTGCAAAAACTTTGCCAAATTGATGCAAAGTAAGTATGAAATGAGCATGATGGCAGAACTAACTTACTTTCTTGGTTTACAAGTTAAGCAAGTTAGTGATGGAATATTCTTTAGTCAAACCAAATATATTTATGATCTTTTAAAGAAGTTTGATCTAATGGATTGCACATCTGCAAAAACTCCCATGGCTACTACAACTAAATTTGAATTAAACACTACTGAAAAGTCTGTAGATATTTCAAGCTATAGAGGCATGGTTGGCTCACTTCTGTACTAAACAGCTAGTAGGCCAAATATAATGTTTGCTACTTGTCTTTGTGCTAGATTTTAGGCTGATCCTAGAGAATCTCATTTAGTAGCTATTAAGAGAATTTTCAGATATCTCAAAGGAACACCAAAACTTGGAATTTGGTATCCTAGAGATTCTAGATTTGATCTAACTGGTTATTCAGATGCAGATTATGCAGGTTGTAAGATTGATAAAAAAAGTATTATAGGAACTTGTCAATTTCTAGGAAATAAGCTGATGGTTGTTGTGCACAGATCTTATGGATGAAAAATCAACTGTTGGACTATGGTCTACAGGTGAATAAGATTTCTATTTTATGTTATAACACAAGAGCTATTGCAATTACTGAAAATCATGTTCAGCATTCAAGGACCAAGCACATAGATATCAAGTACCACTTTATTAGGGAGCATGTGATGAATGGTATTGTGGAACTTTATTTTGTTCTAAGTGAAAAGCAGCTTGCAGATATCTTTACCAAGCCACTTGATGAATCCACCTTTACTAGGTTGGTAAGTGAGTTAGGTATGCTGAATTATTCTTAAATTATTTCTGATAATTTTGCAAGTTGTGATGCAGCCAGAAACTTAATTGATTTTTTAGTTTTAGATGAAATTTTTGCTAAGTCAAAATTTACATCTCGACGGATGCTCATTATCCATCGAGTTTGATCATTCGTCGAAATAGAATAGCTTGGTAAAAATCAATTACCTTTTTGGATTATCTTATACCCGACGGATAATTGCTTTATTCTCATCCGTCGAATCGTCTATATCTTAGCTATTAAAAGTACTAAACATTATCCATCGGATATACTTATAGTCTGTACGTATATCACGACGGATAATTGACAGAATTTTGACAGTTTATTTTATTTTTAAAATGGCTATTTTGGGCAATTTTGATTGGGTCTTTAATTTTTTAATTTAATTTTTATTCCATTTTAATCTGAGAATAATAAAAGCCTCACTTCAAGTTTATTTTAACTTTTATGATTCTCTATTGCAACTAACTGCTATCTTCTTCCTCAAAGCAAAATCCTCTTTCTCACTACAAATTTCCTCACTTTAACAATGGCTCCAGTAGTCAAAATCATGTCACAGTCAGGATTCATCTATGAGAAGAACGACTTCCCTGCTCTTGTAAACAAAGAAATTCCTGCATCTGAAGACTTCCACAAAATGATGGACTTTATGAAGGGATGCAAACTCAGTTATGTCATGCTGGAATCACCCACAATCTACTGTGAAGTTGTGGAGGAGATATAGACAACTGCTGTGTACCAGTCTGCTGACAAAACCATAACTTTTACTCTTAAAGGTAAGCAATTCTGCATTAACAATGATATAATTCAAGCATGCTTTAAGATTCCTGAAAACACTACTATTGAACCATACACAGATGCTAATTTAGTTACCATGCTTAATTCTATTGGCTATTCTCTTCCGACCACTAAGTTAGGTGAGATTAGAAAGCTAGGTCTTAGGAAAAGACTGGAGTTATTTGTGTAATGTAGTTACCAAGGTGTTTTTTAGTAAGATAAGTAATTTTGATTATGTCAACACTGCCATACTTTATATGCTATTTACTGATAAGTACTATAATTTCAGTGACAGGATCATGTTTGAGTTAGGTTACAAGTTAGGGGAAATTAAAAGAGAGCTAAAACTGTCTATTATGATAGATTCTTTATGATTCTTGCTAACCATTTTATTGAGTATATTATTATTGAGAACCCAACCAACAAACTGGATAGTTGGGTTCAAGAAAGGAGAGTGATTGCAGATCTTAACAGAGCAAGTCACCACAATGAGGTGCCCCTTTTCTATTTTCCAATCATGGAGGGCCCTAAGGAAAGTGAGGTAAGCACCACTGTCTCTACTATTTCTACCTCCCAAATTTCTTTGCCTTTGAGTATGGCTATAGCATCTGTGTCAATGGCCCAACAGATATCTACCCAAGCCACCAAAACAAAAATTTCCAAATCCAAAACAATGAAAACCCCCTCTCGTTTCTCTCAAAAGAAATTAGTTGCAAAATCTACCAAAACTAAAGAGGGGAGTGTGAAGGGTGGTAAGATAGGTGAGGGACAGGGTGAACATCAAAGAAACCCCAAGAATATGGATGGAGAGATGAGTGTACCCAAGCCTAGCCACACCACATTTTCCCAACAAACTGTGGTGATTAATAAGGAAATAAACACAACTCTAGTTTCATCCTCCCAAAATGATGTTACTATTGAAACAAGCTCCTAACCAGGATCACAGACCAAGAGGGTAAGGGACACAAGCTCACCATAAACTTATGCCAAAAAGAAGATATCTAAGACCATTGGGGATGCACAGGGAACACACACAGTATAAACTACAGCTAAAGACTCAGTCACTGCACCATCTCAAATTCAGTTTGATGTGGCTCCAATAAATGTGAAGTCACGGCCAAAATCTTTAGTCATAGAAGCACCACAAACACCAAACTCTCCCACAAATTCTCTGGATGTGGATATGATCAACACATCAATCCTTGATTCTCATTCTTTAACTCTGTTGGAGAAGCCAAAATCTAGTGCAAGTGAGAATCATCTTTTAGATGATTTGTTGGCTCACTTGCCAATTCTTTCAGGAACTATTGAGACATCTGTGCCCAAATTATCATCAATCTGCACAGAGTCTATAATAGTTTCCACTCCAAACTCTATCATTTCTTCTATTCCGGTGGATATTGTTCATCCATCGGTTAGTGATTGTATCCCGACGGATGTGCCTAACAGCAGTCATCCGTCGGCTATTCTAACTACTACCTCGATGGATGTTCCTCATCCTTCGGTACTCACTACACAAACTAAAATTTCAAAAATTGTTACAAGTGTAGATGAGTTAGTAGTTGTACAATCACTCTTAAGACTGAGGGAAGGGAGTGAATTGAGTGAGAGGCTAAGTTGCTCTCAGGCAAAAGGAGTGCAAAAGAGAGAAATCATGTAGGCTATTTCTTCCAGCCTGGAAAAAGAGAGTGAGAGGAGTTCCACCTTAGTAGGTGAAGGTGAGGGTGTGAGGGTGGTAAGCCAAGGGGAGCCCTTGATGCAAGAACAGAGAGAAAATGAGAGAAAAGCATGTACAACTGAATGGGAAGAGCCCATTGTAAGTGAGTTAATGGATGTCAATGAGGCTGTCAAAAGATAGCTAATTCAGCAAGAATATCAAGTTGTTTTAAATTCTGTTTCATTTGAAGCTGAGGCATTTACTCACCATGTTTCAGTATATCAAGTTCTAGCTGAATAGGACAATGTGGCTGCAGAAAAGATGCTAAACTTGGTGCATACAACTAGTTCAATGCAAAGAGCAAAGGATGCCATCTACAGCTGGTAATGATGTTGATTATGGAAATGGTGGTTCTGAAGAGTTCTTTGGAGATGAAGATGATGATGAAGAAGAGCCAATGGACATAGGGGAGAAGAAGGCCCTAGCTCCAGATCTAGCATGCCATCTTAGGCATTTTCCAAAAATTGTGATGAACATCATTTCAAGTCCACTCTCTTTCATATAATTCAACAGACACAGGCTGTTCTTCAAGCCACTACTAATGCTAGCACCAAGAAGCTTCTACAGGCACACCTCAACTCTCTATAACTACATCAAATACAATCTCCAACACAATCTGGATGTCACTTCAATCAAAAAAAAGATTGACCAAGTCAAGAAGGATGTCTCTGAAAGATTGGATGCTAAATTTCCAAATACAACAGTGCTTGACATCAACAGACAGTTAAGAAAGAATTCTAATCTTGCAACCAAAGTGGATTCCCTGGATACAAGTCTAAAGGAAGTAGAAGCCTCTCTCACTCCCATTCATTTACATCAGGCCCAACAAAATCAGTTGCTTCAAAAGCTGGTGGCTGCACAAACTTTAACCTCCACTCAACTTGATGCTAACAAAAAGGGGAAAAAGACTCATTTGTCCCAGTTAGTCAAGGAGAGCCAATCAGTGAGGGGGAGGATGTGCTTCACATTCAAGTCATTCAATTTAGTCAAGGAGATAATCTACATGAAACGATACACGATACGAACACTTTTGATTATTATCACGATTATTACAAGCCAATGATTATGGTCCTGAATTTTTAGAAAATTATCACTACAACCCACTTACTCGGTCATACGTTCTCATTCTTATATATTCACAATTCAGAATCTCAAAATTATCATCTAGACGCAACATATACACAACAAATATCATTTCAAAATATATCATTCTTCAGCCCAAGTTTCGATATTGAATATACACATAACACACAAGTGAAAACACTAGAAAATGGATCGGAAACTTAACTAAAGCCTGATCATATTCGTATTAGCCTTTTGACTAACTAACCAATGTTTTCTTGAAAATCACACATGAAAGTTATAGGGATGAAATTTACAAGATTGTCTATTTGTATTTATTAAACTCTTCAAGTTCTAATAACAACGATGAGAAATATACTTATGATCTATATATAGTATTTTAAAACTCTAATTCCTAACCTACATTTTATATGTATTGAAATCTGATCTAAATTTTAGGCGCGCTAGTCTAATTAAATTTTATATCCTTATCCTTATAAAATTTTAATCATTTTTCTTTTATTCTTCTAATAAATTTATAATTTGTTTTATGATTTGTTTTAATAACTTTATATAAGAATTTTATATCATAACTATAATAAAAATAAAAACAGACATTACCAGTCAAAGTTTTTGCATTTTTTTATAATTTTTATTGCATTGTATTTCAATTATCATGGATAATACTTTTTATGTTTTTACATTATTTTATTAGTGTTAAGATATAGTTTCTATCATGTTTAATAAGATAACATATTCATAAATATTCATTATCTTGTGAGTAAGTGAATGCAAAATAATTTGTAAGTTGTTGGGTATCATAATATGGATTCATGGTTTTATTGTGGGATAATTAGAATCAATTTAGTGTTTCTATTTGGAAGCCAATAAATTTATGATATTTTGTTATGATTCATCTAACTTGTTGGGCCTATCACTGAAATATATCCGAAATTATTAAAATTGTCATTAAGATATACATGTAAAATAAGTCTAGATCCATGTCCAAGAGACTTTAAGGCCCAACTCATCTATATGGTTTTGAAGTAAATAAATAAAATAGAAATAGTATGAACACATTCTTTTCTATATATACATGCATAAACAAATCTTAATTTTTTACCCGTTTCAGTCACATTATTTTTTCCCTTTGCTCTTTCTCTTTCGGCCGCCTCATTCATGAGTTCACAAATCCCAAATCGAGATCCAAACATATCTTTAAGTCTGTAAAATTTATTTTCAATCAACGCCATATTGATTATGATATATCATTTTTATCTCTTAATTAGTATTTAAAATTAAACCAACGATATTTTTCCAAAAGACCAATTATAAAAAAAAATATTTTTGAGTGTTTATATTCATCTTCGGTTGTTATTTTTGCTTATTGTTTATATTAAATAATGAAGAAAGTGCTCCATAAAGATTGAGAAAGGCGACGACTTGAATGTATCATTTTGTAAGTTTCTTATATGTTTATCTCTTTATTTGATGTAACTCTGTATTTATTTTTTGATTAACATTTAATACTTAAGATTACTATCAGATCTAATAGATAATCGAACCTCTTTGAGCTTATATGATAGATAATCGATTTTTTCTGGTCCGATTAAATATTAATATGTTCACTTTTATTTTTTTTAGATTTTGAATTTTTAACTATTCTCGTACCTTTTATACCTCATATGTTATATAATATGGACTTGCTTACTATTAGAATAATTTTCTTTTATGGGTAGTAATATTATATGCATAGTCATGTATCCGATGAACATTTAACTTCTTTCTAACAGTGTGGAAATTTTGTATGTCATATAGCCATCATGACCAGGTTCTTTCCCAAATTCAATGGAATACTCTGATCCAACTCTTTCTATCCCAAATTCAATGGGTTACTATAATCCTGCTCTTTCCAACAGTGAAGAACATCATCCTCGGCCATTCTCAAACAATCAAATTCTTAATCTTGGAGTTGGTAATGATATGAGTAATTTTGGTCATCTTGGATTTGGTAATCGCATGAGTAATGGAGGTCAGTCTGGTGGAAGCAATTTTGGTCAATCTGGTGGAAGCAATGTTGATCAGTCTGGTGGAAGTAGTGTTGGTCAGCTTTTAAGTCATTGGCCACGAGGACGTCCTCGTAAAGACTGATTTAGAGAGCTTCATTCTCTATCAATTTAATTTATTTTCCAATAACATTTAATATAATAGTGATGTAGTGGTCTATCCGATTTTAGTCAGTGATATACTACATTTTGGTATTTTATATTTTCAGTAATTTTTATATTTAAATTTGGAGATATTTGTATAAAAGTTTTACAATAAAACTTTTTATTTTATTCGATTTTATGTGGTGATTTTCCTTGCAAGCATGTCCTTTTTACATATATATATTCTATTTATTTCAGGTTTAGATGTTTTTTTAACGGGGAACGTCTTTAATGGCTCTAAATTTCATTTGATTTTATTTTAGATGTTTTTTCCTTATTAAGCACGTCTTAATCTTTTTGTTCTAGTATCAATATTTTTTATATATGTTTGTTTACATCCCATCATTTTTTTTTTAGTTTTCTTTTTTCTCTTTTTTTCCGCATGAAGATCCCATTTGTTAAATGCTTGCAGGAGGTACCTTTACATTTCTGGTATTTTGGGTTCCTAATTTTCTATTGGGCCTTAATGTTGGGCCAGCAGGCCCAGCATTCACGTCATTTATAATGCCCTCCAGACCCGAGGTATAAGTCTGGGGGTTACTAGCTAAATATCAAACATGTACAATCTGATTAACAATTAATAAAGAAAAGAAATTAAACCCCTTTAACACTAACCAGGATCTTTTTAGGTTGAAGTATGAAAACAAGAACCACTAACTACTTTATTACAAACCAATTCAAAATCTCACAAGCTCTCTTCATTACAGGCCATTGTCTAATTCATTTTAAACTAAGGTCAACTTTTATTCAAACACACACAGTATCTATCAACACTCCACCTGCTCGAGCAACTCAAAGCTTTCTTCCTGGATTGGGATCAACACCTTGGGTATAAGAGGATCCCGAGGCTTGACCCGCTTCTTTACCACTCGAGTCCTGATGGGTTTCATATTCCTTCTTAACTAGTCCACAATAAGGTGAATAACAACAAAAAGGGGTGAGCAAAAAATTGCTCAACAAGTCCACAAAATATAAACAGTGTTAAAGCATTTTAAATGAATCTGTAATCCCGGGTATATCTGCAAAGATATAACCCTCACGAGAGTAGAAAGAAGGCCATTACTGGCGAGTAAAAATGAACTAAACTGGACACAAGTTCGCATCTATATTCTGCTGATCAGTCAGAATATAATGCAGATCTATATCTCACTATATAGATCTAGTCGGGTACCCAGGCACTACGGCCCATGTCGAGGCACCAGTCATCCCGGTCCTCAGGATTAAGACACACTCAATCCCAAAAATATCATTATCCATTCCATCGCTTAGCAACCGGAACAATCGGTATGCTTTGATATATTCTAAACACCAGAATATATCAATCTCAATGTATCATCAATGGAATATGAATCAAGAATCCAAAGAAACGGAGAAATCAAGAATCGAAATGAAATATGAACAAAGGAATAGCAAGTGTGTATCAGTGATTAAGAACAAGAATCAAAAGAGTGCAAATATGATAAGCATTTGAAGAAATATCACTATTCTGAAAATAGAATAGGGAAAAAACTTGCCTTCGGTGCGATTCATTACAATTAGATCACTTTCGTCTATCACCTTGAACTAATACCGACTCAACTTGCCTGGCTGGCTTAGCTTCTGTTAGCAAAACAGACTGGTTAAGTCACTATGTACTTCAATTACATCTTGAATCGACTTCACACCGTTCCTAACTTCTACCCATGCGCTTATGACCGACTTATGTATTACTTATTAGCAATTAAGACTCAATTAACCACGTAATACACATAAGCACATAAGCACATAATCATTTTTTTATAGTTAAAATAATTTTTTAGAACCAAAATCGACTCGCTGATTGTTCAACTGATCGTTATCTGACTCGTTTCCCATTTTTCCGAAATTTTTCGGACTCGTCTCGGTACTTATTTCAACTGATAATCAAACAAGTAACAAAATCAACTAATTTCTAGAAGAAATTAAGCTTTAATATTATTTTTAATGAAAAGAATTCATTTTTCTAAGTCAACAGGCTTTCGTTTTGCTCGAATCGGACTAACGGTTTAATTATTATCAATTAAACACTGATAATTCAATTTATTATTTATTATAAATAATTATTACCAATTTTTAAAACTCAAAAATAATTTTTAAATCATGATTTAAGAAAAATCAGAATTAAAAATGATTTTTCTATAATTTTTGGAATTAAAATGGAATTAAAATGGAATTAAAATGAATTTATTATGATTTATTCAATATTATTTGATTAATTATCAAAATAATTAATCATTTTTAAATAATTAATAAATAGTTAATAAATAATAAATAATAAATAATTAAGAAAATAATTCAATCTGATTTTTTTAAAAAAAATAATTCAGAATTATTTATAATATAAATCAATTAATTAAATAATTAATTAATCAATTTATAAAATAAATCTGATTTTTAAAATTAATAAAAAAATAAAATAAAAATTAAAAATCCAGAAACATTTGTCAGAAAACAATTCCTGACAAAAATAGATCAAACCCAGGTTGCAAATCGGGTTGCAACCGGGTCACCAAGAACATCCCGGGTCGGGGATGAACTCACCGAAAAATTCCCAGATTCCGGTGGGTTTCCCGGACTCCGGTGATCTCTGTTCCTGGCCAAACGAGCACCGTTTGGTACCATTTTTGATCCCAAACCATTCCAAATCACTCCCCCAGTCTGTTTCAGGCCAAAGTCGACAAAAAACATCCATGTATATCATTCTCCGATCAAAATCAAACTTAACTCCGGCCAAAATCCTATATGACATAAACCCTAGAGATCGTGAATCACTCTACAAACATCGTTTATCCAATTAAATACCATGAATCAACTATAAATCATCTAACACAGCTATATCAATCATCAAAACATCAAAATAACCCTGCAATCAAAAAGTCCTAATTCGAACATAAACCCTAGAATTTGCAAATCAAAAACTACGAATTAAAACGTGAAATTGATGTTAGAAATGGAAAGGACAGATCAAAACCTTCGATTTGGTTACTGGAATCACACAATTTGATGCTGTAATCAATGAGAAATCACGGCTTGATTCTTCAACCCGACTCGGTTCTTCCCGACCCGATTTCAGAGAATTTTGGGTATTTTTGCAGATTTTAATGATTTATTAATTATAATTAAATAATAATTAGGCTTTTTATAGTAGTAAAAATAATACTCCTAAATAAAATTAAGGGGCTAATTATACATTTAATAAAAATGTTTGGCCCTAATTTTTATAATTTTTGAGTATTAAAATTTAATTTATAATTATTTTATATATGCAATATATATGCCAAAATTTCCCAAAAATTGTGAATATTGCAAAAATGCAAAGAAATAATATAAATGAAAGTCCTAGAAATTTATAAAAATAAAAATGTGATTTTTGTGGGGGTTTTAACACCCAATGGGGCCCGGAAAAGTCATTTTTCGTAAAATGAGAAAATTTATAAAATATCTAGATGTTCAGAATAATGCGATTGTAAAAGCCGTTTGATGAAAAATAAGGCCCATTATTTTATTTGAAATATTGGCTTTAAAATCATTGTTTAGGTCATAAAACGTTTCAAATGGAAGTGATGAATGCCAATAAAATATCTGAAAAATACCTTAAAAATACAGAAATGACATGAAATGCACATAACACATAACAGTTAGATTTCAACAGATAATCACACGTAATTGACATATTAATACATATATTTTATTATAAATATAATAGAATATAACGTAAATTTTCCGGTCGTTACATTCTCCCTCTCTTAATAGGATTATGTCCTCAGAATCTTCTATGAAAACAAATGTGGGTATTTCTCTAACATTTCACTTTCAAGTTCCCAGGTTGATTCTTCAACCATAGGGTTTCTCCACAACACTCGTACTAAATATACAGACTTATTTCTCAACACTTTCTCTCGCCGATCTAAAATTCTTACCGGCTGCTCTACAAAAGACAAATCAGGTTGGATTTCTATCGGCTCATACTCTATTATATGCCTAGAATCAAGATTATATCGCTTAAGCATTGACACGTGAAACACATTGTGGATATGTTGCATATGAGGCGGTAAGGCCAATTCGTACGCAAGTTTTCCCACTTTCTTCAAAATTTCAAACGGTCCGACGTATCATGGCTTCAATTTACCCCTACTACCAAATCTGGTCAATCCTTTCCATGGCGATATTTTGAGTAATATGTTTTCTCCTTCCTGATAGTCCATATCTTTTCTCGCCTGGTCTGCATATTTGCGTTGCCTATTTTGCGCTGCATCGAGTCGTTTTCGAATGAGTTCAATCTTTTCTTTTGTCTGTTGAATTAATTCTGGACCCAAAATCTTGCGTTCTCCAACTTTATCCAAATATATTGGTTATCTGCATTTTCTCCCGTATAGTGCTTCATACGGTGGCATTCTAATGCTGGCGTGATAGCTGTTATTATAAGAAAATTCCACTAAAGGTAAATGCTTATCCCAACTGCCTTCAAAATCGATCGCACAAACTCCTAGCATGTCTTCAATCATTTGGATAGTTCTTTCACTTTGCCCATCAGTTTGCGGATGATAAGCGGTACTCATGTTCAATTTAGTTCCAAGACATTCTTTAAATTGTCTCCAAAATCTTGAGTTAAAACGAGGATCTCGATCAGACACGATAGATATTGGAACTCCATGTCGCATCACAATTTCCTTGAGATACAAATGCACTAACTTGTCAAGTGAAAATATTTCGTTAATTGGTAGAAAATGTGCCGACTTCGTGATTCTGTCAATGATTACCCATATCGCATCATGATTTGCCCTAGTCCTCGGTAGTCCTACTACAAAATCCATCGCTAGATGTTCCCATTTCCATTCTGGAATGTCTAACGGTTGTAATAATCCGCTCAGACGTTGATGTTCCGCTTTAACTCGCTGGAATGTGTAGCATTTACTCACCCATTCTGCTATTTCTTTCTTCATGTTCGGCCACCAGAAGTTTTCCTTCAGATCGCGATACATTTTTGTGCTCCCTGGATGAATGGAATACTTTGAATTATGCGCATCTTGCAATATTTCTTCTTTTAATTCTACCACGTTAGGGATCCAGATTCTCGATGCAAAGCATAAAATTCCTTCATTATCTTTCTGAGTTATGATCTCTTCTCCCGTTAGGTCGTCATCTTGACTCATAACTTCCTCTTGACAGCGACGAATCTTCTATAACAACTCCGGTTGGAAAGTCATAGTGTAGATAGCTTCTGCAGATTCATCGGGAATACGAATCTCGATTTCCAATTTATCGAATTCCTTGGCTAATTCTTCACATAAAGTTAACCGATTCAATCTTTTTTTCCTGCTCAGCGCATCTGCTACAACATTTGTTTTTCCTGGATGATAATTGATCGTGACATCGTAATCCTTTATCAATTCCAGCCATCGACGTTATCGCATGTTCAGCTCCTTCTGCGAAAAGATATATTTCAGACTTTTATGATATGTGTAAATTTCACATTTTTCACCGTAGACATAATGTCTCCAAAGCTTCAACGCAAATACGATCGGTGCCAATTTCAGGTCATGCGTAGTATATTTCTGCTCATGAGGTTTAAGTTGTCTCGAAGCATATGCGATGACGTTACCGTGTTGCATCAATACACATCCTAACCCGCGATACGAAGCGTTGCTGTAAATGACGAAATTTCCATGTTCGTCTGGTAATACAAGTACCGGTACGGTTACTAACCGATTCTTCAACTCTTGGAAACTTTCTTGACACTTATCATTCCATACAAACTTCTCACTTTTTTGAGTTAACTTGGTCAGCGGCATTGCTATTTTCGCAAAATCTTTGTCAAATCTTCGATAATACCCGTCCAATCCCAAGAAACTTCGAACTTCTGTCGGTGCCTTTGGTCGTTCCCAATTCAACACAGCTTCAATCTTCACTGGTTCGACTTGGATGCCTTCTCTACTGATAATATGCCCTAGAAATTGTACTTCCCTTAACCAGAATTCACATTTCGAAAATTTCGCGTATAGTTGCTATTTCCTCAGAATTTCCAAAGCTATCCTCAAGTGTTCTTCATGCTCTTCTTCCGTCTTGGAATAAATCAAGATGTCATCAATGAATACAATCAAGAATTTATCCAAATATTTCTTGAATACTCTGTTCATCAAATCCATGAATGCAGCTGGCGCATTTGTCAAACCGAATACCATTACAAAAAACTCATAATGCCCATATCTCGTATGAAACACAGTCTTTGGAATATCTTCAGCTTTAATCTTCAATTGATGATAGCCTGATCACAGATCTATATTTGAAAACCATGCTGCTCCTTTTAGCTGATCGAACAAATCATCGATTCTCGGTAAAGGATATTTTTTCTTGATAGTGAGTTTATTCAATTCCCGATAGTCGATGCACAGTCACATGCTGCCGTCCTTTTTCTTTACAAACAACACTGGTGCACCCCATGGGGATACACTAGGTCGTATGATACCTCGGCCTAGAAGATCTTGCAGTTGCGTTGACAATTCCTTCATTTCTACTGGAGCCATTCGATATGGAGCTTTCGAAACTGCATCTGTGCCTGGTGTTAGATCAATCGTAAATTCAATTTCTCGATCTGGCGGTAATCCTGGAACCTCGTCTGGAAAGACGTCTGGAAACTCACATACAACAGGAATGTCTTCTATTCTAGGACTTCCTTTTTCAGTATCTAACACGTAAGCTATGTATGCCTCACATCCTTCTCGAAGCAATCGTTTAGTCTGCATCACAGTGAGAAATTTCTTCCGCTGTTTTTCGCCTTTAAATATTACCGTTGCATTTTCCGCAGTTCGCAATTTGACTTTCTTATTCGTGCAATCTATCTGAGCATTATGACAAGCTAACCAATCCATTCCCAAAATGATATCGAATTCTCCTAGCTTAAAAGGAATCAAATCTACCGAAAAATGATGTCCGACTATTTCTATATCACACGCAGGACATACTCGATCTACTGGAACTTGGTCGTCATTCGCTAATTTTATAATTAACATCTCGTCCAACCATTCGATTTCACAATGTAACTTATCAAGAAATTCTTCAGAAATAAATGAACGAGTAGCTCCAGAATCATTTAATACTTTTGAATTTATGGCATTCACCAAAAGCGTACCTGCAATAACACTCGGACTCTGCACTGCTTCTTTCATTGTCATGTTAAAAGTCCTTGCTTTGGGTTGATTAGGCGGCGGTGGAGGTAATACCAACACTCTTGGAATACTGGCTACCATAGCTGGTCCTTTACAATTTATGGTGATATGCCCTTTCTTTCCACACTGGAAACAAGTCATTTCCGTTGTTCTACCTGCTAGACATTCATTAGAATAATGCCCTTTCTGCTTACACCGATAACACGTTACATCCCTTTTAATACATACATCGGTATGCTTTCGATTACATGTCTTACAGTATGGCACTGGAACTCTGACCATTCCCTGCTGACTGGAGGTTTGGAAGCGATTACCTGCTTTCTGTGGACCTTGTCCTATCCTTTTAAAATTCAAATTTGCCCGGGCTTGGAATCCCGGCTTTCTGCTGGAGCGATCTTGGAAACTTCCCTGTCCTTTGTCTTGCTGAGATCTTTCACTTTCCCCTTCGATAATCAAAGCTTTCTGAACCACGGCGGTATACGTTGTCAACTCAAAAACTGCAACTTGGCCACGAATCCATGGTCGCAATCCTTCCTGAAATCTTTGAACTAACTTCTCTTCAGTATCAACCTATTCTGGGACAAATCTAGCCAACTCAGTAAATTTGGCCTCATATTCTGCCACGGACATATTTCCCTGCTTCAGTTCTAAAAACTTAATCTGTATTTGATTTTTCACATAGCGAGGAAAATGTTTTTCTAAAAACAATTTTTTAAACCTACCCCAAGCAACAACTTATACACCCTCTAAAGCCTTTTTAGATTCCCAACAATAATTTACCTCTCCTTTCAACAAGTAACTAGCAAAATCAGTCTTTTGGTCCTCACCTATCTTCACTAGTGCAAACGCTTTCTCTATCACTTTTAACCAAGTGGTAGCTTTAATAGGATCAGTAGACCCTTCAAATTCTGGAGGTTTAACTGACTGAAACTGCTTACAAGTAACAACAGGTAATACTTGTGGTAATTGAGGCTCAGGACGAGGTGGCTGTTATAACATTTATTGTTGTATTTGTTGTTGTTAATGCTGCATCTGTTGCTGCATCATTACCATCCGTTATTGCATCAGATGGAACATTTGGTTCATGGTCTCATTAGTCTGATCTTCAGAATTGCTGTTAGAGGCCTCAGCTCTAGTCTTTCTTTTTGGTGCCATCTTCTTCTGATAATAAAACAGGTGATATTTCTTTAACAATATAATAACAATTGACAAGACGTAAAGGAAAACAATTTATCCTGTATTAATAACATGGTTTATATAAAGAAAACAGTTGCTGAATGTAAACAGTTAAATAAAATGGTTGTTCTTTTTTTTCAACAGGAATTATAATATGGAAAGCTGTAAAACAAGAAAGTGAAAGTAAATACTGTAAAACTGTAAAGAATGAAATTTAAATAAAAGAAATTTGAAAAGTACAGTTTATATATATGTGACACCAGCCTCAGGTGTAAATGCTTGATACAAAAAGTCTCGGGCTACTGGTAATCACTACGGTTACAAGTCACACTACCGTTACAAGTCAAACTACTACTACCAGTTAAACTACTAGTACACACGTACACACTACTCACTAAGTTATACTATGCTGCCTCTATATACATCTGTATCCTGGAGTCACTGTCTCAAACTATCACTGCCTCAAAACCCAGGCGGAATACGCCTAAGCTCCTCTCTAAGTGCCTGGACCAAAGTCTGTGCCAAGCGGAATATCCTGTAGAACTCTGCGAAAGAAGGAGGTCCATCATGGGTCAAATCATCAAGCTCCCAAGTGGCACTCATCAACACTGACTGTAATCGTTGTCTCATATAATAATTTGGCTGTAGGGCTGCTAACGGTCCTCTGTCCCTCTGCTCAAACAGATACATGATCTCTCGACACTTTGCCCGCCAATACTCCACATCATCCCTCATAACTCTATACTCATGGTATGGTACCATATACGGCTGAGCAACCTGACCTACTGACTCCTGTGAAGGAACCCTCGGAATACCTGCACCCTGTTGTGGTAAACCTAACTATAGATCCACATCATGCTCTCCCATCCCCTCGACTGGAATCATTTGAACTATGTCCGGCTCTGGGGCATGCACTGGTATAGGAGGTAACAATGGTGGTGGTGGTAACTCCTGTTCAATACCCGGTATAAACTGATGCTCAACTGGTAATGGAACCATCGGCTCAAAGAACTCAAAGGGATTAAACATCTCTATGGGGTCATGAACTATCCCATGTATTGGTGGTACCGACTCCTGTGGCAATGGTGGTGGAGGTGGTAGAGGAGGAAACATATACTCAGATACTGGAGGTATAACTGGTGTTGCTGGCCCAGTAACTGTCCTCTCGGAAGATGCAGAATAACCAGAAGATGCCATCTGATAATATACCAAAGAAAATAAAAGGTCACTAGACAATCCTAAGATTTATACTTCCTTATTCTAATCTGACCTAAATCCTAACACTATTCTTCCTAATTTGACTATCCCTATCTTATGTGATCTCCCTATCTTATCTTAATCCTAATGTTCTTATTTTTAAGGACCAAACCTACAGCTCTGATGCCAAACTGTAATGCCCTCCAGACCCGGAGTATAAGTCTGGGGGTTTATCTGATTAACAATTAATAAAGAAAAGAAATTAAACCCCTTTAACACTAACCAGGATCTTTTTAGGTTGAAGTATGAAAACAAGAACCACTAACTACTTTATTACAAACCAATTGAAAATCCCACAAGCTCTCTTTATTACAGGCCATTCTCTAATTCATTTAAAAATAAGTTTAACTTTTAACTCAAACACACACACTATCTATCAACACTCCACCTGCTCGGGCAACTCAAAGCTTTCTTCCTGGATTGGGATCAACACCTTGGGTATAAGAGGATCCCGAGGCTTGACCCGCTTCTTTACCACTCGAGTCCTGATGGGTTTCGTATTCCTTCTTAACTGACAACAATAAGGTGAATAACAACAAAAAGGGGTGAGCCAAAAATTGCTCAACAAGTTCACAAAATATAAACAGTGTTAAAGCATTTTAAATAAATCTGTAATCCCGAGTATATCTGCAAAGATATAACCCTCACGACAGTAAAAGGAAGGCCATTACTGGCGGGTAAAAATGAACTAAAATGGACACAAGTTCGCATCTATATTCTGCTGATCAGTCAGAATATAATACAGATCTATATCTCACTATATAGATCCAGTCGGGTACCCAGGCACTACGGCCCATGTCGAGGCACCAGTCATCCCGGTCCTCAGGATTAAGACACACTCAATCCCAAAAATATCATTATCCAGTCCATCACTTAGCAACCGAAACAATCGGTATACTTTGATATATTCTAAATACCAGAATATATCAATCTCAATGTATCATCAATGGCATATGAATCAAGAATCCAAAGAAACGGAGAAATCAAGAATCGAAATGAAATATGAACAAAGGAATAGCAAGTGTGTATCAGTGATTAAGAACAAGAATTAAAAGAGTGCAAATGTGATAAGCATTTGAAGAAATATCACTATTCTGAAAATAGAATAGGGAAAAAACTTGCCATCGGTGCGATACACTAGAATTAGATCACTTTCGTCTATTATCTTGGACTAATACCGACTCAACTTGCCTGGTTGGCTTAGCTTCTGTTAGCAAAACAGACTGGTTAAGTCACTTCATACTTCAATTGCATCTTGAATCGACTTCACACCGTTCCTAACTTCTACCCATGCGCTTATGACCGACTCATGTATTACTTATTAGCAATTAAGACTCAATTAACCACGTAATACACATAAGCACATAAGCACATAATCATTTTTTATAGTTAAAATAATTTTTTAGAACCAAAATCGACTCGCTGATTGCTCAACTGGTCGTTATCTGACTCGTTTCCCATTTTTTCAGAATTTTTCGGACTCGTCTCGGTACGCATTTCGACTGATAATCAAACAAGTAACAAAATTAACTAATTTCTAGAATAAATTAAGCTTTAATATTATTTTTAATGAAAAGAATTCATTTTTCTGAGTCAACAGGCTTTCGTTTTGCTCGAATCGGACTAACGGTTTAATTATTATCAATTAAACACTGATAATTCAATTTATTATTTATTATAAATAATTATTACCAATTTTTAAAACTCAAAAATAATTTTTAAATCATGATTTATGAAAAATCAGAATTAAAAATGATTTTTCTATAATTTTTGGAATTAAAATGGAATTAAAATGAATTTATTATGATTTATTGAAAATTATTTGATTAATTATCAAAATAATTAATCATTTTTAAATAATTAATAAATAGTTATCAAATAATAAATAATTAAGAAATAATTAAGAAAATAATTCAATCTGATTTTTTTTTGAAAAAATAATTCATAATTATTTATAATATAAATCAATTAATTAAATAATTAATTAATCAATTTATAAAATAAATCAATCTGATTTTTAAAATTAATAAAAAATTAAAATAAAAATTAAAAATCCTGAAACATTTGTCTGAAAACAATTCCTGACAAAAACAGATCAAACCCGGGTTGCAAATCGGGTTGCAACCGGCTCACCAAGAACATCCCGGGTCGGGGATGAACTCACCGGAAAATTCCCCGAATCCGGTGGGTTTCCCGGACTCCGGTGATCTCTGTTCCTGGACAAATGAGCACCGTTTGGTACCGTTTTTGATCCCAAACCATTCCAAATCACTCCCCCAGTCTGTTTCAGGCCAAAGTCGACAAAAAACATCCCTGTATATCATTCTCCGATCAAAATCAAACTGACTCCGGCCAAAATCCTATCTTTTGATTCTGTAAACCAAACTCAACGTTCTATAGTGGAAATTAAAGCTATGAATACATACAATCAAAGCCTTAAACTTTCAGGAACCAAAGATTCACAGAAATCATCGAGTTGTGTTTTGGAAATCTGACATAAACCCTAGAGATCGTGAATCACTCTACAAATATCGTTTCTCCAATTAAATACCAGGAATCAACTGTAAATCATCTAACACAGCTATATCAATCCTCAAAACATCAAAATAACCCTGCAATCAAAAAGTCCTAATTCGAACATAAACCCTAGAATTTGTAAATCAAAAACTACGAATTAAAACGTGAAATTGATGCTAAAAATGGAAAGGACAGATCAAACCCTTCGATTTGGTTACTGGAATCACACGATTTGATGCTGTAATCAGTGAGAAATCACGGCTTGATTCTTCAACCCGACTCGGTTCTTCCCGACCCGATTTCAGAGAATTTTGTGTATTTTTGCAGATTTTAATGATTTATTAATTATAATTAAATAATAATTAGGCTATTTATAGTAGTAAAAATAATACTCCTAAATAAAATTAAGAGGCTAATTATACATTTAATAAATATATTTGGCCCTAATTTTTATAATTTTTTAGTATTAAAATTTAATTTATAATTATTTTATATATGCAATATATATGCCAAAATTTCCTAAAAATTGTGAATATTGCAAAAATACAAAGAAATAATATAAATGAAAGTCCTATAATTTTATAAAAATAAAAATGTGATTTTTGTGGGGTTTTTAACACCCAATGGGGCCCGGAAAAGTCATTTTTCGTAAAATAAGAAAATTTATAAAATATCTAGATATTCAGAATAATGCGATTGTAAAAGCCGTTTGATGAAAAATAAGGCCCATTATTTTATTTGAAATATTGGCTTTAAAATCAATGTTTAGGTCGTAAAACGTTTGAAATGGAATCGATGAATGCCAAATAAAATATCTGCAAATACCTTAAAAATACAGAAATGACACGAAATGCACATAACACATAACAGTTAGATTTCAACAGATAATCACACATAAATGACATATTAATACACATATTTTATTATAAATATGATAGAATATAACGTAAATTTCCCGGTTGTTACATCATTTACAAGGCGCAACTACTTATTTGTAAAATTAACAAAATAAAATACCTCATATTTAAGGGGAAAATTAGATTTTTTAACAGATCTTATAATAATATGGGTGATTGTTAAAATTATTTTTTTAAAAGAATTACATTTCCAAATGGGAAACTGAAACATAATGAATAATCGAGTAATATTTCATGGAATCATTATTGTTAATGAAATATTACATATTAGAAAAATAATTGTTCAACTTTTTTAGAATTTAATAAAACAAATATTCATTTGAGTAAGGTTATAAAAATAAAAATTGGCATTCTTATTTGGTACCCCTGTTGTACAAGACATGCCTGCATAATAACAAGACTCAGTCAAATTGACAACCCTAGTAAGGTGTATTGTTATCTTAGTTTGCATTTAGTATTATAACATTTAAAATCTGTGAAAATGTCAAAGAGCAGACTGAAGTCGTTTTCTTTAAACAGTATCAAGCCTAAGAATTCTATCTGGAAGAAGATCAAGAAGATCATGCCTCAGAAAAATTATGAAGAAGCTTGGAGTTGAACAAATCTGTTTTGAGAAAAATGTTCTAAGTCATGATCTCTACAAATCACAGATTTTGTGTTATGGAGAAGTTATTCGAGAATTGCAGAATGACTTATAGAGAACTCAAGAAAGCTACTAGAGAACTCAGAGATATAGACAAGCCAAATTGAAAACATGAAGATTGGAGATATCGACAAGTCATTTCTTCACTAGAGAAGTCAGAGTTATTGACAAGTCAAAATTCATTAGAGAACTCTGAGTATCGATAAGTCAATTTTCACTAGAGAACTCAGAGATATCGACAAGTCAAAATTTACTAGAGAGCTCTGAGTTATTGACAAGTCAAATTTCACTAGAGAACTCTGAGTTATCGACAAGTCAACAAGTCACTAGAGAACTCAGAGATTTCGATAAGTCAAAATGAAGATATGAAGATGAGAGATCTCGACAAGCTAAATTCTCTTATAGAGAACTCAGAGACCTCTACAAGTCAAAACAACAATAGAGTGATTAGAGATCTCGATAATCCAATATACTTATCGAGATGTCAAGTTCTCTATATGCCTAACGGGAGAGGTCGATGTAAAATCTCAAAGTACAAATTGCAGACTAGTTCAATATCCAAGATTAACAATCAACAAACAATCCAACCAGCTGGATTAACAAATCTACAAAAAGCAGCTTGAAGAGTGTGCAAGATCAAGAGTGTAGATTAACTGACAAAGGAAGATCAAAGTTAACACAGTATGCAAAGATATGCTAAGCCATAAATGGAAGATAGACTTTTTCCTAAAATGGAATGATTAGTGATAGTCTACAAAAGTTAATAGCATTTTTTATTACACACTGCGTAAACCAGTAGTTAACTATCATATAAAGTTAACATCGGTCCTTTGTTAGTTGTAATAAATAAATCAGGAATTCTTGTATTCTCTCAAGATTGAAGCTAAGCTCTTTATCAACAAGGAGCCTAGAAATTTTGTAGCAAGATATTCTTAATTTTAATAAAGAATTAAGTGAGTTTTGAAAGATCTGTGTTATTCATTGTTGCATGCTTAATTTTAGTTTTAACACATCTTACTAAAAGATTTGATTTACTTTGTTCAAAACCATAAACATTTCAAGTAAAGCAGAAAAACATAAAAACACATTCACCCCTCCCCCCTCTGTGTGTATTTCATTACCTAACAAGTGGTATTATAGCAAAATAGCATCAAAATTTCTAATTTTGACAAAGCTAACTACACTCTTTGGAAAAAGAAAATGTTGCTGTTTATCAGGATGGTCAATCCACTCTACATTCAGATTCTCAAAAATTGGCCTTTCACTCCTATGGTTAGAGTTGAAAAATCTACAGATGGAGACATAGTCATCCCAGCTCATTATGCTCCAAAAGATCCTTTTGAGTACACAGAGCCTGAGAAAAAAAAAGTTTCCCTGGATAGTGGCTTACAGCAGATATTGATAGAGTCACTTGACAATGTAATGTACAACATCATTGTCAATTGTAACACTGCTAAGCAGATCTGGGAAAAAGTAAACTTAAAATTCTTGCTTACACTCCCTGATCATTTGGAACAGAAAATTTCAGCAATCAGAGAAAGGAGAGACTTGAGCAGAATAACTCTGGAAGTTCTGTATAGAATCTTAATTACAAATAAATTAGAAATGATTCAAAGAAAATCATTAAGAGCTGGTCAAGGGCATGTGGTTGATGGTTCAAGTGCTCTAATTGTCAATGAAAGCCAGACCTCAAATGATGAGCCAAGATCCCAGACTCCAATTGCCTCAACAAGTGAGCAAAGAACCAATAATTCACATGAACAAGTCATTCCAGAATTGGAAGAAGATGAGTTCTACACCCTAGATGAACTTGATGAGCTTGATCAGTCAATGGCTTATTAGGCAAGAAAGTTCTCTAACATTAGAGTAAAGAAGCCAAGATTCTTCAAGGGTAAAGGACAATCAATCAACAAAGAAAGCAGCTGGAAAGGAAAAGGGAAGTACACATCTGATAGAAAAAATTGTTACAAAACTGGATCTGTTGACAGATCAAAGATAAGGTGCTACAACTGTGATGAACTAGGCCATTTTGCTATAGAATACAGGAAACCCAAGATAACAAAGAAAGACAAAGCCTATTTTGAATTGGAAGCAAAGTATGAAGCTCTTCTGAAGAAACAACAAAGCAAAGCTTATATTGCAGAGGGAAAAAGTTGGAATGACTCTGATAATGATAAAGATGAGGAAGTTGGAAATTATGCACTAATGTCCTTGGAGCATGGAGAATCATCCTCATCAAAATCACAGTTACCAACTCTCACTACCATTGATTTAAATATGAGTCAATATAAGGAAACTGTAGAGAAGATGAGCACATAAATGTTTCACAATCATACAAGTATGGTTGCTGCTAATGAAGAAGTTAGCAGACAAACGAAGATAAATGAGAAGCTTGAAAATGAGAAACAAGAATCTGAATTGTTGTTGGTAGAGCTTGAAGCTGTAAGAAAAGAAAATGCATATCTGAAGAATAAGCTCAAGTGTGCATGTGAAATTGAAGCATCCTAATGGAAAAGCTGGAAAAGAATGAGGTAAAGTTGAAGTCCTTCAAGAATGCATCTGAGTTGGTTGGACAATACCATGATAAAAAAAGACATGTGCAAATATTTCTATTGGTCTTGATTACGATGCCTTGAACAGCAAGAAGAAAAATATAAGTGACAAAGAAAAAGCAACAGAAAATGAAAATGTTCTAGCAATGCTGAAAAAGGTTGTTTCACCTATGTTCAAGGCATGTAAAGTTAACTTCAGTGAAGAAGAGTTGATTATCAAGCAAGAAATTGCTGATGAAGATTATGAGAAGAAAAATGCAGAAGCAACTCAATCTTCCACAGCTGAAGAGAAGCTCATAGACAACCAAGGCTCCAAGACACCTGTCAAAGAAACCAAAACTGGGGATGCAAGAAAGAAGAAGAAAAATAGAAATGGGAAAATTGGGATAAACAAAAGCAACAATTTTGCTTATGTTGCAGATGCTCCAAGAAAGAAATGTGAGAAATGTGGCTCTGTGAATCATCTAACTTACCTTTGTAAAAAGGTTGTTAGCAAGCCAGTTGAAGGAATGTAACATCCCCAAATCCGGGGTCAAGATTTGGTGTTACTAAATAATCTTTATATAATATAAAATAATATACAATGACCCCTTAATTGTGGATCAATTACAGGTTATGGCATGAAACAAGAATCTAACTTTCTAAAATCTACAACAACTAAATTACAAATTTATTACCTCTGTACTAATTCCCTTATCTTATTTATCCTAACATCTTCATTCTCTTGCAGCTGGGATCTTTCGAACTTCTGCTGTCTCTTAAGTGCTACTCACTTTTATCCTTATTTATTTCTAAAAGAAATAAGAATTCACAAAGCAAGAGTGAGCCAAAAATGCCCAGCAAGTATCATAATTGGTTTTCAAGTATTAGATCAAAGAAACATCTGGAAACATTTTTTAAATAATTTTAAAACATCTTTATTTATTTAAAACAGTTGAGCGAATAAAACATCGGGCCGCATTAGCCTTTAATCATAAATCACATTTTTCAGTAAAAGAACAGTGAATGTTTAACTGATTCATTTCTTGAATCAAATCTTCATTTGTTTTTGCAATCATAAACTTTCCAAGAAGGAATGTTATTAATGGCGATGAACAATAAATTAGACTGGACACCAGAAACCAACATATACACTATAACCTGCTGATCAGTCAAGATATAGCGCAGATCTATACCCAACCATATAACCCAACAACATACAGGGTACCCAGGCACTATGGCCAGTTAAAGGTCCAGCAATCTCTGGCCCTTAGGTCCAGCTCATTCCTGGCCCTCGTCGTAACCATCCAGTCCGTAGAGTATTTTGATGTCAAATCACTTTGATTTTAAAACATCCTGATTCAGGGTTCGCAAGTAACCTGGAACAATAGGTATTTGCTTAATAGATCAATCGATAATAAAGGAACAAGATCAAAGAGGTACTTGCATAATTAAGAGTAATTGCAGTGAAATATAAAAACATTTAATTATTCTGAACTTAAAATAGGAATGAAGAAATATTTGCAGTATTTTAGAAGAAAGTTTAGGAATACTTGCTTCAATTGATGATAAACCTCTGATCTTTAACTATCTACCATATCACTCAGTCCTGATGTGTCTGCATTTCTATTGACAGACCACTTGACCTTTCTTATCATTAACCATTTCAGGTTTATCTCTATTCTGAATCCACTCATTTCATTACTATACATAATCAGGCTTTACTTTTACAATCTCTTTCTAGCTTTGAATGTCTCGCACTATGTGTATTTATCATAAAAGATACCATTTAATTAACTGACAATATATAATTGTCTACTCTATGCATTTATCCTTATCATCTACCCGCCCGATAATAACAGATAAGGATCGCCTTTAATCATATAAAGTTTAATAGACACGTGGACTCATAATTCACATAACACATAAGCACATAAGGCACGTATCACATATTTCATATCACATATAACTCACTTCATCAAAACATTTTACCTGGTATGATCAAAACTGAAATCGAGTCGAAATACAATTTTACGATAATTACACGACTAAGAAATGTTTACAAAATTAAGCGACCTTTCGAAACGAAAGATTTTATGCACTACACCATATTTGGCCTATAGAAACACTTTTTTTGGTGTTACAAGCATAAATGTTGCCTTAAATCACTAAAATTTGATCTGGGGTAACAGTTTTTTTATGTTACATTAGAGGATACTAGATGTTACCATAGACACGATGAAATCGCTATTGTAACACATAATATAGTGTTAGTATTGATATTAGAATTAGTGTTACGGTAGGACTAAATGTTTAGGCGGGCTCACCAATTTTTTATCAAATTTTCGTAAAACTTTAAGCGGGCCAAAACAAAAAATTTGACCCGCCCATTTTATTTTGGAAAATAAAATATTAACACCCTCATTTTATTTTAGGGTTCTATTCATCACAAAATATGTAGCCTTGGTCGAACAAATTCATCAAGCCAATTCTTGGAACAAATTCATCAAGCAAAATTTGACGGGCTTTCAGGATTTCCCTTATAAAATTTCTCGATCTTCTGGGCCTTCTCTGGGTGTCTTTATGGAGCAAATCCTGTTTTCGGATTTCTAATTACAAAAATTGGGCATATCCGTACTATGTTACTGTTATAAAATAGAAAAGAAGTAACAAGGAATAGAAAAAGGGAAAATTAGGCTATTTGAAATTTTTAAAATTGTTCTTGTATTTGGAAAATAATTTATAGGTTATTGATAGTTTACTAGATAACCATAGTGTTTGGGTGCCCTTTTTTTGAAAATAATGTTTGTACTTGTCTCTATTTTGAGTTTACTTGTGATGAATTTATCAATATTCTTCTTAACAATATGGTACTTAGTAAGGAGATTGGATCTATCTCAAAAGTACAAGCCATTAGTTAACAGATGCATTGTACATGGAGATCTTGAAAGTTGAAAGTCAAAGTGAATGTAAACTCAGATCTTCTTACCGCTACTAGCAGTGAAAGGTTGAAACTTCTCGATGACCACAAGCAGGCTCTTAGCATTTCGTATTGGGTTCTGGTTAAGTTCTGAATTTTTTGATTAGTTTGTTGTTGAGTTCTGAGAATTCAGTTATAAATAGGTAGTTTTATTTCTATTAGAAAGATGAAAAGTGACTCCAGTTTAGAATCTATAAGTTAGCCAAAAAAATATTATGCATTGTTTAATCTGCAATTTTGTTTTACACAGATACCTATCAATTTTACATGAAGAGGGTCTTTATTTATCATACGTAAGTATCATATTGCATTTTTTTCCTGAGTCAAGATTTCTATATTGCTTTGTTTTTAAAACAATCAGTGTGCAACACCATCAGCTTAATATATCAGTGTGCACCGGAACCGTATGTCCTCACAGGGCTGGAAAAATAGGTAATGTATTTGACTATTTGTTACCAACATAATCTAACATTACTATGTTTCTTGTTTAAACTAAAGTACCATCATAGCTTCTGACTGAGCCAAAACACTACAATGGGCTTGTTTATGAAGTTGTAATAGCTGCTGGACAGATGGCGAAAGATTAAGATTCACTAGGTCTACTGCAGTGACAATCATCTGTGATCATTCTACGTTGTTTTGGCATCAATAAAAGGAAAAAATGGCTGGGTATCAGATATCGCAGGCTTAGCTTGTTATTTTGGGAGAATAGCAAAAGATCATGGAGTAGAACCAGACATCGCATACTTGATCAACCAAGACACAGGAGAGCCAACCTCACAACATTCAGTTGATGGTACCATCCTTATTAATATATTAATATTTAAGACATCTTCGGCAGTACATTAGCTATTTTCAGTTCTTTAATGTATTGGTTCGATTTCAGTTGAACGTGGTCCTATGCAGTTGATGGTACCATCCTACTATTGGTATTTTTTTTCTTTTTTAATTGCATCATGTTGTTTCTGATTTTAGCTTGTTTTAATGTTCATCATTTACAATTCATACTTATTATTATCCCAGCCTTGATTAATTATAAGTGAACTATAATAATGAGAGATCAAGGTAAGTCTTTTGGCCTACTAATTTGAGTTTTCGGGTGGGTTAGTGTATCAAGTCATTGACATGCTGTTCTTCATATATGATCAGGGATTTTACAAATCCATCTCTTCCTTCAGAACAGAGAGGCAGATCCTCGCAAGTAAGTTTATTCCCTAATCCAGTATCATATATATTTGGGGGCCCCATTATGCACTAAACATATGATTTCCTTTTTCTTTGCAATAGCCAGGTTATGGTGATGCAGGTGGTGTGTATGGCTTTCAACCTCCAGGAGTCAGGCCAGGTACTAAGTTTTCTGGTTGAACTATTTTTGTTTCTCTTTTAATCTACTCTAGCTATTTTCTAACTTTTTTTATTTGCCTCTTTCTTGTCCCAGTTGGATTCCCGCAGGTGGGTGTTGCTCTGATCATGTTTTAAGACCTTTGTGAGATGTTTATATCAGAGCCTGGGAGTTGCTGCTGCTACACTTAACTAAACACTCTTTTTACAAGTAGTACACAGTGCAGGACATGTTGAAGAACACTAGATAGAGGGGATATACACCTGATATATACTTCTTAACTGAGAATTGGTATAACCACAATAAATGGACAGATCTATTCTCAATATACCCAAAATACTTGAGTATACAGGTAAAAGTAATACCAGTTGTTTAGGTGAAGAAGCTTAAAATTAAAATAATTATTTTTTAATAATGTGAAAACTACTTTTACCCATTATTTACTTGCAACTAGGCTCCTCCCAAAAATAAATGGAAAAAAACTCGTGTAATTACTCTATTATGTAATCTAAAATATTTCTAATAGTCTTTTCATGCATTATAGTCAAACTTGACAGGTAATATACAGTGCTTTTCCTTGTTAAAGCTTACTGGTTGAGTCTATAGTGCTTTTCCTTCTGCTACTTTTTACAAGCACCGTATTTTCCAGTCAAAGCATGTTAGTATCGTGTTGCACTTCATATGATCTCTCTATTGTTGTGTTAGAAGAGTCGCTATTGTACTGCTCCATATTTAAATGTTTATTACATATCAGCAGCTCTGGCGTTAATGTTCAGTTTGTTTGTAGTTGATTAGTCCTAAAGGTTTGTGGTTATGGTTTAAAATTTACCCCAACCCTTCTTTACAGTTTCTGGTAGTATTTTTCAACAGTAGTACAAAATATTTTTTGTTTAAGAAAGTACGATTGTCGTGTTCTTAATTTTCTATTTCAACAGGGCCATAAAGTTAACGGTGTCCCTTTGAGACGTGTGAACCAAACATATGTGATTGGTACATCAACCATGGTTGACATTTCTGGGGTTAATGTTGAAAAGTTTGATGACAAAGCCAAGGAGGTAACAAAGAAGAACAAAAAAGGAGAATGGGAGTTTTTTGCTGGCGAGTATATGAATTTTGTGATGCTGCGAAGGGGATTTTGGTCTGGTTTTTTTTCTGCAGAAATTTCCAGATTTTCAGAGCTCGCTTTGCAGGTGTCTGGCTGTTTCGAAGTATTGTCATTCGAGGACCGTGTTTTCCTTTTTGTTGTCTTCCGTCGCGGGAGTCTGGGGTTTTCTCTTTGGAGCATTTTATGTACCTCTGTGATTCTGGCTTTTGGGTTTCTGGATGTTGCAGTTTTGGCTTCATTTTTGCTTGATTACTAGTGGGCTTTTTGGTTAAATTTTTTAGATTTGCCTAGCTTATTTTAAGTTAGGTTTGTTTTTTGATGTAATTTATTTTTGTTTTTTTGTTTTTTCTCTTTGTTTTTCTTAGAGCCTGTTTTAAGAGATATTTTGAGAAATGACTCGTCTAAATTATTTCTCTTTTATATATTTTATGAGGCTTAGAGCTCGTTTACCAAAAAACAAAAGTACCAGAGTGTTAAAAAAGAATGTTACAATAAGATATAAAAATGTTACCAAAAGATTGAATTGAATGTTACAATAGCAAATATGGTGTTACAAAAGAGTCTATTCCAACATATTTTTGGTGTTACTAAAGGGTAAAGTGTGTTGCAATGGAACTGTGGTTACACCTTCAACTTGTTACCATAGAAATAGAAAATGTAACTATAGGTACTCTATTGTAACACATTGAGAGGTGTTACCAAAATTTCAAAAAGTGTAACCGTAGACACCTATTGTAGCAGGGGCAAATCCAACACTCCCAAATTTTCAAAAAATGTAACCATAGCCCATTTTTTTGCTTTAGATAACACTTTTTGGCCATTTTAACACCCTTTTTTTTGGTGTTGCTACAGGTCAAATATGGTGTAGTGGTCTCGAAAGTATTTTTAATGAAAGCAGATATTTTTCTGAGTCTATATACGTTCGTTTTGTCTGAAACGGGCGATTGATCTATATAATACTGTTAGGAATATGTTGGGAACTTGATGAAAAGTTAAACAAAATACCTTAGTAGATTTAACTTAGTGAATTTGTAGCTCTCGACGAATGTTTTATTATAGTCCCGAAGGATGATCTTTATAGTCCCGACGGATGATAACTGAACATCCATCGAGAGTGTAGCTTATGTAACAATAAGTATTGTAGCACTTTTATGTAAACAACAATGTTTTAGTCTAGTAGATTCTGATGGATTCTCTAAGTCATGTTGACTACTAGATTGATATACAAAATAAGTTGGCTAATTGTAAATATGAGATGTCTTGTAATTCTGTATAAGTGAAATGGAGTCAAGTGATATATAGACTCCCGACGGATGATCTACAAGGCACCCGATGGATGATCAACATATTCCTGATGGATGTTTATCATATTCCCGAAGGATGTTCAACAAAATCCCGACGGATGATTGTTGGGTTCCGAGGCATAAAACGTAGCGGATAAACGTAAATAAAACAAAAAAAATTTCGAAACCCAAAAACAGGATCCATGTATAATTATGGGCAGATTATGGAGATAACGAATCATACCTTTTAAGAGCTTAACTTTCACGAACTCAACGGAGATCCTAGCTATCACGCTTTGTGTCTACCTCTCGGAGAAACACCTCTATGGTATCCACACGAGCACCTCCAAGAACGTCTCACGAACTTGACTACGGAATGGATGTACTAGCCTCCTTCTTGACGATCCGAATTGCCTCTGCCTCTCTTTGCTGCAAGGATTTTCTCAAAAAAACGTACCAAAACTCTTTTTAACCTATCATTATGTATTTATAATGGCTGATTAAAAAGGCCCATAACAGTAAAGCCCAACCCTAGTAGGTATTGGATTAAATAATAAAAACGAATTTCTATTATTTAATTAATAACTAAGTCATACTTAATTATTATAGGCAAAAACATTCCTTTTAATTCGAATTTATATTATCTCAATTAAGTCTTACTTAATTATAATAAAATTCGAATAATCATCAATTAATTTAAATCCATAATTTAAGTTAACTATTCCATTAAGTGCTCTATTTGTGCGACCCTATAGGCTATTATTTAATTGGCAATATTTTTATTCTCTAATAAAATTATAAACAATGAGCGGTATCTAGTAATACATCATTGTTACCCAATTAAACAATAATTAAATCGTGATTAGATAAAACCTTTCGTGATTAATGTTTTTCGTGTAATATAATCCATTTAACCATATATATTATAGATTAAACTCGAGGCATATATTTAGTCATCCTCTTCAATATTTAATCCGGGTTTACTCGATCCATGAGTAGACTATCAAGATAAATCATAATTTGAGCATGGTCATGCTTTTATAGTCTCACTCAATCAGGAGGCCAATAATATCTCTCCTAATTATAGGAGGGTTAAATCCTTTATCTATCATTCATATTTCTCATACGACTCATGATATACCCGATGTCCACTTTTATCATCACCCGATCAAAAGTAACTTTTAATGTAGTCAAAGTATATTAATCCTCGTATAGAAATATAATGATTTCAAGTCAAAGAATCGTTACACCATTATCACTGTGAGTCTTTCTTATGACTTTATTAAACATGAAGAATCTCACTGTTGGTCTGTCTAGCACCATGTACTCTCACATGTACCTATGTATTGACTTTAGTATCCACATACTTATAACCAATGAGATGTGGTTATCTTGTCAAACAACATACTAGTCTATCTATGTATTATTATTGTCCTATATAATAATACTCGACTAGGGACCTTTAAGAATATGATATATTATATAATCTCAAGTTCAAGTCATGTACTTAAACTATACATTGTGTATCATGATTCTAAGGACATTTATTATGCTAACAAAATATCGCAGTAATTAAGGTCATAATAAATACATTTATTGAATGATCAACTGACATAAAGATTTAAAAGAATAATGTATTGCCTCTAGGGCACCTACACTAACAATGATCATATTCAAAATAGCTATTGATAGTGACAACACAGTCACATGCATCGGGTGTTTGCAAAAGGAATGTGGCAGCCTGTTAAGCAGGATTTTGAGAACAAAGAAGCATTACCATTTCCATGCAATTGTGAAGATATTTAAAGATGCTAGATAAAGTAATGTAGCAGCATGATATTAGACTAGATTCATTTTTGTTTTGTTGTCTTGTCTTATTATCATGTAACTTGGTGATATACAAACAAGAGTAGCAAGTAGAACAAGCAACTGAGTAAGCTTATTTTCCAAAGAAATAGATAAGGCTGTATTTTGTTAAGAATTTCTCTGTAAGTTTGTTTATTCATTTGTAAGCAGTTGTGTGTTATTCAAAGCATCACCGAGTTCTCAATCTGATATATATATATATATATATCTGGTGGATACATTCAAATCCACCAAAAAGTTTTAAAGCTTTGTGTTTTATTACTTAGTGTTTGGATTTCTATTATTCTTCCATTCCACATTATTGCAAATCAAACACTGTTATATATATAAAGTTAGAACATCTTTAAAATCTTGAAAAAGAAGCCAGAATTACTTTCAACCCCCTTCTGTAATTCTTGTTGTATTGTTTGGGAATAACAATTGGTATCAGAGCAAGCTCTTGAAGTACAAAGAGTGTAAAGAACATAACTATCAACAAGATGAACAAAAAGGATGTTGGAGTTAAAATTCCATTTCTGGACAAAGACAACTATCACCACTAGAAGGTGATGATGCACATACATCTTCTTTCTCAAGATTAAGCTTATGTGGATTGCATTGAAAGAGGTCATCATGTCCCCATGAGAGCTGCTACAGGGACTGAACCATCAGTTCCAAAACCTAGGCATGAATGGTCTGATCCAGACATTGAGCAAGTCAGGAAAGATATAAAGGCCATGAATATACTGTTTAATGGTGTTGATGGTGATATAATTGACAACATGATTAACTATAAAATAGCCAAAGAGGTTTGGGACACAATAGAGATTATTTGTGATGGTACTGAGCAAGTAAGGGAGAACAAGATGCAACTCTTGATTTAGCAATGTGAGCACTTCCACTGTGAAGAAAGTGAGTCACTCACTGATATATTCAGTAGGTTTCAAAAACTGCAGAATGCTCTAAAACTACATGAAAGGGTCTATCAAATAAAAGCCTCTAACCTCAAGTTCCTTAGATCTCTCCCAAAGGAGTGGAAGCCAATGACAGTCTCATTGAGAAATTCACAAGACTACAAGGTGTTCACCTTGGAAAGACTGTATGGCATCCTAAAAACCTCTGAGCTTGAAATAGAGCAAGATGAAAAGATGGAGAAGGGAAGGAAGAAGGGAAGATCCATTGCACTAGTTGTTGAGTTAGAGAAGGAGAAAGAGATGAAGGTGGAAGCTGTTAAATCTACATCAAAGGTCTGTGAAAGCAAGGGTAAAGGGGTGGTAGCTGAAAATGAAGAACAATTGAGCCAAGATGAAATGGATGATATAGATGAGCATCTAGCATTTTTATCCAGGCAGTTTGCCAAGCTCAAATTCAAGAAGAATTTTGGAGCAGCCAAGCCAAAAAGAAACATGGTTGATAAGTCAAAATTCAAGTATTTCAAATGTGGCTTAGCAGGGCATTTTCCAGTGTGTGCAGAAAGCCTGATTCTGGTAAAAAGAAGTTTGATCCTGTTGACTATAAATAGAAATACTTTGGGTTGCTCAAACAAAAGGAAAGGGCTTTCATAACTCAGGAGAATGACTTGGCTGTAGATGGATTGAATGAAGATGAAGAAATTTACTATGTCAATCTAGCCCTAATGGCCAAGTCAGATGAAACGCAGATAAGTTCATCAAGAAATCAGGTAATCACAACTAACATAGCTCATTTGTCTTAAGATGAGTTTAATGATGCAATAAATGACATGTCTACTGAATTATATCACATGCGTGTTACACCCAAGTCTCTCACTAAAGAAAACAATAAAATTAAAAAAATTAATGTGTTTTTAAGTGTTAGAAACAATGTGCTAGAGACTCAATTTATTGAGTTTGAAAAATTAAAATTAGAATGCAAGGTTGATAAGGATGAACTTACAGAATCCTTAAAGAAAGAGGAGATTTTAAGAAAACAACTTGAACGAGAACATGAAGTGATTAAGGCATGGAAATCATCCAGAGATGTCCATGCTCAAATCACTAAAGTTCAAGGTATAGAATCCTTTTGTGATGCAGCCTGGAAAAAGAATAAAGAGAAGCTTGATTCCAACTTGGTTGAAGGACTTTCAATAGATGTGGACTCGACAGATGATGAAAATTATCCGTCGAATAATCAAGAGGATTATACGTCGAAAGACAATGAGCCATTTCCATTGAATGTTAGTAAGCCAGTTAGCAAAGCTAAGCTAGCTAAGTTGAATGATAAGTATGGATCAGTTTCTACAAACTTTGTTCCAGGAGAATCAAGTCAAGTAAGAAAAGAAAAGAGAGTTAATGTTGGGCATCTGTCTCTCAAGCAATTGAATGACAGATTAGAAAAGATTGAGGTTAAAACAGAATCAAAAAGGAAAAATGGTAGAAATGGGAAATTAGGGATTAACAAACATATTAACTACACACCTGATAAATATGCTCCAAGAAAAATCTGTGTTAAGTGTGGTAGTGTTAATCATTTGTCTGTTAATTGAAAACTTGATATGCCTACTCCCATGTATGCACCTTATTCTTTTCCCAACATGACTGCCATGCCTATAAATGTTATGTCTGCTCAGAATATGAATGCACAATTTGCTAATATGCCATTTGCACCTAATCCTTATTATGCTGCATTTAGTATGCCTCAAATTCCATTTAGCATGCCTTACTGGAATAACATGTTTGCAAATAGCATGCCTTTTCATGTAAACCGAAATGTGCATGATAATTCTATTTCAATGACTGGTTTCAAAGGTCCAACTCAAATGACTAAGGATGAATCTGAAATTACCAAGTCAAATGAGGTCAAACCTAAGAAACCAAAAAAAAGGCTAACAAGGCAAGACCCAGGAAATCTTGGGTACCAAAATCAACTTGATTTGATTTTGATGTGTGCAGGGAAACAGAAAGAATCTTTGGTATTTGGATAGTGGGTGCTCAAGTCACATGACTGGATATTCTACCCTGCTCACTGGGTTCAAGGAAAGAGTTGGCCCAAGTATCACTTTTGGAGATGACAGCAAGGGTTATGCTGTGGGATATGGCTTGATTTCAAAAGATAATGTCATCATTGAAGAGGTTGCCCTAGTGGATGGACTCAAGCATAATTTGTTGAGTATCAGCAAGCTTTGTGATAAGGGCAACTCAGTCACTTTCAATTTTGAAGCCTGTGTTGTGACCAACAAGAAGAGCAACAAAGTGGTTCTCATTGGAGTGAGAAAAGGAAATGTGTACCTAGCTAATTTCAACTCATCAAATACAGAATCAGTAACTTGACTTCTCAGTAAAGCATGTCAAGATGAAAGTTGGCTATGGCACAAGAAGCTGTCCCATCTAAACTTCAAGACCATGAATGAGTTAGTCAAGAAAGAATTGGTTAGAGGTATTCCTCAAGTGGAGTTTACTAAGGATGGATTGTGTGATGCCTTCCAGAAAGGAAAGCAGATTAAAGCATCATTCAGAAAGAAGCTTCATTCAACAATTGAAGAACCTTTGCAACTATTGCACATGGATTTATTTGGACCAGTCAATGTATTGTCTATCTTAAGGAAAAGATTTTTCCTAGTAATTGTAGATGATTTCTCAAAGTTCTCTTGGACATATTTTTTGAAATCCAAAGATGAAGCTAGTGAAATCATCATCAATCATATAAGGCAAGTTAACAATCATCCTAACTTCAAAGTAAGAAGAATCAGGAGTGATAATGGAACCGAGTTCAAGAATTCTGTGATGAGATCATTTTGTGAAGAGAATGGGATTATTCATGAGTTTTCTGCAGCTAGAGCTCCACAACAAAATGGAGTGGTGGAAAGGAAAAACAGATCCCTTATTAAAGCTGCAAGAACAATGCTAGAAGAATCAAAGTTATCAACATATTTTTGGGTTGAAGCTGTGAATACTGCATGTTACACTCAGAATATTTCTTTGATCAATCAAGCAAAATGCATGACACCCTATCAATTGTTCAAGAACAGGAAGCCAATATGGAAATTTTTACATGTCTTTGGCTGCAAACTCTATATCTTAGGGAATCAAACTGATCAACATGGAAAGTTTGATGCCAAAGCATATGAAGGAATTTTTGTTAGATATGTTGTGGGAAAAGCATATAGAGTCTACAATCTAAGAACCAACATTGTTATGAAATCTGTACATGTTGTGTTTGATGATAAAAATTTTGATGCCAAAGCAGATGAAGGAATTTCCATGAAAGCCTCAAATTCGATAATGTTGAGATGGTTAGTGATGAAAGTGATCAAGAAATAGTGGCTAAGGATAATGCAGAAAAATCTACAACTAATGAAGCACATAATTCAACATCCGTCAAATTACATAACTGCTTCATCCGTTGGTAGAAAATCTACCGCATTCGTCGGTAGACAATCAGCTTCATCGATCGAGATACAAAGTAGATCATCTGTTGGAACAATGAGAGAAGCTGAGAGTCAAAACAGATGACTTACAGAAAGAACCCCATCTTTAAGTCAAAGATCCATAAACTAAGGGGGGAGTTTCTTATAATCAAAACTCAGTCACACATCAAGACAACAATGAGGTCTCTTCATCTAGAACTAATCTACCACAACAGAGAAAATGGACTAGAGATCACCCTTTTGAGCTCATTATTGGTGATGCATCTTCTAGAGTTCAAACAAGGAAAGCAACTCAAGAAGAATGTCTGTATAGCAGCTTTCTTTCTAAAATAGAACCAAAGAAGGTAGAAGAAGTTGCGTTGGATCCTGATTGGGTTTTAGCTATACAGGAAGAGCTAAAACAATTTGAAAGGAACAAGGTATGGAAGCTGGTTCCCAAGCTTAAAGGAAAGAATTCAATTGGCACCAAGTGGGTATTCAGAAACAAGATGGATGAAAATGGCATAGTTGTCAGAAACAAAGCTAGATTGGTTACTAATGGCTACTGTAAACAAGAAGGAATAGATTTTGATGAAACTTTTGCTCCTGTTACAAGACTTAAAGCCATCATAATTTTCTTAGCCTATGCAGCCCATGTCAATTTCAAAGTCTATCAAATGGATGTCAAAAGTGCCTTTCTGAATGGAGATTTGGAGGAGGAAGTCTATGTCAGTCAGCCTTCTGGTTTTGAAGATCTATATTTTCCAGAATATGTCTACTATCTTTTGAAAGCACTTTATGGATTGAAGCAAGCAACTAGAGCCTGGTATGATACTTTGTCAAAGTTTCTCTAAGAAAATCACTTCACAAGAGGTATTGTTGACAAAACTTTATTCTTTAGAAATGTTAATGGCTCTAGTATACTTGTTCAAATTTATGTAGATGATATTATATTTGGCTCTACAGATGAAGAACTTTGCAAAAACTTTGCCAAATTGATGCAAAGTAAGTATGAAATGAGCATGATGGCAGAACTAACTTACTTTCTTGGTTTACAAGTTAAGCAAGTTAGTGATGGAATATTCTTTAGTCAAACCAAATATATTTATGATCTTTTAAAGAAGTTTGATCTAATGGATTGCACATCTGCAAAAACTCCCATGGCCACTATAACTAAATTTGAATTAAACACTACTGAAAAGTCTGTAGATATTTCAAGCTATAGAGGCATGGTTGGCTCACTTCTGTACTTAACAACTAGTAGGCCAAATATAATGTTTGCTACTTGTCTTTGTGCTAGATTTTAGGCTGATCCTAGAGAATCTCATTTAGTAGCTATTAAGAGAATTTTCAGATATCTCAAAGGAACACCAAAACTTAGAATTTGGTATCCTAGAGATTCTGGATTTGATCTAACTGGTTATTCAGATACAGATTATGCAGGTTGTAAGATTGATAGAAAAAGTACTATAGGAACTTGTCAATTTCTAGGAAATAAGCTGATGGTTGTTGTGCACAGATCTTATGGATGAAAAATCAACTGTTGGACTATGGTCTACAGGTGAATAAGATTTCTATTTTATGTGATAACACAAGAGCTATTGCAATTACTGAAAATCCTGTTCAGCATTCAAGGACCAAGCACATAGATATCAAGTACCACTTTATTAGGGAGCATGTGATGAATGGTACTGTGGAACTTTATTTTGTTCTAAGTGAAAAGCAGCTTGTAGATATCTTTACCAAGCCACTTGATGAATCCACCTTTACTAGGTTGGTAAGTGAGTTAGGTATGCTGAATTATTCTTAAATTATTTCTGATAATTTTGCAAGTTGTGATGCAGCCAGAAACTTAATTGATTTTTTAGTTTTAGATGAAATTTTTGCTAAGTCAAAATTTACATCTCAACGGATGCTCATTATCCATCGAGTTTGATCATTCGTCGAAATAGAATAGCTTGGTAAAAATCAATTACCTTTTTGGATTATCTTATACCCGACGGATAATTACTTTATTCTCATCCGTCGAATCGTCTATATCTTAGCTGTTAAAAGTACTGAACATTATCCATCGGATATACTTATAGTCTGTACGTATATCACGACGGATAATTGACAGAATTTTGACAGTTTATTTTATTTTTAAAACGGCTATTTTGGGCAATTTTGATTGGGTCTTTAATTTTTTAATTTAATTTTTATTCCATTTTAATCTGAGAATACATAAAAGCCTCACTTCAAGTTTATTTTAACTTTTATGATTCTCTATTGCAACTAACTGCTATCTTCTTCCTCAAAGCAAAATCCTCTTTCTCACTACAAATTTCCTCACTTTAACAATGGCTCCAGTAGTCAAAATCATGTCTCAGTCAGGATTCATCTATGAGAAGAACGACTTCCCTGCTCTTGTGAACAAAGAAATTCCTGCATCTGAAGACTTCCACAAAATGGACTTTATGAAAGGATGCAAACTCAGTTATGCCATGCTGGAATCACCCATAATCTACTGTGAAGTTGTGGAGGAGATATGGACAACTGCTGTGTACCAGTCTGCTGACAAAACCATAACTTTTACTCTTAAAGGTAAGCAATTCTGCATTAACAATGATAAAATTCAAGCATGCTTTAAGATTCCTGAAAACACTACTATTGAACCATACACAGATGCTAATTTAGTTACCATGCTTAATTCTATTGGCTATTCTCTTCCGACCACTAAGTTAGGTGAGATTAGAAAGCTAGGTCTTAGGAAAAGACTGGAGTTATTTGTGTAATGTAGTTACCAAGGTGTTTTCTAGTAAGATAAGTAATTTTGATTATGTCAACACTGCCATGCTTTATATGCTATTTACTGATAAGTACTATAATTTCAGTGACAGGATCATGTTTGAGTTAGGTTACAAGTTAGGGGAAATAAAAAGAGAGCTAAAAATGTCTATTATGCTAGATTCTTTATGATTCTTGCTAACCATTTTATTGAGTATATTATTATTGAGAACCCAACCAACAAACTGGATAGTTGGGTTCAAGAAAGGAGAGTGATTGCAGATCTTAACAGAGCAAGTCATCACAATGAGGTGCCCCTTTTCTATTTTCCAATCATGGAGGGCCCTAAGGTAAGTGAGGTAAGCACCACTGTCTCTACTATTTCTACCTCCCAAATTTCTTTGCCTTTGAGTATGGCTATAGCATCTGTGTCAATGGCCCAACAGATATCTACCCAAGCCACCAAAACAAAAATTTCCAAATCCAAAACAATGAAAACCCCCTCTCGTTTCTCTCAAAAGAAATTAGTTGCAAAATCTACCAAAACTAAAGAGTGGAGAGTGAAGGGTGGTAAGATAGGTGAGGGACAGGGTGAACATCAAAGAAACCCCAAGAATATGGATGGAGAGATGAGTGTACCCAAGCCTAGCCACACCATATTTTCCCAAAAAACTATGGTGATTAATAAGGAAATAAACACAACTCTAGTTTCATCCTCCCAAAATGATGTTACTATTGAAACAAGCTCCCAACCAGGATCACAGACCAAGAGGGTAAGGGACACAAGCTCACCATAAACTTATGCCAAAAAGAAGAGATCTAAGACCATTGGGGATGCACAGGGAACACACACAGTATAAACTACAGCTAAAGACTCAGTCACTGCACCATCTCAAATTCAGTTTGATGTGGCTCCAATAAATGTGAAGTCACGGCCAAAATCTTTAGTCATAGAAGCACCACAAACACCAAACTCTCCCACAAATTCTCTGGATGTGGATATGATCAACACATCAATCCTTGATTCTCATTCTTTAACTCTGTTGGAGAAGCCAAAATCTAGTGCAAGTGAGAATCATCTTTTAGATGATTTGTTGGCTCACTTGCCAATTCTTTTAGGAACTATTAAGACATCTGTGCCCAAATTATCATCAATCTGCACAGAGTCTACAATAGTTTCCACTCCAAACTCTATCGTTTCTTCTATTCCGGTGGATATTGTTCATCCATCGGTTAGTGATTATATCCCGACGGATGTGCCTAACAGTAGTCATCCGTCGGCTATCCTAACTACTACCTCGATGGATGTTCCTCATCCTTCGGTACTCACTACACAAACTAAAATTTCAAAAATTGTTACAAGTGTAGATGAGTTAGTAGTTGTACAATCACTCTTAGGACTGAGGGAAGGGAGTGAATTGAGTGAGAGGCTAAGTTGCTCTCAGGCAAAAGGAGAGCAAAAGAGAGAAATCATGTAGGCTATTTCTTCCAGCCTGGAAAAAGAGAGTGAGAGGAGTTCCACCTTAGTAGGTGAAGGTGAGGGTGTGAGGGTGGTAAGCCAAGGGGAGCCTTGATGCAAGAACAGAGAGAAAATGAGAGAAAAGCATGTACAGCTGAATGGGAAGAGCCCATTGTAAGTGAGTTAATGGATGTCAATGAGGCTGTCAAAAGATAGCTAATTCAACAAAAATATCAAGTTGTTTTAAATTCTGTTTCTTTTGAAGCTGAGGCATTTACTCACCATGTTTCAGTATATCAAGTTCTAGCTGAACAGGACAATGTGGCTGCAGAAAAGATGCTAAACTTGGTGCATACAACTAGTTCAATGCAAAGAGCAAAGGATGCCATCTACAGCTGGTGATGATGTTGATTATGGAAATGGTGGTTCTGAAGAGTTCTTTGGAGATGAAGATGATGATGAAGAAGAGCCAATGGACATGGGGGGAGAAGAAGGCCCTAGCTCCAGATCTAGCATGCCATCTTAGGCATTTTCCAAAGATTGTGATGAACATCATTTCAAGTCCACTCTCTTTCATATAATTCAACAGACACAGGCTGCTCTTCAAGCCACCACTAATGCTAGCACCAAGAAGCTTCTACAGGCACACCTCAACTCTCTATAACTACATCAAATACAATCTCCAACACAATCTGGATGTCACTTCAATCAAAACAGAGATTGACCAAGTCAAGAAGGATGTCTCTAAAAGATTGGATGCTAAATTTCCAAATACAACAGTGCTTGACATCAACAGACAGTTAAGAAAGAATTCTAATCTTGCAACCAAAGTGGATTCCCTGGATACAAGTCTAAAGGCAGTAGAAGCCTCTATCACTCCCATTCATTTACATCAGGCCCAACAAAATCAGTTGCTTCAAAAGCTGGTGGCTGCACAAACTTTAACCTCCACTCAACTTGATGCTAACAAAAAGGGGGAAAAAGACTCATTTGTCCCAGTTAGTCAAGGAGAGCCAATCAGTGAGGGGGAGGATGTGCTTCACATTCAAGTCATTCAAGTTAGTCAAGGAGATAATCTACATGGAACGATACACGATACGAACACTTTTGATTATTATCACGATTATTACAACCCAATGATTATGGTCCTGAATTTTTAGAAAATTGTCACTACAACCCACTTACTCGGTCATACGTTCTGATTCTTATATATTCACAATTCAGAATCTCAAAATTATCATCTAGACGCAACATATACACAACAAATATCATTTCAAAATATATCATTCTTCAGCCCAAGTTTCGATATTGAATATACACGTAACACACAAGTGAAAACACTAGAAAATGGATCAGAAACTTAACTAAAGCCTGATCATATTCATATTAGCCTTTTAACTAACTAACCAATGTTTTCTTGAAAATCACACATGAAAGTTATAGGGATGAAATTTACAAGATTGTCTATTTGTATTTATTAAACTCTTCAAGTTCTAAAAACAATGATGAGAAATATACTTATGATCTATATATAGTATTTTAAAACTCTAATTCCTAACCTACATTTTATATGTATTGAAATCTGAACTAAATTTTAGGCGCGCTAGTCTAATTAAATTTTATATCCTTATCCTTATAAAATTTTAATCATTTTTCTTTTATTCTTCTAATAAATTTATAATTTGTTTTATGATTTGTTTTAATAACTTTATATAAGAATTTTATATCATAACTATAATAAAAATAAAAACAGACATTACCAGTCAAAGTTTTTGCATTTTTTTACAATTTTTATTGCATTGTATTTCAATTATCATGGATAATACTTTTTATGTTTTAACATTATTTTATTAGTGTTAAGATATAGTATTTATCATGTTTAATAAGATAACATATTCATAAATATTCATTATCTTGTGAGTAAGTGAATGCAAAATAATTTGTAAGTTGTTGGGTATCATAATATGGATTCATGGTTTTATTGTGGAATAATTAGAATCAATTTAGTGTTTCTATTTGCAAGCCAATAAATTTATGATATTTTGTTATGATTTGTCTAACTTGTTGGGCCTATCACTGAAATATATCCGAAATTATTAAAATTGTCGTTAAGATATACATGTAAAATAAGCTAGATCCATGTCCAAGAGACTTTAAGGCCCAACTCATCTATATGGTTTTGAAGTAAATAAATAAAATAGAAATAGTACGAACACATTCTTTTCTATATATACATACATAAACAAATCTTAATTTTTACCCGTTTCAGTCACATTATTTTTTCTCTTTGCTCTTTCTCTTTCGGCCGCCTCATTCATGAGTTCATAAATCCCAAATCGAGATCCAAACATATTTTTCTCTCTTTAAGTTTGTAAAATTTATTTTCAATCAATGCCATATTGATTATGATATATCATTTTTATCTCTTAATTAGTATTTAAAATGAAACCAACGATCTTTTCCCAAAAGACCAATTATAAAAAAAAAATATTTTTGAGTGTTTATATTCATCTTCGGTTGTTATTTTTGCTTATTGTTTATATTAAATAATGAAGAAAGTGCTCCATAAAGATTGAGAAAGGCGACGACTTGAATGTATCATTTTGTAAGTTTCTTATATGTTTATCTCTTTATTTGATGTAACTCTGTATTTATTTTTTGATTAACATTTTATACTTAAGATTGCTATCAGATCTAATAGATAATCGAACCTCTTTGAGCTTATATGATAGATAATCGATTTTTTCTGGTCCGATTAAATATTAATATGTTCACTTTGATTTTTTTTAGATTTTGAATTTTTAACTATTCTCGTACCTTTTATACCTCATATGTTATATAATATGGACTTGCTTACTATTAGAATAATTTTCTTTTATGGGTAGTGATATTATATGCATAGTCATGTATCCGATGAACATTTAACTTTTTTCTAACAGTGTGGAAATTTTGTATGTCATATAGCCATCATGACCAGGTTCTTTCCCAAATTCAATGGAATACTCTGATCCAACTCTTTCGATCCCAAATTCAATGGGTTACTATAATCCTGCTCTTTCCAACAGTGAAGAACATCATCCTCGGCCATTCTCAAACAATCAAATTCTTAATCTTGGAGTTGGTAATGATATGAGTAATTTTGGTCATCTTGGATTTGGTAATCGCATGAGTAATGGAGGTCAGTCTGGTGAAAGCAATTTTGGTCAATCTGGTGGAAGCAATGTTGATCAGTCTGGTGGAAGTAGTGTTGGTCAGCTTTTAAGTCGTTGGCCACGAGGACGTCCTCGTAAAGACTGATTTAGAGAGCTTCATTCTCTATCAATTTAATTTATTTTCCAATAACATTTAATATAATAGTGATGTAGTGGTCTATCCGATTTTAGTCAGTGATATACTACATTCTAGTTGTTTATATTTTCAGTAATTTTTATATTTAATTTTGGAGATATTTGTATAAAAGTTTTACAATAAAACTTTTTATTTTATTCGATTTTATGTGGTGATTTTCCTTGCAAGCATGTCCTTTTTACATATATATTTTATTTATTTCAGGTTTAGATGTTTTTTTTAACGGGGAACGTCTTTAATGGCTCTAAATTTCATTTGATTTTGTTTTAGATGTTTTTTCCTTATTAAGCACGTCTTAATCTTTTTGTTCTAGTATCAATATTTTTTATATATGTTTGTTTACATCCCATCATTTTTTTCTTAGTTTTCTTTTTTCTCTTTTTTTCGCATGAAGATCCCATTTGTTAAATGCTTGCAGGAGGTACCTTTACATTTCTGGTATTTTGGGTTCCTAATTTTCTATTGGGCCTTAATGTTGGGCCAGCAGGCCCAGCATTCACGTCATTTGTAATGCCCTCCAGACCCGGGGTATAAGTCTGGGGGTTACTAGCTAAATATCAAACCTGTACAATCTGATTAACAATTAATAAAGAAAAGAAATTAAACCCCTTTAACACTAGCCAGGATCTTTTTAGGTTGAAGTATGAAAACAAGAACCACTAACTACTTTATTACAAACCAATTCAAAATCTCACAAGCTCTCTTTATTACAGGCCATTGTCTAATTCATTTTAAACTAAGGTCAACTTTTATTCAAACACACACACTATCTATCAACACTCCACCTGCTCGGGCAACTCAAAGCTTTCTTCCTGGATTGGGATCAAAACCTTGGATATAAGAGGATCCCGAGGCTTGACCCGCTTCTTTACCACGCGAGTCCGGATGGGTTTCATATTCCTTCTTAACTAACAACAATAAGGTGAATAACAACAAAAAGGGGTGAGCAAAAAATTGCTCAACAAGTCCACAAAATATAAACAGTGTTAAAGCATTTTAAATGAATCCGTAATCCCGGGTATATCTGCAAAGATATAACCCTCACGAGAGTTGAAAGAAGGCCATTACTGGCGAGTAAAAATGAACTAAACTGGACACAAGTTCGCATCTATATTCTGCTGATCAGTCAGAATATAATGCAGATCTATATCTCACTATATAGATCCAGTCGGGTACCCAGGCACTACGGCCCATGTCGAGGCACCAGTCATCCCGATCCTCAGGATTAAGACACACTCAATCCCAAAAATATCATTATCCATTCCATCGCTTAGCAACCGGAACAATCGGTATGCTTTGATATATTCTAAACACCAGAATATATCAATCTCAATGTATCATCAATGGAATATGAATCAAGAATCCAAAGAAACGGAGAAATCGAGAATCGAAATGAAATATGAATAAAGGAATAGCAAGTGTGTATTAGTGATTAAGAACAAGAATCAAAAGAGTGCAAATGTGATAAGCATTTGAAAAAATATCACTATTCTGAAAATAGAATAGGGAAAAAACTTGCCTTCGGTGCGATTCACTACAATTAGATCACTTTCGTCTATCACCTTGGACTAATACCGACTCAACTTGCCTGGTTGGCTTAGCTTCTGTTAGCAAAACAGACTGGTTAAGTCACTTTGTACTTCAATTGCATCTTGAATCGACTTCACACTGTTCCTAACTTCTACCCATGCGCTTATGACCGACTCATGTATTACTTATTAGCAATTAAGACTCAATTAACCACGTAATACACATAAGCACATAAGCACATAATCATTTTTTTATAGTTAAAATTATTTTTTAGAACCAAAATCGACTCGATGATTGCTCAACTGATCGTTATCTGACTCGTTTCCCATTTTTCCGAAATTTTTCGGACTCGTCTCGGTACGTATTTCAACTGATAATCAAACAAGTAACAAAATCAACTAATTTCTAGAAGAAATTAAGCTTTAATATTATTTTTAATGAAAAGAATTCATTTTTCTGAGTCAACAGGCTTTCGTTTTGCTCGAATCGGACTAACGGTTTAATTATTATCCATTAAACACTGATAATTCAATTTATTATTTATTATAAATAATTATTACCAATTTTTAAAACTCAAAAATAATTTTTAAATCATGATTTAAGAAAAATCAGAATTAAAAATGATTTTTCTATAATTTTTGGAATTAAAATGGAATTAAAATAAATTTATTATGATTTATTAAAAATTATTTGATTAATTATCAAAATAATTAATCATTTTTAAATAATTAATAAATAGTTAATAAATAATAAATAATTAAGAAAATAATTCAATCTGATTTTTTTTTAAAAAAATAATTCAGAATTATTTATAATATAAATCAATAAATTAAATAATTAATTAATCAATTTATAAAATAAATCTGATTTTTAAAATTAATAAAAAAATAAAATAAAAATTAAAAATCCAGAAACATTTGTCAGAAAACAATTCCTGACAAAAACAGATCAAACTCGGGTTGCAAATCGGGTTGCAACCGGGTCACCAAGAACATCCCGGGTCGGGGATGAACGCACCGGAAAATTCCCAGATTCCGGTGGGTTTCCCGGACTCCGGTGATCTCTGTTCCTGGCCAAACGAGCACCGTTTTGTACCGTTTTTGATCCCAAACCATTCCAAATCACTCCTCCATCTGTTCCAGGCCAAAGTCGACAAAAAACATCCATGTATATCATTCTCCGATCAAAATCAAACTTAACTCCTGCCAGAATCCTATCTTTTGATTCTGTAAACCAAACTCAACGTTCTATAGTGGAAATTAAAGCTATGAATACATACAATCAAAGCCCTAAACTTTCAGGAACCAAAGATTCACAGAAATCATCGAGTTGTGTTTAGAAAATCTGACATAAACCCTAGAGATCGTGAATCACTCTACAAACATCGTTTATCCAATTAAATACCATGAATCAACTATAAATCATCTAACACAGCTATATCAATCATCAAAACATCAAAATAACCCTGCAATCAAAAAGTCCTAATTCGAACATAAACCCTAGAATTTGCAAATCAAAAACTACGAATTAAAACGTGAAATTGATGCTAGAAATGGAAAGGACAGATCAAAACCTTCGATTTGGTTAGTGGAATCACACGATTTGATGCTGTAATCAATGAGAAATCATGGCTTGATTCTTCAACCCGACTCGGTTCTTCCCGACCCGATTTCAGAGAATTTTGTGTATTTTTGCAGATTTTAATGATTTATTAATTATAATTAAATAATAATTAGGCTTTTATAGTAGTAAAAATAATACTCCTAAATAAAATTAAGGGGCTAATTATACATTTAATAAAAATATTTGGCCCTAATTTTTATAATTTTTTAGTATTAAAATTTAATTTATAATTATTTTATATATGCAATATATATGCCGAAATTTCCTAAAAATTGTGAATATTGCAAAAATGCAAAGAAATAATATAAATGAAAGTCCTAGAATTTTATAAAAATAAAAATGCGATTTTTGTGGGGGTTTTAACATCCAATGGGGCCCGGAAAAGTCCATTTTTCGTAAAATGAGAAAATTTATAAAATATCTAGATGTTCAGAATAATGCGATTGTAAAAGCCGTTTGATGAAAAATAAGGCCCATTATTTTATTTGAAATACTGGCTTTAAAATCATTATTTAGGTCATAAAACGTTTGAAATGGAAGTGATGAATGCCAATAAAATATCTGAAAAATACCTTAAAAATACAGAAATGACACGAAATGCACATAACACATAACAGTTAGATTTCAACAGATAATCACACGTAAATGACATATTAATACAACTTCATCCCAAAATATGTTGAATTAATTCTGGACCCAAAATCTTGTGTTCTCCAACTTCATCCCAATATATTGGTGCTCTGCATTTTCTCCCGTATAGTGCTTCATACGGTGGCATTCCAATGCTGGCGTGATAGCTGTTATTATAAGAAAATTCCACTAAAGGTAAATGCTTATCCCAACTGCCTTCAAAATCGATCGCACAAACTCGTAGCATGTCTTCAATCATTTGGATAGTTCTTTCAGTTTGCCCATCACGATAGATATTGGAACTTCATGTCGCATCACAATTTCCTTGAGATACAAATGCACTAACTTGTCGAGTGAAAATCTTTCGTTAATTGGTAGAAAATGTGCCGACTTCGTGATTCTGTCAATGATTACCCATATCGCATCATGATTTGCCCTAGTCCTCGATAGTCCTACTACAAAATCCATCGCTAGATGTTCCCATTTCCATTCTGGAATGTCTAACGGTTGTAATAATCCGCTCGGACGTTGATGTTCCGCTTTAACTCGCTGGCATGTGTAGCATTTACTCACCCATTCTGCTATTTCTTTCTTCATGTTCGGCCACCAGAAGTTTTTCTTCAGATCGCGATACATTTTTGTGCTCCCTGGATGAATGGAATACTTTGAATTGTGCGCATCTTCCAATATTTCTTCTTTTAATTCTACCACATTAGGGATCCAGATTCTCGATGCAAAGCATAAAATTCCTTCATTATCTTTCTGAGTTATGAATCTCTTCTCCCGTTAGGTCGTCATCTTGACTCATAACTTCCTCTTGACAGCGGCGAATCTTCTATAACAACTCCGGTTGGAAAGTCATAGTGTAGACAGCTTCTGCAGATTCATCGGGAATACGAATCTCGATTTCCAATTTATCGAATTCTTTGGCTAATTCTTCACATGAAGTTAACCGATTCAATCTTTCTTTCCTGCTCAGCGCATCTGCTATAACATTTGTTTTTCCTGGATGATAATTGATCTTGACATCGTAATCCTTTATCAATTTCAGCCATCGACGTTGTCGCATGTTCAGCTCCTTCTGCGTAAAGATATATTTCAGACTTTTATGATCTGTGTAAATTTCACATTTTTCACCGTAGAGATAATGTCTCCAAAGCTTCAACGCAAATACGATCGCTGCCAATTCCAGGTCATGCGTAGTATATTTCTGCTCATGAGGTTTAAGTTGTCTCGAAGCATATGCGATGACGTTACTGTGCTGCATCAATACACATCCTAACCCGCGATACGAAGCGTTGCTGTAAATGACAAAATTTCCATATTCGTCTGGTAATACAAGTACCGGTACGGTTACTAACCGATTCTTCAACTCTTGGAAACTTTCTTGACACTTATCATTCCATACAAACTTCTCACTTTTTCGAGTTAACTTGGTCAGCGGCATTGCTATTTTCACAAAATCTTTGTCAAATCTTCGATAATACCCGGCCAATCCCAAGAAACTTCGAACTTCTGTCGGTGCCTTTGGTCGTTCCCAATTCAACACAGCTTCAATCTTCACTGGATCGACTTGGATGCCTTCTCTACTGATAATATGCACTAGAAATTGTACTTCCCTTAACCAGAATTCACATTTCAAAAATTTCGCGTATAGTTGCTATTTCCTCAGAATTTCCAAAGCTATCCTCAAGTGTTCTTCATGCTCTTCTTCCGTCTTGGAATAAATCAAGATGTCATCAATGAATACAATCACAAATTTATCCAAATATTTCTTGAATACTCTGTTCATCAAATCCATGAATGCAGCTGGCGCATTTGTCAAACCGAATGCCATTACCAAAAACTCGTAATGCCCATATTTCGTACAAAACGCAGTCTTTGGAATATCTTCAGCTTTAATCTTCAATTGATGATAGCCTGATCACAGATCTATCTTTGAAAACCATGCTGCTCCTTTTAGCTGATCGAACAAATCATCGATTCTCGGTAAATGATACTTTTTCTTGATAGTGAGTTTATTCAATTCCCGATAGTCGATGCACAGTCGTATGCTGCCTTCCTTTTTCTTTACAAACAACACCGGTGCACCCCATGGGGATACACTAGGTCGTATGATACCTCGGCCTAGAAGATCTTGCAGTTGCGTTGACAATTCCTTCATTTTGACTGGAGCCATTCAATATGGAGCTTTCGGAACTGGTTCTGTGCCTGGTGTTAGATCAATCGTAAATTCAATTTCTCGATCTGGCGGTAACCCTGGAAGCTCGTCTGGAAAGACGTCTAGAAACTCGCATACAACAGGAATGTCTTCTATTCTAGGACTTCCTTTTTCAGTATCTAACATGTAAGCTATTTACGCCTCACATCCTTGTCGAAGCAATCGTTTAGTCTGCATCACAGTGAGAAATTTCTTCCGCTGTTTTTCACCTTTGAATATTACCGTTGCATTTTCTGCAGTTCACAATTTGACTTTCTTATTCGTGCAATCTATCTGAGCATTATGACAAGCTAACCAATCTATTCCCAAAATGATATCGAATTCTCCTAGCTTAAAAGGAATCAAATCTACCGAAAAATGATGTCCGGCTATTTCTATATCACACGCAGGACATACTCGATCTACTGGAACTTGGTCGTCATTCGCTAATTTTATAATTAACGTCTCGCCCAACCATTCGATTTCATAATGTAACTTATCAAGAAATTCTTCAGAAATAAATGAACGAGTAGCTCCAGAATCATTTAATACTTTTGAATTTACGGCATTCACCAAAAGCGTACCTGTAATAACACTCGGACTCTGCACTGCTTCTTTCATTGTCATGTTAAAAGTCCTTGCTTTGGGTTGATTAGGCGGTGACGGAGGTAATACCAACACTCTTGGAATACTGGCTACCATAGCTGGTCCTTTGCAATTTCTGGCGATATGCCCTTTCTTTCCACACTGGAAACAAGTCATTTCCGTTGTTCTACCTGCTAGACTTTCATTAGAATAATGCCCTTTGTGCTTACACTGATAACACGTTACATCCCTTTTAATACATACATCGGTATGCGTTCGATTACATGTCTTACAGTACGGCACTGGAACTCTGACCATTCCCTGCGGACTGGAGGTTTGGAAGCGATTACCTACTTTCTGTGGACCTTGTCCTATCCTTTTAAAATTCAAATTTGCCCGGGCTTGGAATCCCGGCTTTCTGTTGGAGCGATCTTGGAAACTTCCCTGTCCTTTGTCTTGCTGAGATCTTTCACTTTCCCCTTCGATAATCAAAGCTTTCTGAACCACGGCGGTATACGTTGTCAACTCAAAAATTGCAACTTGGCCACGAATCCATGGTCGTAATCCTTCCTGAAATCTTTGAACTAACTTCTCTTCAGTATCAACCTGTTCTGGGACAAATCTAGCCAACTCAGTAAATTTGGCCTCATATTCTGTCACGGACATATTACCCTGCTTCAGTTCTAAAAACTTAATCTGCATTTGATTTTTCACATAGCGAGGAAAATGTTTTTCTAAAAACAATTCTTTAAACCTACCCCAAGCAACAACTTCTACACCCTCTAAAGCCTTTTTAGATTCCCACCAATAATTTGCCTCTCCTTTCAACAAGTAACTAGCAAAATCAGTCTTCTGGTCCTCACCTATCTTCACTAGTGCAAACACTTTCTCTATCACTTTTAACCAAGTGGTAGCTTTAATAGGATCAGTAGACCCTTCAAATTCTGGAGGTTTAACTGACTGAAACTGCTTAAAAGTAACAACAGGTAATACTTGTGGTAATTGAGGCTCAGGACGAGGTGGCTGTTGTAACATTTATTGTTGTATCTGCTGTTGTTAATGCTGCATCTGTTGCTGCATCATTACCATCTGTTGTTGCATCAGATGGAACATTTGGTTCATGGTCTCATTAGTCTGATCTTCGGAATTGCTGTTAGAGGCCTCAGCTCTAGTCTTTCTTTTTGGTGCCATCTTCTTCTGATAATAAAACAAGTGATATTTCTTTAACAATTTAATAACAATTGACAAGACGTAAAGGAAAACAATTTATCCTGTATTAATAACATGGTTTATATAAAGAAAAAAGTTGATGAATGTAAACAGTTAAATAAAATGGTTGTTCTTTTTTTACAGGAATTATAATATGGAAAGCTGTAAAACAAGAAAGTGAAAGTAAATACTGTAAAACTGTAAAGACTGAAATTTAAATAAAAGAAATTTGAAAAGTTCAGTTTATATATATGTGACACCAGCCTCAGGTGTAAATGCTTGATACAAAAAGTCTCGGGCTACTGGTAATCACTACGGTTACAAGTCACACTACCGTTACAAGTCAAACTACTACTACCAGTTAAACTACTAGTACACACGTACACACTACTCACTAAGTTATACTATGCTGCCTCTATATACATCTGTATCCTGGAGTCACTGTCTCAAACTATCACTGCCTCAAAACCCAGGCGGAATACGCCTAAGCTCCTCTCTAAGTGCCTGGACCAAAGTCTGTGCCAAGCGGAATATCCTGTAGAACTCTGCGAAAGAAGGAGGTCCATCATGGGTCAAATCATCAAGCTCCCAAGTGGCACTCATCAACACTGACTGTAATCGCTGTCTCATATAATAATTCGGCTGTATGGCTGCTAACGGTCCTCAGTCCCTCTGCTCAAACAGATGCATGATCTCTCGACACTTTGCCCGCCAATACTCCATATCATCCCTCATAACTCTATACTCATGGTATGGTACCATATACGGCTGAGCAACCTGACCTACTGACTCCTGTGAAGGAACCCTCAGAATACCTGCACCCTGTTGTGGTAAACCTAACTGTAGATCCACATCATGCTCTCCCATCCCCTCGACTGGAATCATCTGAACTATATCCGGCTCTGGGGCATGCACTAGTATAGGAGGTAACAATGGTGGTGGTGGTAACTCATGTTCAATACCCGGTATAAACTGATGCTCAACTGGTAATGGAACCATCGGCTCAAAGAACTCAAAGGGATCAAACATCTCCATGGGGTCATGAACTATCCCATGTATTGGTGGTACCGGCTCCTGTGGCAATGGTGGTGGAGGTGCTAGAGGAGGAAACATATACTCAGATACTGGAGGTATAACTGGTGTTGCTGGCCCAGTAACTGTCCTCTCGGAAGATGCAGAATAACAAAAAGATGCCATCTGATAATATACCAAAGAAAATAAAAGGTCACTAGACAATCCTAAGATTTATACTTCCTTATTCTAATCTGACCTAAATCCTAACACTATTCTTCCTAATTTGACTATCCCTATCTTATGTGATCTCCCTATCTTATCTTAATCGTAATATTCTTGTTTTTAAGGACCAAACCTACAGCTCTGATGCCAAACTGTAACGCCCTCCAGACCTGGGGTATAAGTCTGGGGGTTACTAGCTAAAAACCAAATATGTACAATCTGATTAACAATTAATAAAGAAAAGAAATTAAACCCCTTTAATACTAACCAGGATCTTTTTAGGTTGAAGTATGAAAACAAGAACCACTAACTATTTTATTACAAACCAATTGAAAATCCCACAAGCTCTCTTTATTACCGGCCATTCTCAAATTCATTTAAAAATAAGTTCAACTTTTAACTCAAACACACACACTATCTATCAACACTCCACCTGCTCGGGCAACTCAAAGCTTTCTTCTTGGAATGGGATCAACACCTTGGGTATAAGAGGATCCCGAGGCTTGACCCGCTTCTTTACCACTCGAGTCCTGATGGGTTTCGTATTCCTTCTTAACTGACAACAATAAGGTGAATAACAACAAAAAGGGGTGAGCCAAAAATTGCTCAACAAGTTCACAAAATATAAACAGTGTTAAAGCATTTTAAATAAATCCGTAATCCCGGGTATATCTGCAAAGATATAACCCTCACGACAGTAAAAAGAAGGCCATTATTGGCGAGTACAAAGGAACTAAACTGGACACAAGTTCGCATCTATATTCTGCTGATCAGTGAGAATATAATGCAGATCTATATCTCACTATATAGATCCAGTCGGGTACCCAGGCACTACGGCCCATGTCGAGGCACCAGTCATCCCGGTCCTCAGGATTAAGACACACTCAATCCCAAAAATATCATTATCCAGTCCATCGCTTAGCAACCAAAACAATCGGTATGCTTTGATATATTCTAAATACCAGAATATATCAATCTCAATGTATCATCAATGGCATATGAATCAAGAATCCAAAGAAACGGAGAAATCAAGAATCGAAATGAAATATGAACAAAGGAATAGCAAGTGTGTATCAGTGATTAAGAACAAGAATTAAAAGAGTGCAAATGTGATAAGCATTTGAAGAAATATCACTATTCTTAAAATAGAATAGGGAAAAAACTTGCCTTCGGTGCGATTCACTAGAATTAGATCACTTTCGTCTATTATCTTGGACTAATACCGACTCAACTTGCCTGGCTGGCTTAGTTTCTGTTAGCAAAACAGACTGGTTAAGTCACTTCGTACTTCAATTGCATCTTGAATCGACTTCACACCGTTCCTAACTTCTACCCATGCGCTTATGACCGACTCATGTATTACTTATTAGCAATTAAGACTCAATTAACCACGTAATACACATAAGCACATAAGCACATAATCATTTTTTTATAGTTAAAATAATTTTTTAGAACCAAAATCGACTCGCTGATTGCTCAACTAATCGTTATCTGACTCGTTTCCCATTTTTTCAGAATTTTTCGGACTCGTCTCGGTACGCATTTCGACTGATAATCAAACAAGTAACAAAATCAACTAATTTCTAGAATAAATTAAGCTTTAATATTATTTTTAATGAAAAGAATTCATTTTTCTGAGTCAACAGGCTTTCGTTTTGCTCGAATCGGACTAACGGTTTAATTATTATCAATTAAACACTGATAATTCAATTTATTATTTATTATAAATAATTATTACCAATTTTTAAAACTCAAAAATAATTTTTAAATCACGATTTATGAAAAATCAGAATTAAAAATGATTTTTCTATAATTTTTGGAATTAAAATGGAATTAAAATGAATTTATTATGATTTATTGAAAATTATTTGATTAATTATCAAAATAATTAATCATTTTTAAATAATTAATAAATAGTTATCAAATAATAAATAATTAATAAATAATTAAGAAAATAATTCAATCTGATTTTTTTTTTTGAAAATAATTCAGAATTATTTATAATATAAATCAATTAATTAAATAATTAATTAATCAATTTATAAAATAAATCAATCTGATTTTTAAAATTAATAAAAAATTAAAATAAAAATTAAAAATCCAGAAACATTTGTCTGAAAACCCGGGTTGCAAATCGGGTTGCAACCGGGTCACCAAGAACATCCCGGGTCGGGGATGAACTCACCGGAAAATTCCCAGAATCCGGTGGGTTTCCCGGACTCCGGTGATCTCTGTTCCTGGCCAAATGAGCACCGTTTGGTACCGTTTTTGATCCCAAACCATTCCAAATCACTCCCCCAGTCTGTTTCAGGCCAAAGTCGACAAAAAACATCCCTGTATATCATTCTCCGATCAAAATCAAACTGACTCCGGCCAAAATCCTATCTTTTGATTCTGTAAACCAAACTCAACGTTCTATAGTGGAAATTAAAGCTATGAATACATACAATCAAAGCCTTAAACTTTCAGGAACCAAAGATTCACAGAAATCATCGAGTTGTGTTTTGGAAATCTGACATAAACCCTAGAGATCGTGAATCACTCTACAAATATCGTTTCTCCAATTAAATACCAGGAATCAACTGTAAATCATCTAACACAGCTATATCAATCCTCAAAACATCAAAATAACCCTGCAATCAAAAAGTCCTAATTCGAACATAAACCCTAGAATTTGCAAATCAAAAACTACGAATTAAAACGTGAAATTGATGCTAGAAATGGAAAGGACAGATCAAAACCTTCGATTTGGTTACTGGAATCACACGATTTGATGCTGTAATCAGTGAGAAATCACGGCTTGATTCTTCAACCCGACTCGGTTCTTCCCGACCCGATTTCAGAGAATTTTGTGCATTTTTGCAGATTTTAATGATTTATTAATTATAATTAAATAATAATTAGGCTATTTATAGTAGTAAAAATAATACTCCTAAATAAAATTAAGGGGCTAATTATACATTTAATAAATATATTTGGCCCTAATTTTTATAATTTTTTAGTATTAAAATTTAATTTATAATTATTTTATATATGCAATATATATGCCAAAATTTCCTAAAAATTGTGAATATTACAAAAATGCAAAGAAATAATATAAATGAAAGTCCTAGAATTTTATAAAAATAAAAATATGATTTTTGTGGGGTTTTTAATACCCAATGGGGCCCGGAAAAGTTATTTTTCGTAAAATGAGAAAATTTATAAAATATCTAGATATTCAGAATAATGCGATTGTAAAAGCCGTTTGATGAAAAATAAGGCCCATTATTTTATTTGAAATATTGGTTTTAAAATCATTGTTTAGGTCATAAAATGTTTGAAATGGAATCGATGAATGCCAAATAAAATATCTGCAAATACCTTAAAAATACAGAAATGACACGAAATGCAAATAACACATAACAGTTAGATTTCAACAGATAATCACACATAAATGACATATTAATACACATATTTTATTATAAATATGATAGAATATAACGTAAATTTCCCGGTTATTACATCATTTACAAGGCGCAACTACTTATTTGTAAAATTAACAAAAGAAAATACCTCATATTTAAGGGGAAAATTAGATTTTTTAACAGATCTTATAATAATATGGGTGATTGTTAAAATTATTTTTTTAAAAGAATTACATTTCCAAATGGGAAACTGAAACATAATGAATAATCGAGTAATATTTCATGGAATCATTATTGTTAATGAAATATTACATATTAGAAATATAATTGTTCAACTTTTTTAGAATTTAATAAAACAAATATTCATTTGAGTAAGGTTATAAAAATAAAAATTGGCATTCTTATTTGGTACCCCTGTTGTACAAGACATGCCTGCATAATAACAAGACTAAGTCAAATTGACAACCCTAGTAAGGTGTATTGTTATCTTAGTTTGTATTTAGTATTATAACATTTAAAATCTGTGAAAATGTCAAAGAGCAGACTGAAGTCATTTTCTTTAAACAGTATCAAGCCTAAGAATTCTATCTGGAAGAAGATCAAGAAGGTCATGCCTCAGAAGAATTATGAAGAAGCTTGGAGTTGAACAAATCTGTTTTGAGAAAAATGTTCTAAGTCATGATCTCTACAAGTCACATATTTTGTGTTATGGAGAAGTTATTCGAGAATTCCAGAATGACTTATAGAGAACTCAAGAAAGCTACTAGAGAACACAGAGATATAGACAAGCCAAATTAAAGACATGAAGATTGGAGATATCGACAAGTCATTTCTTCACTAGAGAACTGACAAAGCAGCTTGAAGAGTGTGCAAGATCAAGAGTGTAGATTAACTGACAAAGGAAGATCAAAGTTAACACAGTATGCAAAGATATGTTAAGCCATAAATGGAAGATAGACTTTTTCCTTAAATGGAATGATTAGTGATAGTCTACAAAAGTGAATAGCATTTCTTATTACACACTGTGTAAACCAGTAGTTAACTATCATATAAATTTAACATCGGTCCTTTGTTAGTTGTAATAAATAAATCAAGAATTCTTGTATTCTCTCAAGATTAAAGCTAAGCTCTTTATCAACAAGGAGCCTAGAAATTTTGTAGCAAGACATTCTTAATTTTAATATAAAATTAAGTGAGTTTTGAAATATCTGTGTTATTCATTGTTGCATGCTTAATTTTAGTCTTAACACATCTTACTAAAAGATTTGATTTACTTTGTTCAAAACCATAAACATTTTAAGAAAAGCAGAAAAACATAAAAACACATTCACCCCTCCCCCCTCTGTGTGTATTTCATTACCTAACAAGTGGTATTATAGCAAAATAGCATCAAAATTTCTAATTTTGACAAAGCTAACTACACTCTTTGGAAAAAGAAAATGTTGTTGTTTATCAGGATGGCCAATCCACTCTACATTCAGATTCTCAAAAATTGGCCTTTCACTCCTATGGTTAGAGTTGAAAAATCTACAGATGGAGACATAGTCATCCCAGCTCATTATGCTCCAAAAGATCCTTTTGAGTACACAGAGCCTGAGAAAAAGAAAGTTTCCCTGGATAGTGGCTTACAGCAGATATTGATAGAGTCACTTGACAATGTAATGTACAATATCATTGTCAATTGTAACACTGCTAAGCAGATCTGGGAAAAAGTAAACTTGAAATTCTTGCTTACACTCCCTGATCATTTGGAACAGAAAATTTCAGCAATCAGAGAAAGGAGAGACTTGAGCAGAATAACTCTGGAAATTCTGTATAGAATCTTAATTACATATAAATTAGAAATGATTCAAAGAAAATCATTAAGAGCTGGTCAAGGGCATGTGGTTGATGGTTCAAGTGCTCTAATTGTCAATGAAAGCCAGACCTCAAATGATGAGCCAAGATCCCAGACTCCAGTTGCCTCAACAAGTGAGCAAAGAACCAATGATTCACATGAACAAGTCATTCCAGAATTGGAAGAAGATGAGTTCTATACCCTAGATGAACTTGATGAGCTTGATCAGTCAATGGCTTATTTGGCAAGAAAGTTCTCTAACATTAGAGTAAAGAAGCCAAGATTCTTCAAGGGTAAAGGACAATCAATCAACAAAGATAGCAGCTGGAAAGGAAAAGGGAAGTACACATCTGATAGAAAAAATTGTTACAAAACTGGATGTGTTGACAGATCAAAGATAAGGTGCTACAACTGTGATGAACTAGGCCATTTTGCTATAGAATACAGGAAACCCAAGATAACAAAGAAAGACAAAGCCTATTTTGAATTGGAAGTAAAGTATGAAGCTCTTCTGAAGAAACAACAAAGCAAAGCTTATATTGCAGAGGGAAAAAGTTGGAATGACTCTGATAATGATAAAGATGAGGAAGTTGGAAATTATGCACTAATGTCCTTGGAGCAAGGAGAATCATCCTCATCAAAATCACAGTTACCAACTCTCACTACCATTGATTTAAATATGAGTCAATATAAGGAAACTGTAGAGAAGATGAGCACATAAATGTTTCACAATCATACAAGTATGGTTGCTGCTAATGAAGAAGTTAGCAGACAAACGAAGATAAATGAGAAGCTTGAAAATGAGAAACAAGAATCTGAATTGTTGTTGGTAGAGCTTGAAGCTGTAAGAAAAGAAAATGCATATGTTAGGTCACACACACACTGTAGAGGGGGTGAATACAGTGTATAGTACACTCAAATCGAACTTAAAGAACTTAAGTAACAGAAAACAAACTTTATTGAAACAATAAACTCTGTTACAATATGGAACTGTTACCTCTCAGTGATGAACAAATATCACGAGAGCTGCTAGGGTTATATATAATAATAACTTCGATAATGATAACACTTATAGTGTAAACCCTATGCCTGTGTTTATATACTACACAGTTACAAGATAATCGCTAATTGATATGGAATATAATTCTGCTTCCTAAAATATATCAATCAGATATCTTCTATTCCAAGTATTCCATTCTTCACGGAATTCCTTCTTCATGTATATCTCTTCTTATGTTTATCTCGATCTTCTTTCCTTTAATCAGCTACTGTCCTTATCTGATTGTCCTTCAGCACTTAAGTTCTGATATCTATCTTCTGATGATAATCTCCTGATAATACAAGTACTGATATCCTTAAGTCCTGACTTCCAGTATAAGTACTGATCAACAGTTAAGTACTGATCTATCTTGTTCACACAAGATCTGAAAGCTAAACATAAAACATATTAGCCATGACATTATCAAATATATCTAACAATCTCCCCCAACTTGTAAATTAACAAAATATACAAGTGAAACAGATATTTGATGATATCAAAAACATTAAGTACAAATGCATGAGAAATAGACTAGATAACTACAACTTACAGTCCTTAAAGTTTTACCAATTTCAACTTCTGATAACAACTTCAATCTGTATAAATATCAGAATTTAAGCAGTTATAGATCTTCGACTTGGCTTCATCATCTTCTGATCTCTCTGATGTCAGGAGTTGTTCTGAGATAGTTCTTCAACAAACATTTCTCAGCATATCTTAGTTCATCAATCATTCTCCTTTTAATACCTTTAAGCTCTGCAGTATCTTCACCAGTTTGAAAGATTGCAGCTCTGAGATCATTAATCTTTGCTTTCCTTAACTCCTGATCTAGTCTTATGACATAAGCTTTGTCAGATTCAAGATTGAATTCAAGTCCCTTAATACCAAGATACGTTCTGATCTGTGCAGTATTAGGCTTCATATCAACAATATCACCATTGTGATCTCTGTACTTTGGAACATATCTGCTGTCAGACTTAACAGAATAAAGCCTTTTCTGTCTCTGAATCTGTTCTTTTAAGTAGTTTGCAGCAGTCTCTATTATTCTGTCATCCACTTGAAGTAAGAAAAGTACATGCTCCAATTCTTCAAAATACTTCAAAGGAATGGCATTTTGTCTTATATGATAAACCCTACCATCTGTCATGAAATACAACATGATGTATTCTTTCAAGTAGGTATGGTAAACCATCTGTACAGATTCCAGTTGATTCAATCTCTCAGGAGTTGCTCCAATACCTGGTTCACTCAAGGAAGTTGGATCATTGGTAGTGTTGTGTACTCTTCTTTCATCAGCACTTCCCAATCCAGTTTTATCTCTAGCTTCCTTTCCAGTAACTACTCTTGCTTCAAAACCACTTGGAGTAGTCTTCAAAGATTGAGTCTGTTTTGCTTTAGTGAATCCTGGTAGGAGTGTTTTAGATCTATTTTCTGATATCAAGTTAACTTGAGCACTGTCAGAGGTTACTTGCTTCTTCTGAATATCAGAACTTACAATTTCTTGACTCTGAACAACTTGAGCCATGTCAGAGGTTATTTTAAGAACTTTTCTTGAAGTCAGAGCAAGATCATCTTTTCCATCAGTAATTTCTTCTTCCTCAGGAGGTACATAAGGCTTGATAGGTTCACCAACCTTTTCTTTACCCTTGGATCTTGGATCTATCTGTGGTTGTGATCTAGCCAAAGTTTCTTCAGTATGTATCCTTTCTTTGATCACAATGCCTTTAGGTTTTGGAAGTAACTTTTTACCAGAAGCTTCAGATTTAGATGTGACTTTCTCTGATTTAAGTCTGGCTTCTTCTTCCTTTAAACTTTCCAAGTCCATCCCTGGATTTTCTTGAAGAAATAACTGTCTTGACATTTCCTCATCAAGATCTAGAAGTTCATCAGAACTTATCCTTTTACCAGCAGCGGAACTTATTTTTTTCTCAGTATCAGAACTTGTTCTGTGACTAGCTTGTCTTGATGTAAACCTTCTACCTTGACTATGACCACTACCCATTCCAGAGTTTTCTTGGTCATCTTTTCCATCATCCTTTCCTTGCAGTGTCTTGTTGGTTTTGCATTTGGACTTAATTACCTTCTCCCCCTTTTTGGCATCAGCAGGTAATAAAAGAGAGATAAGTAGTTCCACTGAGGTCTGGATTTCAGTAAGTTGCGATTGCTGAGAAGCTTGATTTGTCAGAATTTGATCAATCTGAGCTTGTTGCTTCTCTTGAGTTTTCTCAATATAAGCAACCCTGTCAATGGTAGGTTGGAAGAACTTTTTCTTATCAATTTTCCAAACTTGTTCATGTTTGATAAAGTTCTCCTGAATCTTGTGTAGCTCTGCATGAGTGTTGGAATGAAGACCTTGTAGATGTTTAGTACTCAATGCAGTGACTCTAAGCTGGGTTTTAAAATCATCAGAATGTAACATTTCATCAGCTTTAGTCAAGTGCTCAGCAAGATGTAAAGCATTTGGAACTCATGAAACTGAGTTCCATTCCTTAGTCCACTCCTGACCTGCAGAAGTTTCACTCCAAGGTACTGGTGCATCCCTGATAACAAACTCCTTTACCAGTTCAGACTTAGGAAGAGTCAGTGGAGGAGTATGTCCTGAAGGACCTGCTTCATCAGCATCTACAGTTGTAGCAGCCTCACCAGTATCTCCAACATTTGCAGCATCAGAACTTAGAGAATCAGTATCTTTTGATAAGACAACAGTGTGAGTAGCAATGGAGGCTTCAGCATCCTCTAATTGCTGATCTGATACTAAGTTCTGATCAACAGCCATATCCTGATGCTCACCTAAAATCTGATCATCAGCATCTTGATGCAGAGAAGGTGTTGGTGATAACTCAGGAGTTTGAACAGCATCAGTAACAGGTGTTGTGGAAGGATTATTTGCTGTTGGACCTTCTAAGAAAAGTATTTCAGGCGCAACCAGGTTCTGAATATCAATTTCAGCACTTGTGCCTGGATCAACAAGAGACACAGAAGGTGAATTAGCCTTGTCAGATACAGCTTCCTGAGATGGAGTTGATGGAGAAGAAGTGACTGGAGCAAATTCCTTGTCTTGTGAGATCAGAGATTCCTGATCCCCTTCCTTAGCTGCTTCCTCCTCATCATCTGAAACTGGCCTTTGTGCCCTCTGTTTCTTGTACTTCCTTGTTGATTTGGATTCCTTGGGAGTTTCAGGAACTGTCATACGTCTAAGCCTCTTGAGAAGCCTAGAACCCCCAATTACAGAATCCTTCTGAGAAGTTGCCTTCTCAGCTTCATCTACCACAGGTTCTGAAGAAGGAATCTGATCCTCAGAATCTGATTCATCTCTCAAAGTAATTCTCCTCCTCTTTTGAGGTGTTTGAGGAACAGTCTTTGTTCTCTTTGGCTTAGAGGATGTAGGCTTCACAGTAGGTGCTGAAGAAGTAGGTTGAGCAGTCTGTGAAGTGGAGAGATAGGATTTGAGATAAGTTCTGAGGGTAGGTTGAGTAGAATGAGAGGTAGGTACTGAGGTTGATGGATTTTGGGTGGTTGGAGGTGGTTGAACATCAGAGTAAATAGATCTATAGGTATCAGGATCAGCATTTACCAGGATCTGTTTTACAGACTTAGGAATCTGTAATGGTCTAACCATTTTCTTCTTAGTATCAGCATTTACCAGATCATTAAAGTATCTTTTTGCAACCTTAAAAGGTGGGGTTTGGGTGCTGACTAACTGAGGTTCATCAGTACAATAAGTGTAAATAAGTTGACAGAATCTAGCAAAATAAACAACATCTCGATCCTCTGTCATCCTATCCCCAATAAAACCAATTAAAGCAGTTGCAAAATCAAAATGAGTTTGATTGATAATTGCATACCCGATGTGCTGACTCATAATGGGAATAGCATCAAAATTCGAACATTTATTTCTAAAAGCTTTGGTGATGCAATCAAAGAAGAAACTCCATTCTCTTCTGATATTAGCCAGTTTCAACTGTCTAAGTTTCGTCAGACTCTTTTCATATCCCAATGCAGCCATAAACTCCCTAAGGGCTGAGTCCTCTGGAACTGAGAAAGTACAATCCTCTGGAAGATGTAAAGCCCTGCGTAATGTACCAGGAGTGACTACAAAAGATGAATCACCCACTTGGAAGATAATACTGGGAGTTCCACGGTTACCACCATCATCAAAAATGCCAGTCCTCCAGAACCTCAGAACTTGTTGACTTGAAAATAATTCAGGCTGAGTTAAGGCGTACCCAACCTCACTATGTGCAAGAAGATCTTGCACAAAGTGCAATTCAGATGGAGCTTCAGCATGATCAAGAATTGCAGTATAGTTGTTTGGAACAAACTTAGCTCCATCAATGATTAAATCCTTTGGTGCCATGTGAAAAAGTTTAGAGTTAAGTATGCCTGATAGGTGTTTGATATAATATCTGTATGAAAACAACGGAAATAGTAAAGTGAAGGAGAGTAAAAGTAAGAAGAGAGATAGAAGATGAAGAAATTAAAAAGATTAAAGAAATCTTCTCTCTGCTATACTTATACAAAAAAAATATTACCGTTGGACACCTGTCAGACATGCAGTAATAACGGATAGTTACTGGGCTCGAGAAAACAGTAATCATGACTTACCCATTTGCCGAGTTTCAAGGAAAAACTATTCCATTTATCAAGGGAAAAAATTCAAATTTTAACCCGTTATCACTGATTGAATTATTTGTCACTGCAACATTAATATTCTGAAAATAAATCATGTTAAAAATGACCGAGATAATGTCGATGAATAAGTGCTGACAGAGAATCAGAACTTGACTAAAAGTACAATTTAAATGGTCATCAGAATATCAATCAGGATTTATCAACTCAAGATAAAATAACTCAGAGACACAATCTTGAAGTAAAAATAGTTTTCATTAATATATCAAGTCAATATATTTATGAAATGGAAATTACATCAATACTTATACAAGATTTTCCCTAAGCTTCTAATCCTAACATCAACAGCTTTAGTCCTGGCTAAGAAGCCTGACAAAGCTGAGGATGAAGAAGAACAGGAAGAAGACATAATTTCTTAACTCGAAAAAGGAATGCCCATCTTAGTAAATCCTCATACAAGTTCTGAGTTATGGACGTCAGAACTTAATCATTAGAACATGTAACTTAGAACTTGTCCTCAGAATTTGTGCAATAAGGACACACTGACTGTTTATCGAAAATAACATAGACCACCACAGAAATTTTCATCATTCAGATGGAGTGATTAGTGTGTGCATTAAGCTAAAAACAGACAAAGAGTAAAGTCTGATTCACTGCAGTACATCTTAGAAATAAGGCATAACTAAAATTTTGCTAAAGATCTGTCATTGTCCTGAAACCGACTGAAGAATGAGTTTATGCTTGAGTCCACCTCAACTATTTTATGCTAATTTTATGCATCTTTTGAAATTCTATTTTACAGTGGCTTCTCAGTGTAAGTGAGTCACGACTGTTTATCAGAATTTATGCTATTTTCAGAGTATTTCTCCAGTAATCATAGAGTGTGAAAAGTCACCAAGAAAATATTTTGCTTTTCTGATGCATATTTACTTAATACCAGCAATGCACTTGGGTCGTCCCTTCCACATTTTTACTCTAGATCTCAAAGGAGTACCTGATTTTATTCTTTGATCTTTTTGCTTTTTCTTTTGATAAGAGAGGTCTATCAACACTTAGTGCATTCAGCAGTTTTACTAGTATCAGAACTTAACAGATGAGTAGCATTATTCTAATTTGTGACTTAGTAATAAGATATACAAAGTGAACTTAACTAAGCTCAATTATCAGAATTTGCTAGTGTCATAAGATTTCCACTGAAATAATTACTTCTTCCATGGAATCATTTGTTTATTGAAGACTACTAGGTCAGTTATCTAGCACAGTTATCCTCATAGGATTGAATAATTACTGAAACAGACATATCACGTATCAGAGTTGAGAAATATATATCAGACAACAGTCAGTACTTAAAAATATTTAGCAATTAAGCACAGAATACACAATGAGATTAATTCTGTAAATACTGAGCATAAAGTCTGATAACACAGAACAAGTCTAAGCAGATTTAGAGAAGGAACCTGAAACCATTCCAAGTTCATTTACCAATCTTGTAAAAGTAGCTTCACATAATGGTTTTGTGAAGATATCTGCCAACTGTTGATCTGTGGGAACAAAATGCAATTCCACTGTACCTTCATCCACATGTTCCCTGATGAAGTGGTACCTGATGCTGATGTGCTTTGTCATAGAGTGTTGAACTGGATTACCTGTCATAGCAATAGCACTTTGATTATCACAGTAAATAGGGATTTTGAAATATGTTAACCCATAATCCAGTAACTGATTCTTCATCCAAAGAATCTGTGCACAACAGCTTCCTGCAGCAATATACTCTGCTTCTGCAGTTGATGTGGAAATTGACTTTTGTTTCTTGCTGTACCAAGAAACCAATCTGCCTCCAAGAAATTGGCAGCTTCCACTTGTGCTTTTCCTGTCAATTTTGCAACCTGCAAAATCTGCATCTGAGTAACCTATTAGTTTAAAATCTGATTCTCTAGGATACCATAATCCCAGAGCAGCTGTTCCTTTAAGATACTTAAAGATTCTTTTTACAGCTGTTAAGTGAGGTTCTCTTGGATCTGCTTGAAATCTTGCACAAAGACAGGTAACATACATGATATCAGGTCTACTAGCAGTTAGATAGAGTAGAGAGCCAATCATACCTCTGTAGTCAGTAATATCTACTGATTTATCGGTATCCGTATCCAGTTTTGTTGCAGTGGCCATTGGAGTGGATGCACTTGAACAATCTTGCATTCCAAATTTCTGGTCTACTTGGTTTGACAAATAAAAGTGCCTTCCTCATTCTGCTTGACTTGAAGGCCCAGAAAATAGCTAAGTTCCCCCATCATACTCATCTGATATCTTGACTGCATTAGTTTGGCAAACTTCTTGCAAAGTTTGTCATTTGTAGATCCAAAAATGATATCATCAACATAAATCTGGACCAGAAGTAAGTCCTTTCCATGGTTGAGGTAGAACAGTGTTTTGTCTATTGTCCCTCTGTTGAATCCATTTTCCAGAAGAAACTGAGCTAAAGTCTCATACCATGCTCTAGGAGCTTGCTTAAGTCCATAAAGTGCTTTATCAAGCCTGTAGACATAATCTGGATGTTTGGTATCTACAAAACCTGGAGGTTGTTCAACATATACCTCTTCTCCCAATTCTCCATTGAGAAAAGCACTTTTCACATCCATTTGAAAGACAGTAAACTTTTTGTGAGCAACATAAGCCAAAAATATCCTTATGGCTTCTAACCTAGCAACTGGTGCAAATGTTTTATCATAATCAATTCCCTCCTGTTGAGAATATCCTTTTGCAACCAGCCTTGCCTTATTCCTTGTAATTATGCCATCACTGTCAGTTTTGTTTCTGAATACCCACTTTGTACCAACAACAGATCTATTCTTTGGTCTTGGCACTAGGGTCCAAACTTTGTTTCTTTCAAATTCATTCAACTCTTCCTGCATTGCTTGCACCCAATCAGCATCTTGAAGAGCTTCTTCTACTTTCTTTGGCTCAGTCTGAGAGAGAAAAGAATTATATAGACACTCATTTGAAGTACCTGTTCTAGTTCTGACACCTGCATCAGGATTTCCAATTATCAAATCAGGTGTATGTGATTTTGTCCACTTCCTTGCAGATGGAATGTTTTCTCTAGAACTGGATGCTCCCCCATGATCCATGCTATCTTCATTTTCATTTTCTGATGCTCCCCCTGAAACTATGCTCTCTGAGTTGGATTCTTCAGAATTAAGATTTTCAGCATTATCAGAACTTGGCTTATCAGAACTTGACGAATCAGAACTTGAAGAGCCAGATGCATGTTCTGATGTTTCTTGAGATGTGGTAGGATCTTGAGTATGCTCCCCCTGCATAGGTGCATCTTCCTTTAACGTAGTCACCACAGTTTCAATAACATCAGAGTTTAATCCGTCAGAGTTTGTAGTATCAGGACTTAGACTGTCAGGATTTTCAGTATCAGAATATGAGTCTTCATTTTCAAATCTCAGCTGATCATGGTCAACGAAATCTTTAAGACCAGTGATTTTCTTGTCATCAAAAGAGACATTGATAGATTCCATGACCACTTTTGTTCTCAAATTATAGACTCTGAAGGCTTTTGTGGAAAGTGGATATCCAACAAAGATTCCTTCATCAGCTTTTAGATCAAACTTTGATAGCTGTTCAGGATGAGTCTTGAGAACAAAACACTTGCATCCATATACATGAAAATATTTCAGATTTGGCTTCTTTTTCTTCACCATCTCATATGGTGTTTTTCCATGCTTGTTAATGAGTGTTGCATTTTGAGTAAAACAAGTAGTCTGCACAGCTTCAGCCCAGAAATAGGTTGGAAGCTTTGCTTCTTCAAGCATTGTACGTGCAGCTTCAATGAGAGTTCTATTCTTCCTTTCAACAACTCCATTTTGCTGTGGAGTTCCAGGAGCAGAAAATTCCTGCTTTATTCCATGGCTTTTGCAGAACTCTTCCATTATCAAATTCTTGAACTCAGTGCCATTATTACTCCTTAAAATTTTTACAGAATCTTTGACCATTTTATCCAGCTGTTTGACAAGATCAATCAAGATAGATGCAGTTTCACTTTTTGTGTGCAAGAAATACACCCATGTGTATCTGGTGAACTCATCCACTATGACCAACGCATACTTCTTCTTTGCAATAGACATGACATTTACTGGACCAAATAGATCAACATGTATAAGATGATAAGGCTCAAGAATTGATGATTCAGTCTTGCTCTTGAATGAAGATTTTCTTTGTTTGGCTTTCTGACATGAATCACAAAGACCATCAGGAGCAAATACTGTTTTTGGCAATCCTCTCACAAGATCTTTCTTGACCAGTTCATTTATATTATTGAAATTTAAATGAGAGAGTTTCTTATGCCAATTCCAGCTTTCTTTAATTGATGCTCTACTTAACAGACAGATTGCAGAGCCATCAGTACTTGTTGAAAGCTTAGCTTCATAAATGTTACCACGTCTATATCCTTTCAGAACAACTTTGCCTTTAGATTTACTCACAATTTCACAGTGTTCTTCAAAGAAATCAACATGATAACCTCTGTCACAGATTTGACTTATACTCAGAAGGTTGTGTTTAAGTCCTGAGACCAGAGCTACTTCTTTAATGATGACATTCCCAAGATTGATATTGCCATATCCCAATGTTTTTCCAATGTTGCCATCTCCATAAGAAACACTTGGGCCAGCTTTCTCCACAAAGTCTGATAGCAGGGCCTTATTTCCAGTCATATGACCTGAACATCCACTGTCCAGAACTAGAATATTTTTCCTGTTGCCCTTTGTTTCAGCAGCTTCAGAACTGCTCTCAGCACTTTCTTTATCAGCATTTGCCATCAATGCATAGTTCTCCTCACTTTCAGAGTCTGAAGTGTCTGTCCAGCTTTTCTGCTTTGTGACAAGAGCCTTGCCTCTGTCACCCTTTACCTTCTTGCAGTTAGGAGATATGTGGCCTTTCTCACCACAGTTATAGCATTTAACATTGGTGTAATCTCCTCTGTCAGACTTTCCTCCTCTGCCTTCAGATCTTCTGAAATTCTTCTTATCAGAACTTATGCTTTTCCTGGAAAACTTCTTTCCCTTCCTGAACTTCCTGTATGCAATCTTTGTGATTCCTTTCACCATAAGAGCACACAGCTTCATCATCTCCTCATCAGCATCAGTCTCAGGCAAGCTTTCAGAATCTGAGTCATCATCACTCTCAGAACTTGATGACTCAGTATCAGACTTTATGAAAAGAGCTTTACCCTTGTCTTTCTTTGAGGAAGCTGCTTTGGGGAATTCTTCTTCAGCCTTAAGAGCAACTGTCCTTGACTTTCCTCCTTTCCTCTTGCTTCTTTGTTCCATCTCCAGCTCGTGTGTCTTGAGCATTCCATAGATTTCGTCAAGAGTTGTTTCATCAAGATTGTAGTTGTCTCTTATTGTCGTTGCCTTCAAATCCCAGCATTCAGGAAGAGCTAACAGGAACTTAAGGTTTGAATCTTCAAGATCATACTCTTTATCAACCAATGACAAATCATTCAAAAGTTTGACAAATCTATCATATAAATCATTCAATGACTCATTAGTCTTTGAGTCAAAGTGTTCATACTCTTGAGTGAGTATTGTCTTCCTGTTCTTCTTAATTGTGTCAGTTCCCTGACATCTTGTTTCCAGAGCATCCCATATCTCTTTAGCAGTCTTGCAGTTGATTACCCTGTTTGACATTACATTATCAATGGCACTATGCAGTAAGTGTCGTACCTTAGCATCCTTAGCAATTGATGCTATGTCCTCAGCAGTATAATCACTCTTCTCCTTTGGTACGGTCATTGCTGCTTCACCTGCAACTGCAACAGCGAGTTTGGTTGGTTTGTGAGGACCTTCCTTGATTCTATCAAGGTATTCTGGATCTGTTGCTTCCAGGAACATGGTCATCCTTACCTTCCATATGGGATATTCAGATGGTCTCAGTATGGGGACTCTGATAGTCTCATACCGACTCTGAATTTGTGTCTTCGGTGGTTCCTCAGTTTTAGTAGGCTTAGTTGGAGTTTCTGTGTCCGACATGATTGTGTTTGGATCTTTAACTGTATGTATGTTAACAGATAGGCTCTGATACCAATTGTTAGGTCACACACACACTGTAGAGGGGGTGAATACAGTGTATAGTACACTCAAATCGAACTTAAAGAACTTAAGTAACAGAAAACAAACTTTATTGAAACAATAAACTCTGTTACAATATGGAACTGTTACCTCTCAGTGATGAACAAATATCACGAGAGCTGCTAGGGTTATATATAATAATAACTTCGATAATGATAACACTTATAGTGTAAACCCTATGTCTGTGTTTATATACTACACAGTTACAAGATAATCGCTAATTGATATGGAATATAATTCTGCTTCCTAAAATATATCAATCAGATATCTTCTATTCCAAGTATTCCATTCTTCACGGAATTCCTTCTTCATGCATATCTCTTCTTATGTTTATCTCGATCTTCTTTCCTTTAATCAGCTACTGTCCTTATCTGATTGTCCTTCAGCACTTAAGTTCTGATATCTATCTTCTGATTATTATCTCCTGATAATACAAGTACTGATATCCTTAAGTCCTGACTTCCAGTATAAGTACTGATCAACAGTTAAGTACTGATTTATCCTGTTCACACAAGATCTGAAAGCTAAACATAAAACATATTAGCCATGACATTATCAAATATATCTAACAGCATATCTGAAGAATAAGCTCAAGTGTGCAAGTGAAATTGAAGCAGCCTAATGGAAAAGCTGGAAAAGAATGAGGTAAAGTTGAAGTCCTTCAAGAATGCATCTGAGTTGGTTAGACAATACCATGAGAAAGAAAAGATATGTGCAAATATTTCTATTGGTCTTGATTACGATGCCTTGAACAGCAAGAAGAAAAATATAGGTGACAAAGAAAAAGCAACAGAAAATGAAAATGTTCTAGCAATGCTGAAAAAGGTTGTTTCACCTATGTTCAAGGCATGTAAAGTTAACTTCAGTGAAGAAGAGTTGATTATCAAGCAAGAAATTGCTGATGAAGATTATGAGAAGAAAAATACAGAAGCAACTCAATCTTCCAAAGCTGAAGAGAAGCTCATAGACAACCAAGGCTCCAAGACACCTGTCAAAGAAACCAAAACTGTAACACCCCCAAATCCGGGGTCGGGGATCCGGGTTGTCACGAGTTCCATTTCCCTTAATAACACCCAATCTTAATAAATAATCAACTACTCTGTACTGTGACCCCACAATAAACACACACACCACAAGTTATAGTCTCAGAGATGAACACTCAAAAATAACACAAGTCCTTATATTCCACAATTATAAACCGTTACACCTTAAAAAGGTTCTGAATAAATTTACATATTCCTTGCCATTATTACAATTCATATTATACATAAGTCTGGTTCATCAATAGTTGAAAACCTAGCCTATTGGTAGCTCCTACCTCAGCTACGGCGGCATCAACGCTTTCAGAAGACTGCGGAACGTTTTCTAACCGCTTGCGAATCGGGAGCTTGGTCCTGTTCATCTTTTCTATCTGTTGTTGTGTGATAAAAGAAGAAAGCAAGGGTGAGCAGCAAGCCCACCAAAATAATATGTATAATGATTAACAATATATGAGCCTTTTCATAGTACTCATGAAAGTATTGGTCAAAAGAAATGAACCAAGTTTGATATCTTAATGCGATGAAGTCGCAAAATATTCAGTATATATACATATATACTTTTCAAAATCTTGGAAGTCCTCTTCCATGCATAATATACACAGAGTTCCAGTTTATAACTGTATAAAAATATCGTTGCAAGGTGATCTCATATATCTACCCTTGTCTCAATATTTTTCTGAAAATCTTTGATATGCATAAGATAATCATTAACTAGATATAAGTTGAAAATATGAAGTTACAAGATACCCCAATATACTTATATCTTTTCCAAATATTACTTGAACTACCACCGTTCAAGTTATAATCAGTTCAAAAGTTCATCACATAGATGAGACTACAAGACAAGATTTGAATAGATTCAATCTTTGAATATCATTATAAATAATGAAGTTACGAGATACTTCATTAAATCCCGATATATATATATACCTATATATATACATTTCATACACTCCTTGAAAACCTCTGTTATGAAAATTATAAACAGAGTTGCAATATCCAATGAATTTGGAAAGGAGAAAACCTTGGCATAAACCTGATATCTTGCTGATCAGGCAAAGATACCAATAAGTAACCTTTTCTACTAGTAGATGGACGAATTCTCCACTGGTCATCACCCTGGCCGCAATAGGACCTTATGCTGGACTGCCACTCAGCCACTTACGCATTTGATGGACTCCCACTAAGCCACTTACACTTTCATGGACGCCCACTGAACCCATGTTGCTTATGCCGACTTAAATAGATGAACTTACTTCCCGATCGATGGGCAAGTAATCAAGATGTTTTCTCAAAAAAGCAACCTCGTTGTGAATGTAAAATACACCACTGAGCCGGATCCCTCAAGTTTTGAACGAGTATTTAAATCCCCTTTAAAAGAAAGATCTTAAATATAAAAATGAGTTTTGGGATCCGCTCTAACTTTTAAAAATCATTTTGAAGACTCGAAAACACTGTAAAGAGTGTTTGGAGTAATGCTGATTTAATGAAATAAATCAGTCCCAATATATTAGAAAATATCTGAATATTATTATTTAAATAATATTCCCATAAAGAATAATCTTTATAAAAATAATTGAAGTAGAAGTTTTAAAACTTATACTTGAAATGAGTATTAAATAACCAAAGATATACTTATACGAAAGTACTATCTTTATTTGATTAATCAAAGATAAGTTTGATTATCGACACCTTATTCTTTAATAAAATAAAAAAACATACCTTAGCAAATAATCGGAGTCATAGATCCTCAAATGAATATTCAAATAATATTCATTAAATAATATAAACTGAGTCATAAGCCCTCGAATGAATATTCAAATAATATTCAATAAATAATATAAAAGAGTCATAAGCCCTCGAATGAATATTCAAATAATATTCAAATATTAAAATAAAAGGAGTCATAAGTCCTCGAATGAATATTCAAAATAATATTCATTTAATAAAATAAAGAAGTCATAAGCCCTCGAATGAATATTCAAAATAATATTCATTTAATAAAATAAAGAAGTCATAAGCCCTCGAATTAATATTCAAAATAATATTCATTTATTAAAATAAAGAAGTCATAAGTCCTCGAATGAATATTCGTAATAATATTCATTAAATAAAATAAAGTTATCGAATAAACCTTATTCGATTAATAGTTTTAAAAACTATATCAATATATATATATATATTATACTCGGGAGTCTCGCCTCCCGGTTTTAGAAAAAGTTCACATTTTGATCCCCTATACTAAGGGTATACGCAAATACCGCTTATCTCTAGCATAGGTATTATGCAACGAATAAGCATTTGAACCAACAGATATATATGGCAAGAATACGAAATAGGCATGCATATGTACCATATAACATGCTACAATATATCGCAAGAATTTGCTATAACAAATATGCATTTAACGCAAGATCATGCATATACACAAATACATCATAACAACAGTTATAACGGGTAGAAAACTTGCCTGAGCGACTGGGGGTTACAAATGGCTCGGGACGAGTTTGGTAACCTATAAACAACAAGTAAGTTGGAATTAAACCAAAGTCACTTGTAAATCTATACTTTAACCAACTTAGACTCTAACGCTTGCTTTGCGCTTACTGATTCTCTTAAGTCACTCGAGTACCCTCGGCTCCACCATTTTTAATAATTTAACCATTACGAGTTTTAAGGCGATTCCTTCGCGAGTGTCTTACCAACTTCCTAACACACTTAACATAATTTTTTCATACACTAATTAACCCTTTAAGATCCTTAACCAAGGTTTCAAAGTAAGGCGAGGGGTAATGGTTCGGTCGCGAAACGCCGTTACTTAAAACGGTCGTTTCTCCTAAACCGTACATCAGAATCAAACGAACTACATATCAAAACGAAGCTCGTAACATGAACTATCTAAAAATGGCAATGGTAAAAACTTAGCAGGGAGTTCTCGGGTCCTAATGTTATGAACAAAAGCAGTCTAAAGTAAATCGGACATTACGACGGCTATGTTTACGCGATTTCCCAAATTTTTACCATTCCAAATCATATCAATCCAACTACCAATCAACAACAACTCAATATACACATCAATGCTACTGATTTCAGTCATAATAAGCTCAAGAATCTCAATCCAATCATATATTATAACATCTCCAAATTCAACTAAACTACTTAACAATTAAGCTCGAATCATGCTTATCATTCAAATTACTACTCATCCATCCAAACCATCTCCAAACTTCAACATTCAAACTTATTACTAAAGGGTGTGAAGATTTATACCTTCCTTTGGAGGTGTTAAGTTTCTAGGAAGCCTTAGGGAGCCTCCTACAAGCTTGATCTTTCCAAAGAAATCAAGAACACAAAGTTAGGCTTTGAAGTTTCTAAAAGTCCGATTTAAAAAACTGTAAAAATAAGGGTCTTACCATGCTTATTTGGAAGAGACTTGTGAACAAGAGTTGTAGGACATCTCAATACCTTTTCAAAGAGCTATAGGACACAACTTTTGAGTGAGTATTGAAGGAGATATGGCAGTTTGAAGTTGCTGGGTTTGTTTTAGCCGAGAGCTTTCTTCTTGAAATGGGAAAGTCAACTTCTAATTTTTGTGTTTTATGATATTTGCTTGGTTGCTTCTCCTTTTTGGCCTTGGAAAATGTTTTAGTTTTTTACCATGGTAAATTTTACATGGCCCAAAATCAACCAACAAAACAAAACCCCTTGTCATGCTTATGTCATCTTGCACATGTCATAATGCTTCCACTTGTCCACACCTTGTTGGTTTGATGACATCATCATCCCTAACCTCCTTGATTAACTCCTAATTGCTTGCCTAATGACCGCTGATCTGTTATACGGTTCGCTTAACTTTCGTTTTCGTTTATCGTTTGAGGGATCATACCCGGGATCTTATTACTTAGGTTTCTTTAACCTTTCTCAATACATTATATTCCTTTCATGATCCTCTCTTATAATCCTTGAATTTAAATCCTTTTTATTCTGTTACCTTATACTCAATTCTTTCTGTATCTGGTAGATTTTCGGGAAAAATCAAAGTGTTCGGAATTGGATTCTGACGATCTTTACATACACTTATATACCATATAGAGTACTAATAAAATCTCAGAATATCCATAACAGAACCCCTACATAGTGTGGCATGAAAAGTTTTCTTATTCAGCATAATCAGCAAAATCACTATTCATAATGGTTTCAAAAATTCCAAAAATTGGGGTTATTACAAAAACTGGAGATGCAAGAAAGAAGAAGAAAAATAGAAATGGGAAAATTGGGATAAACAAAAGCAACAATTTTGCTTATGTTGCAGATGCTCCAAGAAAGAAATGTGAGAAATGTGGCTCTGTGAATCATCTAACTTACCTTTGTAAAAAGGTTGTTAGCAAGCCAGTTGAAGGAATGTAACATCCCCAAATCCGGGGTCAAGATTTGGTGTTACTAAACAATCTTTACATAATATAAAATAATATACAATGACCCCTTAATTGCGGATCAATTACAGGTTATGGCATTAAACAAGAATCTAACTTTCTAAAATCTACAACAACTAAATTACAAATTTATTACCTCTGTACTAATTCCCTTATCTTATTTATCCTAACATCTTCATTCTCTTGCAGCTGGGATCTTTCGAACTTCTGCTGTCTCTTAAGTGCTACTCACTTTTATCCTTATTTATTTCTAAAAGAAATAAGAATTCACAAAGCAAGAGTGAGCCAAAAATGCCCAGCAAGTATCATAATTGGTTTCCAAGTATTAGATCAAAGAAACTTTTGGAAACATTTTTTAAATAATTTTAAAACATCTTTATTTATTTAAAACAGTTGAGCGAATAAAACATCGGGCCGCATTAGCCTTTAATCATAAATCACATTTTTCAGTAAAAGAACAGTGAATGTTTAACTGATTCATTTCTTGAATCAAATCTTCATTTGTTTTTACAATCATAAACTTTCCAAGAAGGAATGTTGTTAATGGCGATGAACAATAAATTAGACTGGATACCAGAAACCAACATATGCACTATAACCTGCTGATCAGTCAAGATATAGCGCAGATCTATACCCAACCATATAACCCAACAACATACAGGGTACCCAGGCACTATGGCCAGTTAAAGGTCCAGCAATCTCTGGCCCTTAGGTCCAGCTCATTCCTGGCCCTCGTCGTAACCATCCAGTCCGTAGAGTATTTTGATGTCAAATCACTTTGATTTTAAAACATCCCGATTCAGGGTTCGCAAATAACTTGGAATAATAGGTATTTACTTAATAGATCAATCGATAATAAAGGAACAAGATCAAAGAGGTACTTGCATAATTAAGAGTAATTGCAGTGAAATATAAAAACATTTAATTATTCTGAACTTAAAATAGGAATGAAGAAATATTTGCAGTATTTTAGAAGAAAGTTTAGGAATACTTGCTTCAATTGATGATAAACCTCTGATCTTTAACTATCTGCCATATCACTCAGTCCTGATGTGTCTGCATTTCCATTGACAGACCACTTGACCTTTCTTATCATTAACCATTTCAGGTTTATCTCTATTCTGAATCCACTCATTTCATTACTATACATAATCAGGCTTTACTTTTACAATCTCTTTCTAGCTTTGAATGTCTCGCACTATGTGTATTTATCATAAAAGATACCATTTAATTAACTGACAATATATAATTGTCTACTCTATGCATTTATCCTTATCATCTACCCGCCCGATAATAACAGATAAGGATCGCCTTTAATCATATAAAGTTTAATAGACACGTGGACTCATAATTCACATAACACATAAGCACATAAGGCACTTATCATATATTTTATATCACATATAACTCACTTCATCAAAACATTTGACCTGGTATGATCAAAACTGAAATCGAGTCGAAATACAATTTTACGATAATTACGCGACTAAGAAACATTTACAAAATTAAGCGACCTTTCGAAACGAAAGATTTTATGCACTACACCATATTTGGCCTCTAGAAACACTTTTTGTGGTGTTACAAGCATAAATGTTGCCTTAAATCACTAAAATTTGATCTGGGGTAACAGTTTTTTTATGTTACATTAGAGGATACTAGATGTTACCATAGACACGATGAAATCGCTATTGTAACACATAATATATTGTTAGTATTGATATTAGAATTAGTGTTACGGTAGGACTAAATGTTTAGGCGGGCTCACCAATTTTTTATCAAATTTTCATAAAACTTTAAGCGGGCCAAAACAAAAAATTTGACCCGCCCATTTTATTTTGGAAAATAAAATATTAACACCCTCATTTTATTTTAGGGTTCTATTCATCACAAAATATGTAGCCTTGGTCGAACAAATTCATCAAGCCAATTCTTGGAACAAATTCATCAAGCAAAATTTGACGGGCTTTCAGGATTTCCCTTATAAAATTTCTCGATCTTCTGGGCCTTCTCTGGGTGTCTTTATGGAGCAAATCCTGTTTTCGGATTTCTAATTACAAAAATTGGGCATATCCGTACTATGTTACTGTTATAAAATAGAAAAGAAGTAACAAGGAATAGAAAAAGGGAAAATTAGGCTATTTGAAATTTTTAAAATTGTTCTTGTATTTGGAAAATAATTTATAGGTTATTGATAGTTTACTAGATAACCATAGTGTTTGGGTGCCCTTTTTTTGAAAAATAATGTTTGTACTTGTCTCTATTTTGAGTTTACTTGTGATGAATTTATCAATATTCTTCTTAACAATATGGTACTTAGTAAGGAGATTGGATCTATCTCAAAAGTACAAGCCATTAGTTAACAGATGCATTGTACATGGAGATCTTGAAAGTTGAAAGTCAAAGTGAATGTAAACTCAGATCTTCTTACCGCTACTAGCAGTGAAAGGTTGAAACTTCTCGATGACCACAAGCAGGCTCTTAGCATTTCGTATTGGGTTCTGGTTAAGTTCTGAATTTTTTGATTAGTTTGTTGTTGAGTTCTGAGAATTCAGTTATAAATAGGTAGTTTTATTTCTATTAGAAAGATGAAAAGTGACTCCAGTTTAGAATCTATAAGTTAGCCAAAAAAATATTATGCATTGTTTAATCTGCAATTTTGTTTTACACAGATACCTATCAATTTTACATGAAGAGGGCCTTTATTTATCATACGTAAGTATCATATTGCATTTTTTTCCTGAGTCAAGATTTCTATATTGCTTTGTTTTTAAAACAATCAGTGTGCAACACCATCAGCTTAATATATCAGTGTGCACCGGAACCGTATGTCCTCACAGGGCTGGAAAAATAGGTAATGTATTTGACTATTTGTTACCAACTTAATCTAACATTACTATGTTTCTTGTTTAAACTAAAGTACCATCATAGCTTCTGACTGAGCCAAAACACTGCAATGGGCTTGTTTATGAAGTTGTAATAGCTGCTGGACAGATGGCGAAAGATTAAGATTCACTAGGTCTACTGCAGTGACAATCATCTGTGATCATTCTACGTTGTTTTGGCATCAATAAAAGGAAAAAATGGCTGGGTATCAGATATCGCAGGCTTAGCTTGTTATTTTGGGAGAATAGCAAAAGATCATGGAGTAGAACCAGACATCGCATACTTGATCAACCAAGACACAGGAGAGCCAACCTCACAACATTCAGTTGATGGTACCATCCTTATTAATATATTAATATTTAAGACATCTTCTGCAGTACATTAGCTATTTTCAGTTCTTTAATGTATTGGTTCGATTTCAGTTGAACGTGGTCCTATGCAGTTGATGGTACCATCCTACTATTGGTATTTTTTTTCTTTTTTAATTGCATCATGTTGTTTCTGATTTTAGCTTGTTTTAATGTTCATCATTTACAATTCATACTTCTTATTATCCTGGCCTTGATTAATTATAAGTGAACTATAATAATGAGAGATCAAGGTAAGTCTTTTGGCCTACTAATTTGAGTTTTCGGGTGGGTTAGTGTATCAAGTCATTGACATGTTGTTCTTCACATATGATCAGGGATTTTACAAATCCATCTCTTCCTTCAGAACAGAGAGGCAGATCCTCGCAAGTAAGTTTATTCCCTAATTCGGTATCATATATATTTGGGGGCCCCATTATGCACTAAATATATTTGGTGATGCAGGTGGTGTGTATGGCTTTCAACCTCCAAGAGTCAGGCCAGGTACTACGTTATCTGGTTGCACTATTTTTGTTTCTCTTTTAATCTACTCTAGCTATTTTCTAACTTTTTTTATTTGCCTCTTTCTTGTCCCAGTTGGATTCCCGCAGGTGGGTGTTGCTCTGATCATGTTTTAAGACCTTTGTGAGATGTTTATATCAGAGCCTGGGAGTTGATGCTGCTACACTTAACTAAACACTCTTTTTACAAGTAGTACACAGTGCAGGACATGTTGAAGAACACTAGATAGAGGGGATATACACCTGATATATACTTCTTAACTAACAATAAATGGACAGATCTATTCTCAATATACCCAAAATACTTGAGTATACAGGTAAAAGTAATACCAGTTGTTTAGGAGAAGAAGCTTAAAATTAAAATAATTATTTTTTAATAATGTGAAAACTACTTTTACCCATTATTTACTTGCAACTAGGCTCCTCCCAAAAATAAATGGAAAAAAACTCGTGTAATTACTCTACTATGTAATCTAAAATATTTCTAATAGTCTTTTCATGCATTATAGTCAAACTTGACAGGTAATATACAGTGCTTTTCCTTTTTAAAGCCTACTGGTTGAGTCTATAGTGCTTTTCCTTCTGCTGCTTTTTACAAGCACTGTATTTTCCACTCAAAGCATGTTAGTATCGTGCTGCACTTCATATGATCTCTCTATTGTTGTGTTAGAAGAGTCGCTATTGCACTGCTCCATATTTAAATGTTTATTACATATCAGCAGCTCTGGCGTTAATGTTTTCAGTTTGTTTGTAGTTGATTAGTCCTAAAGGTTTGTGGTTATGGTTTAAAATTTACCCCAACCCTTCTTTACAGTTTCTGGTAGTATTTTTCAACAGTAGTACAAAATATTTTTTGTTTAAGAAAGTATGATTGTCGTGTTCTTAATTTTCTATTTCAACAGGGCCATAAAGTTAACGGTGTCCCTTTGAGACGTGTGAACCAAACATATGTGATTGGTACATCAACCAAAGTTGACATTTCTGGGGTTAATGTTGAAAAGTTTGATGACAAAGCCAAGGAGGTAACAAAGAAGAACAAGAAAGGAGAATTGGAGTTTTTTGCTGGCGAGTATATGAATTTTGTGATGCTGCGAAGGGGATTTTGGTCTGGTTTTTTTCTACAGAAATTTCCAGATTTTCAGAGCTCGCTTTGCAGGTGTCTGGCTGTTTCGAAGTATTGTCATTCGAGGACCATGTTTTCCTTTTTGTTGTCTTCCGTCGCGGGAGTCTGGGGTTTTCTCTTTGGAGCATTTTATGTACCTCTGTGATTCTGGCTTTTGGGTTTCTGGATGTTGCAGTTTTTGCTTCATTTTTGCTTGATTACTAGTGGGCTTTTTGGTTAAATCTTTTAGATTTGCATATCTTATTTTAAGTTAGGTTTGTTTTTTGATGTAATTTATTTTTGTTTTTTTGTTTTTTCACTTTGTTTTTCTTAGAGCCTGTTTTAAGAGATATTTTGAGAAATGACTCGTGTAAATTCTTTCTCTTTTATACATTTTATGAGGCTTAGAGCTCGTTTACCAAAAAACAAAAATACCAGAGTGTTAAAAAAGAATGTTACAATAAGATATAAAAATGTTACCAAAAGATTGAATTGAATGTTACAATAGCAAATATGGTGTTACAAAAGAGTCTATTCCAACATATTTTTGGTGTTACTAAAGGGTAAAGTGTGTTGCAATGGAACTGTGGTTACACCTTCAACTTGTTATTATAGAAATAGAAAATATAACTATAGGTACTCTATTGTAACACATTGAGAGGTGTTACCAAAATTTTAAAAAGTGTAACCGTAGACACCTATTGTAGCAGGGGCAAATCCAACACTCCCAAATTTTCAAAAAATGTAACCATAGCCCGTTTTTTTGCTTTAGGTAACACTTTTTGGCCATTATAACACTTTTGTTTTGGTGTTGCTACAGGTTAAATACGGTGTAGTGGTCTCGAAAGTATTTTTAATGAAAGCAGATATTTTTTATAGTCTATATGCGTTTGTTTTGTCTGAAACGGGCGATTGGTCTATATAATACTGTTAGGAATATGTTGGGAACTTGATGATAAGTTAAACAAAACACCTTAGTAGATTTAACTTAGTGAATTTGTAGCTCTCGACGAATGTTTTATTATAGTCCCGACGGATGATCTTTATAGTCCCGACGGATGATAACTGAACATCCATCGAGAGTGTAGCTTATGTAACAATAAGTATTGTAGCACTTTTCTGTAAACAACAATGTTTTAGTCTAGTAGATTCTGATGGATTCTCTAAGTCATGTTGACTACTAGATTGATATACAAAATAGGTTGGCTAATTGTAAATATGAGATGTCTTGTAATTCTGTATAAGTGAAATGGAGTCAAGTCATATATAGACTCCCGACGGATGATCTACAAGGCACCCGATGGATGATCAACATATTCCCGATGGATGTTTATCATATTCCCGAAGGATGTTCAACAAAATCCCGACGGATGATTGTTGGGTTCCGAGGCAATAAACGTAGCGGATAAACGTAAATAAAACAAAAAAAAATTCGAAACCCAAAAACAGGATCCATGTATAATTATGGGCAGATTATGGAGAATACGAATCATACCTTTCAAGAGCTTAACTTTCACGAACTCAACGGAGATCCTAGCTATCACGCTTTGTGTCTACCTCTCGGAGAAACACCTTTATGGTATCCGCACGAGCACCTCCAAGAACGTCTCACGAACTTGACCACGGAATGGATGTACTAGCCTCCTTCTTGACGATCCGAATTGCCTCTGCCTCTCTTTGCTGCTAGGGTTTTCTCAAAAAAATGTACCAAAACTCTTTTTAACCTATCATTATGTATTTATAATGGCTGATTAAAAAGGCCCATAACAGCAAAGCCCAACCCTAGTAGGTATTGGATTAAATAATAAAAACGAATTTCTATTATTTAATTAATAACTAAGTCATACTTAATTATTATGGGCAAAAACATTCCTTTTAATTCGAATTTATATTATCTCAATTAAGTCTTACTTAATTATAATAAAATTCGAATAATCATCAATTAATTTAAATCCATAATTTAAATTAAGTATTCCATTAAGTGCTCTATTTGTGCGACCCTATAGGCTATTATTTAATTGGCAATAATTTTATTCTCTAATAAAATTATAAACAATGAGCGGTATCTAGTAATACATCATTGTTACCCAATTAAACAATAATTAAATCGTGATTAGATAAAACCTTACGTGATTAATGTTTTTCGTGTAATATAATCCCTTTAACCATACATATTATAGATTAAACTCGAGGCATGTATTTAGTCATCCTCTTCAACATTTAATCCGGGTTTACTCGATCCATGAGTAGACTATCAAGATAAATCATAATTTGAGCATGGCCATGCTTTTATAGTCTCACTCAATCAGGAGGCCAATAATATCTCTCCTAATTATAGGAGGGTTAAATCCTTTATCTATCATTCATTTTTCTCATATGACTCATGATATACCCGATGTCCACCTTTATCATCACCCGATCAAAAGTAACTTTTTTTTTTGCTAAATCAAAAGTAACTTTTAATGTAGTCAAAGTATATTAATCCTCGTATAGAAATATAATGATTTCAAGTCAAATAATCGTTACACCATTATCACTGTGAGTCTTTCTTATGACTTTATTAAACATGAAGAATCTCACTGTGGGTATGTCCAGTACCATGTACTCTCACATTTACCTATGTATTGACTTTAGTATCCCCATACTTATAACCAATGAGATGTGGTTATCTTGTCAAACAACATACTAGTCTATATATGTATTATTATTGTCCTATATAATAATACTCGACTAGGGACCTTTAAGAATATGATATATTATATAATCTTAAGTTCAAGTCATGTACTTAAACTATACAATGTGTATCATGATTCTAAAGACATTTATTATGCTAACAAAATATCGCAGTAATTAAGGTCATAATAAATACATTTATTGAATGATCAACTGACATAAAGATTTGAAAGAATAATGTATTGCCTCTAGGGCACCTACACTAACAATGATCATATTCAAAATAGCTATTGATAGTGACAACACAGTCACATGCATCGGGTGTTTGCGAAAGGAATGTGGCAGCCTGTTAAGCAGGATTTTAAGAACAAAGAAGCATTACCATTTCCATGCAATTGTGAAGATATTCAAAGATGCTGGATAAAGTAATGTAGCAGCATGATATTAGACTAGATTCATTTTTGTTTTATTGTCTTGTCTTATTATCATGTAACTTGGTGATATACAAACCAAGAGTAGCAAGTAGAACAAGCAACTGAGTAAGCTTATTTTCCAAAGAAATAGATAAGGCTGTATTTTGTTAAGAATTTCTCTGTAAGTTTGTTTATTCATTTTTAAGCAGTTGTGTGTTATTCAAAGCATCACAGAGTTCTCAATCTAATATATATATATATATATATATCTGGTGGATACATTCAAATCCACCAAAAAGTTTTAAAGCTTTGTGTTTTATTACTTAGTGTTTGGATTTCTATTATTCTTCCATTCCACATTATTGCAAATCAAACACTGTTATATATATAAAGTTAGAACATCTTTAAAATCTCGAAAAAGAAGCCAGAATTACTTTCAACCCCCTTCTGTAATTCTTGTTGTATTGTTTGGGAATAACAATTGGTATCAGAGCAGGCTCTTGAAGTACAAAGAGTGTAAAGAACATAACTATCAACAAGATGAACAAAAAGGATGTTGGAGTTAAAATTCCATTTCTGGACAAAGACAACTATCACCACTAGAAGGTGATGATGCACATACATCTTCTTTCTCAAGATGAAGCTTATGTGGATTGCATTGAAAGAGGTCATCATGTCCCTATGAGAGCTGCTACAGGGAATGAACCATCAGTTCCAAAAACTAGGCATGAATGGTCTGATCCAGACATTGAGCAAGTCAGGAAAGATATAAAGGCCACACTACTAGAAAAAGTAGAATAGACATCGCCTCTTAGACATCGGTTGCTCTTGGCACCGATGTAAAAAGTTATTTTTACATCAGTTTTTCCCAACCGATGTCTTTGTATAATATAGACATCAGTTGTTTTATCCCAACCGATATTAAAAGTGTGTTTTCAAAAAATGATCCAGCACGCCTCCCATATTTCCCCCCTTAGTCAAATAATTCATTCCCTCTTAAAATTCCCCCCATCTTATTTTTTACCTTTAGCAAAATTTCAAAATCATCATCTTTCCCCCTTTCAACTTTATACATAAGATTTAAATAAATTAAAAATTAAAATACATTCACATACTCTCATCTCTTAAACATAAAAACATATAAATCAAATAAATCAAAAACTTTCTCCTCTCTCTCTGCTCGACTGAAAGAACAGCTCCATCTCTCTCCTTCAACTGCTCTCGCTCTCTATCTCGCTCTCCCCGTCTCTCCCTCTCTCTCTCTCACTCTTTGCTCAACTACTCTCTTTGCTCTCTCTGTGTGCCCTCTCGTCAAACTTTGAAAAGTTTGGAGGTTGTTTAGGATGGGAAGTAAGCTCAAGTTAGAGTTTAACGGTTTAGAAGTTGAGGACTGAAAGCTCAAAGCGGTGTTTAAAACTCAAGTCAGAGGTCAAAGTTTGAATTAGGTAAGCCTTAACCCTAATTTTTAAATTGGGGATTTCAATTTCAAACCCTAAGTTTTTAATTAGTTAATTTTAATTAGATTTATATAGTTAATATTCTACCTATTTTTTAACACTTCCACGGAGTTTAATTATGCATTAAGTTGTCCACACTGCGTTGGTAGGATGGGACGAGGATGTGGATATTACAATCATGGAGCGCAAAGAGATGCGGCAGGGGAAGATGTGAAGGGGGGATGCAATAGACTACTTTCATAAGTTGATGTTATAGTTTGATGGCGTCATGTTCTGTGTTATTTCTTTGTTGTGAACTTTTTTATTACTATCATGTTGTGGTAGCACTGTGGCTTAGTAATTGTGTATGTATTTGTAAACTTCTGCTAATTTCAGTTCATCCTTGTATTGTATGTTTGTTCTTATGCTATTCTGTTTCAATATATGTTTTATGCGTGTTCCTGAATGCTAAATGGTTCCAATATTTTGTTCCTGTAAATGTCGCAAAATGTCAGAGTTTTTTCGAATTGGAACTTATGTTTGTGCTGAATGGAATTTTGGGTATTCATCTTTCGGAGATCTATGGTTTCGTATTCTTTGTGTTGCTTCTATTGCTATTCATATTTTATCAAGGTGATAAAATTGGTCTTTCTTTCTTTTGGGATGCAGGAGTTTTCCTGTATGGTTGAAATATGTTCCGAGAGTTAGCTTCCGAACTGATACTGGACCATTCAAGGTTTCAAATCTTATATGTACCGTAAATTATTTAACTTCAGGAAGGACACTTATGGTGTATTCTCCGAGCATGTTGATCTGAATGAGGCATTCTTTTGTACTTGATGCATGGTTGTTTGATCTATAAATGACTCATATTTGTTAATTAATGTTGTTTATTCTTTATAGCTTCCTGATTACCATGAGATTATTGAGAATCCAATGGATTTTGGCACCCTAAGGAGGAAACTCGATGCAGGATTGTATTCAAACCTGGAACAATTGGAGGTTAGTTATTGGGTTTTTGTAAACTAGCTACTGTAATTGTGTAATACTGTGGTAGAATATAATATATATAGCTAGATGCATGTATGAATGTGTGTATCGAGTTTTGATGCTATTATTGCTGAGTCGTGTTTCAAGCAACTTATTACTTATTTATTGTATTGATGGTTTTATGCTCTTGTATCAGGCTCTGGATTGATTACGAAGAAAGGATTCAAAGGATCGTTTGGAGAGGCGGGTAAATCTTCCAAGGTATAGTAATATTTGTTTCCAAAACTGAGTTGGAGAAATCATACTTGTAATTTACTACTTAACAGACCCCTAGACTAGTATTTGTTGGTGTGTAACTAATTGTATTGCTTTTGCCTATGCCAGACATTTGCAATTTTGTCTGGAGTCCACAGCTTGGTTGCGTGTCTTTTGAAGAGATTAAGAGGGAAAGATGATGGTAAAGCATTTATATTTGATAGATGGCTCCTTGTCTAAATTATGTTGTTTTTTCTAATTATCAATTTAGATGGCTCCTTGTCTAAATTATGATTCTCCTACTACATATGTAGTTTAGACTGGGAGTTATATAGTGAGTAAAGATTTATCTTTGGATAATGTTGAATGAGTTATATTCTGTTAAGATCCCATTTGATAAAGAACCTGAGGATTTTATTCTCAACTAATGAATAAAAATGAAATTTATTCACACACAGAAGACTTTTTCTTTTAAACAAAGGGCTTTCTAGTTCTCAAGTTAAATGAGTCACCATTCGAGCCAAGACCGGTATCCTTGAGCTCATTAGTCATTACTATTTACTTTCAAGTCAAGTAGACATGTATTGATATCAATATGCCTTTGCGTTTCCGTAATTAGATTCCCAGATAGTTGAGAATTGGCGTGTTCTTGATATATTAAGTGCTCTAATTTATATCACCAGTAGTGAAAAACTGGAGTAACTGTTTGGTGTTTGTTGCATTTTCTCTTTGTATGATCAAGCAGATTGTGTGATCTGGTCCTTTCATGTGTTTTTTTATGTTACCGTATTGATGACTTTATGCTCTTGTATTAGGCTTTGGATTGATTACAAAGAAAGGATTCAAAGGATCGTTTGGAGAGGCGGGTAAATCTACCAAGGTATAGTAATATCTGTTTCCAAAACTGAGTTGGAGAAATCATACTTGTAATTTACTACTTAACAGACCCCTAGACTAGTATTTGTTGGTGTGTAACTAATTGTATTGCTTCTGCCTATGCCAGACATTTGCAATTTTGTCTAGAGTCCACAGCTTGGTTGCGTGTCTTTTGAAGAGATTAAGAGGGAAAGATGATGGTAAAGCATTTATATTTGATAGATGGCTCCATGTCTAAATTATGTTTTTTTTCTAATTATCAATTTAGATGGCTCCTTGTCTAAATTATGATTCTCCTACTTAATTATATGTAGTTTAAACTGGAATTTATATAATGAGTAAAGATTTATCTTTGGATAATGTTGAGTGAGTTATATTCTGTTAAGATCCCATTTGATAAAGAACCTGAGGATTTTATTCTCAACTAATGAATAAAAATGTAATTTATTCATACACAGAAGACTTTTTCTTTTAAACAAAGGGCTTTCTAGTTCTCAAGTTAAATGAGTCACCATTCAAACCAAGACCGGTATCCTTTAGCTCATTGGTCATTACTATCTGCTTTCAAGTCAAGTAGACATGTATTGATATCAATATACCTTTGCGTTTCCGTAATTAGATTCCCAGATAGTTGAGAATTGGCGTGTTCTTTATATATTAAGTGCTCTAATTTATATCACCAGTAGTGAAAAAAACTGGAGTAATTGTTTGGTGTTTATTGCATTTTCTCTTTGTATGATCAAGCAGATTGTGTGATCTGGTCCTTTCATGTGTTTTTTTATGTTGCCGTATTGATGGCTTTATGCTCTTGTATCAGGCTCTGGATTGATTACGAAGAAAGGATTCAAAGGATCGTTTGGAGAGGCGGGTAAATCTGCCAAGGTATAGTAATATCTGTTTCCAAAACAGAGTTGGAGAAATCATACTTGTAATTTACTACTTAACAGACCCCTAGACTAGTATTTGTTGGTGTGTAACTAATTGTATTGCTTCTACCTATGCCAGACATTTACAATTCTGTCTGGAGTCCACAGCTTGGTTGCGTGTCTTTTGAAGAGATTAAGGGGGAAAGATGATGGTAAAGCATTTATATTCGATAGTTGTGTATTTCTGTAACTGTATCTCCGGAAATGATTACTTGGGATTGAGTTCACATCCTTCGATAGGTAAGGCATCTGCAAAGGTATGCTAACCAGTCTCTGATATTACAATTTTTATCTGATTATATGTTTATTAGATGTTAGAATTTAATACCTATATTTTCCCTTTATTCTTTTTCTAGGCAGCAGAAGATGCAGATGAACAAGGGCATTCCTCAAATGATATTTTACATGTTATTGTCGGTACCAAGTCAAATTCTTTGTATAGACAGTAGTAGAATATATGAACGGATATGTGTAGTACTTGATATTTGGATTAGATGAATCTCTTGTATCGGATGTTTGAATATTGACTGTTAGATTTATAGATAACTGATATTATGTAGTAATTGGTTTTGGTAGTTCATTGGTTTTTGGAATCTATATTTTAAAATGTGCATTAATAATATAGGTACAAACATCATTACAATGGAAAATGATGTCTATCAAAGCTTAATACATCAGTTTTAGTGGACCATTAACATCAATAAAAACCGATGTTAAATACTACAGCAAAAAAAATCTTAAAACAAAAAACTGATGTTATTAAGTATTATAGGCATCAGTTTGTTATAAATAGACATCGGTTACCAATTAAGAACCGATGTCAAAGGGATTGTTAACATCGGTTTTTGATGAAAACTGTTGTTACTGGTACTAGTAACATCAGTTTATTGATTAAATTGAAAGATTTTGCTTAGCTCACATATATTTAAATTGATAAAAATATCATATTATGATGATATATGAAGATTATATATGTATGAGAAATTTAATTTCAAGATATAGAAATCGGTTTTAAAGAAAGAACTAATGTTATATGATGTATTTAACATCAGTTTATAACTGATGTTAAATGGGGGGGCTTTAACATCACCCACGAAGACATCGGATTTTTGCATTCATAGACATCGGTTTTTAGCCGATGTCTATTGACGTTTTTCTAGTAGTGCCATGAATATACTGTTTAATAGTGTTGATGGTGATATAATTGACAACATGATTAACTATAAACTAGCCAAAAAGGTTTGGGACACAATAGAGATTATTTGTGATGGTACTGAGCAAGTAAGGGAGAACAAGATGCAACTCTTGATTTAGCAATATGAGCACTTCCACTGTGAAGAAAGTGAGTGACTCACTGATATATTCAGTAGGTTTCAAAAACTGCAGAATGCTCTAAAACTACATGAAAGGGTCTATCAAATAAAAGACTCTAACCTCAAGTTCCTTAGATCTCTCCCAAAGGAGTGGAAGCCAATGACAGTCTCATTGAGAAATTCACAAGATTACAAGGTGTTCACCTTGGAAAGACTGTATGGCATCCTAAAAACCTCTGAGCTTGAAATAGAGCAAGATGAAAAGATGGAGAAGGGAAGGAAGAAGGGAAGATCCATTGCACTAGTTGTTGAGTTAGAGAAGGAGAAAGAGATGAAGGTGGAAGCTGTTAAATCTACATCAAAGGTCTGTGAAAGCAAGGGTAAAGGGCTGGTAGCTGAAAATGAAGAACAGTCGAGCCAAGATGAAATGGATGATATAGATGAGCATCTAGCATTATTATCCAGGCGGTTTGCCAAGCTCAAATTCAAAAAGAATTTTGGAGCAGCCAAGCCAAAAAGAAACATGGTTGATAAGTCAAAATTCAAGTATTTCAAATGTGGCTTAGCAGGGCATTTGCCAGTGAGTGCAGAAAGCCTGGTTCTGGTAAAAAGAAGTTTGATCCTGTTGACTATAAACAGAAATACTTTGAGTTGCTCAAACAAAAGGAAAGGGCTTTCATAACTCAGGAGAATGACTTGGCTGTAGATGGATTGAATGAAGATGAAGAAATTTACTATGTCAATCTAGCCCTAATGGCCAAGTCAGATGAAACGCAGATAAGTTCATCAAGAAATCAGGTAATCACAACTAACATAGCTCATTTGTCTTAAGATGAGTGTAATGATGCAATAAATGACATGTCTACTGAATTATATCACATGCGTGTTACACCCAAGTCTCTCACTAAAGAAAACAATAAAATTAAAAAAATTAATGAGTTTGAAAAATTAAAATTAGAATGCAAGGTTGATAAGGATGAACTTATAGAATCCTTAAAGAAAGAGGAGATTTTAAGAAAGCAACTTGAATGAGAAAAAGAAGTGATTAAGGCATGGAAATCATCCAGAGATGTTCATGCTCAAATCACTAAAGTTCAAGGTATAGAATCCTTTTGTGATGCAGACTGGAAAAAGAATAAAGAGAAGCTTGATTCCAACTTGGTTGAAGGACTTTCAATAGATGTGGACTCGACAGATGATGAAAATTATCCGTCGAATATTCAAAAGGATTATCCGTCAAAAGACAATGAGCCATATCCATCGAATGTTAGTAAGCCAGTTAGCAAAGCTAAGCTAGCTAAGTTGAATGATAAGTATGGATCAGTTTCTAAAAACTTTGTTCCAGGAGAATCAAGTCAAGTAAGAAAAGAAAAGAGAGTTAATGTTGGGCATCTGTCTCTCAAGCAATTGAATGACAGATTAGAAAAGATTGAGGTTAAAACAGAATCAAAAAGGAAAAATGATAGAAATGGGAAATTAGGGATTAACAAACATATTAACTACACACCTGATAAATATGCTCCAAGAAAAATATGTGTTAAGTGTGGTAGTGTTAATCATTTGTCTGTTAATTGCAAACTTGATATGCCTACTCCCATGTATGCACCTTATTCTTTTCCCAACATGACTGCCATGCCTATAAATGTTATGTCTGCTCAGAATATGAATGCACAATTTGCTAATATGCCATTTGCACCTAATCCTTATTATGCTGCATTTAGTATGCCTCAAATTCCATTTAGCATGCCTTACTGGAATAACATGTTTGCAAATAGCATGCCTTTTCATGTAAACCGAAATGTGCATGATAATTCTATTTCAATGACTGGTTTCAAAGGTTCAACTCAAATGACTAAGGATGAATCTGAAATCACCAAGTCAAATGAGGTCAAACCTAAGAAACCAAAAAAAAGGCTAACAAGGCAAGACCCAGGGAATCTTGGGTACCAAAATCAACTTGATTTGATTTTGATGTGTGCAGGGAAACAGAAAGAATCTTTGGTATTTGGATAGTGGGTGCTCAAAGCACATGACTGGATATTCTATCATGCTCACTGGGTTCAAGGAAAGAGTTGGCCCAAATATCACTTTTGGAGATGACAGCAAGGGTTATGCTGTGGGATATGGCTTGATTTCAAAAGATAATGTCATCATTGAAGAGGTTGCCCTAGTGGATGGACTCAAGCATAATTTGTTGAGTATCAGCAAGCTTTGTGATAAGGGCAACTCAATCACTTTCAATTTTGAAGCCTGTGTTGTGACCAACAAGAAGAGCAACAAAGTGGTTCTCATTGGAGTGAGAAAAGGAAATATGTACCTAGCTAATTTCAACTCATCAAATACAGAATCAGTAACTTGACTTCTCAGTAAAGCAAGTCAAGATGAAAGTTGGCTATGGCACAAGAAGCTGTCCCATCTAAACTTCAAGACCATGAATGCGTTAGTCAAGAAAGAATTGGTTAGAGGTATTCCTCAAGTGGAGTTTACTAAGGATGGATTGGGTGATGCCTGCCAGAAAGGAAAGCAGATTAAAGCATCATTCAGAAAGAAGCTTCATTCAACAATTGAAGAACCTTTGCAACTATTGCACATGGATTTGTTTGGACCAGTCAATGTATTGTCTATCTTAAGGAAAAGATTTTTCCTAGTAATTGTAGATGATTTCTCAAAGTTCTCTTGGACATAATTTTTGAAATCCAAAGATGAAGCTAGTGAAATCATCATCAATCATATAAGGCAAGTTAACAATCATCTTAACTTTAAAGTAAGAAGAATCAGGAGTGATAATGGAACTGAGTTCAAGAATTCTATGATAAGATCATTTTGTGAAGAGAATGGGATTATTCATGAGTTTTCTGCAGCTAGAGCTCCACAACAAAATGGAGTGGTGGAAAGGAAAAACAGATCCCTTATTAAAGCTGCAAGAACAATGCTAGAAGAATCAAAGTTACAAACATAATTTTGGGCTGAAGCTGTGAATACTGCATGTTACACTCAGAATATTTCTTTGATCAATCAAGCAAAGTGCATGACACCCTATCAATTGTTCAAGAACAGGAAGCCAACATTGAAATTTTTACATGTCTTTGGCTGCAAACTCTATATCTTAGGGAATCAAACTGATCAACATGGAAAGTTTGATGTCAAAGCATATGAAGGAATTTTTGTTAGATATGTTGTGGGAAAAGCATATAGAGTGTACAATCTAAGAACCAACATTGTTCTGAAATCTGTACATGTTGTGTTTGATGATAAAAATTTTGATGCCAAAGTAGATGAAGAATTTCCATGAAAGCCTCAAATTCGATAATGTTAAGATGGTTAGTGATGAAAGTGATCAAGAAATAGTGGCTAAGGATAATGCAGAAAAATCTACAACTAATGAAGCACATAATTCAACATCCGTCAAATTACATAATACTTCATCTGTTGGTAGACAATCTACCGCATTCGTCGGTAGACAATCAGCTTCATCCATCGAGATACAAAGTGCATCATCTGTTGGAACAATGAGAGAAGCTGAGAGTCAAAACAGATGACTTACAGAAAGAACCCCATCTTTAAGTCAAAGATTCATAAACTAAGGGGGGAGTTTCTTATAATCAAAACTCAGTCACACATCAAGACAACAATGAGGTCTCTTCATCTAGAACTAGTCTACCACAACAGAGAAAATGGACTAGAGATCACCCTTTTGAGCTCATTATTGGTGATACATCTTCTAGAGTTCAAACAAGGAAAGCAACTCAAGAAGAATGTCTGTATAGCAGCTTTCTTTCTAAAAAAGAACCAAAGAAGGTAGAAGAAGTTGCGTTGGATCCTGAATGGGTTTTAGCTATGCAGGAAGAGCTAAAACAATTTAAAAGGAACAAGGTATAGAAGCTGGTTCCCTAGCTTAAAGGAAAGAATTCAATTGGCACCAAGTGGGTATTCAGAAACAAGATGGATGAAAATGGCATAGTTGTCAGAAACAAAGCTAGATTGGTTACTAAGGGCTACTGTCAACAAGAAGGAATAGATTTTGATGAAACTTTTGCTCCTGTTGCAAGACTTAAAGCCATCATAATTTTCTTAACCTATGCAGCCCATGCCAATTTCAAAGTCTATCAAATGGATGTCAAAAGTGCCTTTCTGAATGGAGATTTGGAGGAGAAAGTCTATGTCAGTCAGCCTTCTGGTTATGAAGATCTAAATTTTCCAGAATATGTCTACTATCTTTTCAAAGCACTTTATGGATTGAAGCAAGCAACTAGAGCCTGGTATGATACTTTGTCAAAGTTTCTCTTAGAAAATCACTTCACAAGAGGTATTGTTGACAAAACTTTATTCTTTAGAAATGTTAATGGCTCTAGTATACTTGTTCAAATTTATGTAGATGATATTATATTTGGCTCTACAGATGAAGAACTTTGCAAAAACTTTGCCAAATTGTTGCAAAGTAAGTATGAAATGAGCATGATGGCAGAACTAACTTACTTTCTTGGTTTACAAGTTAAGCAAGTTAGTGATGGAATATTCATTAGTCAAACCAAATATATTTATGATATTTTAAAGAAGTTTGATCTAATAGATTGCACATCTGCAAAAACTCCCATGGCCACTACAACTAAATTTGAATTAAACACTACTAAAAAGTCTGTAGATATTTCAAGCTATAGAGGCATGGTTGGCTCACTTCTGTACTTAACAGCTAGTAGGCCAAATATAATGTTTGCTACTTGTCTTTGTGCTAGATTTTAGGCTGATCCTAGAGAATCTCATTTAGTAGCTATTAAGAGAATTTTCAGATATCTCAAAGGAACACCAAAACTTGGAATTTGGTATCCTAGAGATTCTGGATTTGATCTAACTGGTTATTCAGATGCAGATTATGCAGGTTTTAAGATTGATAGAAAAAGTACTATAGGAACTTGTCAATTTCTAGGAAATAAGTTGATAGTTGTTGTGCACAGATCTTATGGATAAAAAATCAACTGTTGGACTATGGTCTACAGGTGAATAAGATTTCTATTTAATGTGATAACACAAGAGCTATTGCAATTACTGAAAATCATGTTCAGCATTCAAGGACCAAGCACATAGATATCAAGTACCACTTCATTAGGGAGCATGTGATGAATGGTATTGTGGAACTTTATTTTGTTCTAAGTGAAAAGCAGCTTGCAGATATCTTTACCAAGCCACTTGATGAATCCACCTTTACTAGGTTGGTAAGTGAGTTAGGTATGCTGAATTATTCTAAAATTATTTCTGATAATTTTGCAAGTTGTGATGCAGCCAGAAACTTAATTGATTTTTCAGTTTTAGATGAAATTTTTGCTAAGTCAAAATTTACATCTCGACGGATGCTCATTATCCATCGATTTTGATCATTCGTCGAAATAGAATAGCTTGGTAAAAATCAATTACCTTTTTGGATTATCTTATACCCGACGGATAATTGCTTTATTCATATCCGTCGAATTGTCTATATCTTAGCTGTTAAAAGTACTGAACATTATCCATCGGATATACTTATAGTTTGTACGTATATCACGACGGATAATTGACAGAATTTTGACAGTTTATTTTATTTTTAAAACGGCTATTTTGGGCAATTTTGATTGGGTCTTTAATTTTTTAATTTAATTTTTATTCCATTTTAATCTGAGAATACCTAAAAGCCTCACTTCAAGTTTATTTTAACTTTTATGATTCTCTATTGCAACTAACTGTTATCTTCTTCCTCAAAGCAAAATCCTCTTTCTCACTATAAATTTCCTCACTTTAAAAATGGCTCCAGTAGTTAAAATCATGTCTCAGTCAGGATTCATCTATGAGAAGAACGACTTCCCTGCTCTTTTGAACAAAGAAATTCCTGCATCTGAAGACTTCCACAAAATGATGGACTTTGTGAAGGGATGCAAACTCAGTTATGCCATGCTGGAATCACCCACAATCTACTGTGAAGTTGTGGAGGAGATATGGACAATTGTTATGTACCTGTCTGCTGACAAAACCATAACTTTTACTCTTAAAGGTAAGCAATTTTGCATTAACAATGATATAATTCAAGCATGCTTTAAGATTCCTGAAAACACTACTATTGAACCATACACAGATGCTAATTTAGTTACCATGCTTAATTCTATTGGCTATTCTCTTCCTACCACTAAGTTAGGTGAGATTAGAAAGCTAGGTCTTAGGAAAAGATTGGAGTTATTTGTGTAATGTAGTTACCAAGGTGTTTTCTAGTAAGATAAGTAATTTTGATTATGTCAACACTGCCATGCTTTATACGCTATTTACTGATAAGTACTATAATTTCAGTGACAGGATCATGTTTGAGTTTGGTTACAAGTTAGGGGAAATTAAAAGAGAGCTAAAAATGTCTATTATGCTAGATTCTTTATGATTCTTGCTAACCATTTTATTAAGGATATTATTATTGAGAACCCAACCAACAAACTGGATAGTTGGGTTCAAGAAAGGAGAGTGATTGTAGATCTTAACAGAGCAAGTCATCACAATGAGGTGCCCATTTTCTATTTTCCAATCATGGAGGGCCCTAAGGTAAGTGAGGTAAGCACCACTGTCTCTACTATTTCTACCTCCCAAATTTCTTTACCTTTGAGTATGGCTATAGCATCTGTGTCAATGGCCCAACAGATGTCTACCCAAGCCACCAAAATAAAAAATTCCAAATCCAAAACAATGAAAACTCCCTCTCGTTTCTCTCAAAAGAAATTAGTTGCAAAATCTACGAAAACTAAAGAGAGGAGTGTGAAGGGTGGTAAGATAGGTGAGGGACAGGGTGAACATCAAAGAAACCCCAAGAATATGGATGGAGAGATGAGTGTACCCAAGCCTAGCCACACCACATTTTCCCAACAAACTGTGGTGATTAATAAGAAAATAAACACAACTCTAGTTTCATCCTCCCAAAATGATGCTACTATTGAAACAAGCTCCCAACCAGGATCACAGACCAAGAGGGTAAGGGACACAAGCTCACCATAAACTTATGCCAAAAAGAAGAGATCTAAGACCATTGGGGATGCACAGGGAACACACACAGTGTAAACTACAGCTAAAGACTCAGTCACTGCATCATCTCAAATTCAGTTTGATGTGGCTCCAATAAATGTGAAGTCACGGCCAAAATCTTTAGTCATAGAAGCACGACAAACACCAAACTCTCCCACAAATTCTCTGGATGTGGATATGATCAACACATCAATCCTTGATTCTCATTCTTTAACTCTGTTGGAGAAGCCAAAATCTAGTACAATTGAGAATCATCTTTTAGATGATTTGTTGGCTCACTTGCCAATTCTTTCAGGAACTATTGAGATAACTGTGCCCAAATTATCATCAATCTGCACAGAGTCTTCAATAGTTTCCACTCCAAACTCTATCATTTCTTCTATTCCGGTGGATATTGTTCATCCATCGGTTAGTGATTGTATCCCGACGGATGTGCCTAACAGCAGTCATCCGTCGGCTATCCTAACTACTACCTCGATGGATGTTCCTCATCCTTCGGTACTCACTACACAAACTAAAATTTCAAAAATTGTTACAAGTGTAGATGAGTTAGTAGTTGTACAATCACTCTTAGGACTGAGGGAAGGGAGTGAATTGAGTGAGAGGCTAAGTTGCTCTCAGGCAAAAGGAGAGCAAAAGAGAGAAATCATGTAGGCTATTTCTTCCAGCCTGGAAAAAGAGAATGAGAGGAATTCCACCTTAGTAGGTGAAGGTGAGGGTGTGAGGGTGGTGAGCCAAGGGGAGCCCTTGATGCAAGAACAGAGAAAAAATGAGAGAAAAGCATGTACAACTGAATGGGAAGAGCCCATTGTAAGTGAGTTAATGGATGTCAATGAGGTTGTCAAAAGATAGCTAATTCAGCAAGAATATCAAGTTGTTTTAAATTCTATTTCTTTTGAAGCTGAGGCATTTACTCACCCTGTTTCAGTATATCAAGTTCTAGCTGAACAGGACAATGTGGCTGCAGAAAAGATGCTAAACTTGGTGCATACAACTACTTCAATGCAAAGAGCAAAGGATGCCATCTACAGCTGGTGATGATGTTGATTATGGAAATGGTGGTTCTGAAGAGTTCTTTGGAGATGAAGATGATGATGAAGAAGAGCCAATGGACATAGGGGGAGAAGAAGGCCCTAGCTCCAGATCTAGCATGCCATCTTAAGCATTTTCCAAAGATTGTGATGAACATCATTTCAAGTCCACTCTCTTTCATATAATTCAACAGACACAGGTTGCTCTTCAAGCCACCACTAATGCTAGCACCAAGAAGCTTCTACAGGCACACCTCAACTTTCTACAACTACATCAAATACAATCTCCAACACAATCTGGATGTCACTTCAATCAAAACATAGATTGACCAAGTCAAGAAGGATGTCTCTGAAAGATTGGATGCTAAATTTCCAAATACAACAGTGCTTGACATCAATAGACATTTAAGAAAGAATTCTAATCTTGCAACCAAAGTGGATTCCCTGGATACAAGTCTAAAGGCAGTAGAAGCCTCTCTCACTTCCATTCATTTACATCAGGCCCAGCAAAATCAGTTGCTTTAAAAGCTGGTGGTTGCACAAACTTTAACCTCCACTCAACTTGATGCTAACAAAAAGGGGGAAAAAGACTCATTTGTCCCAGTTAGTCAAGGAGAGCCAATCAGTGAGGGGGAGGATGTGCTTCACATTCAAGTCATTCAAGTTAGTCAAGGAGATAATCTACATGAAACGATACACGATACGAACACTTTCGATTATTATCACGATTATTACAACCCAATGATTATGGTCCTGAATTTTTAGAAAATTGTCACTACAACCCACTTACTCGGTCATATGTTCTGATTCTTATATATTCACAATTTAGAATCTCAAAATTATCATCTAGACGCGACATATACACAACAAATATCATTTCAAAATATATCATTCTTCAGCCCAAGTTTCGATATTGAATATACACGTAACACACAAGTGAAAACACTAGAAAATGGATCGGAAACTTAACTAAAGCCTGATCATGTTCGTATTAGCCTTTTGACTAACTAACCAATGTTTTCTTAAAAATCACACATGAAAGTTATAGGGATGAAATTTACAAGATTGTCTATTTGTATTTATTAAACTCTTCAAGTTCTAATAACAACGATGAGAAATATACTTATGATCTATATATAGTATTTTAAAACTCTAATTCCTAACCTACATTTTATATGTATTGAAATCTGATCTAAATTTTAGGCGCGCTAGTCTAATTAAATTTTATATCCTTATCCTTATCAAATTTTAATCATTTTTCTTTTATTCTTCTAATAAATTTATAATTTGTTTTATGATTTGTTTTAATAACTTTATATAAGAATTTTATATCATAACTATAATAAAAATAAAAACAGACATTACCAGTCAAAGTTTTTGCATTTTTTTACAATTTTTATTGCATTGTATTTCAATTATCATGGATAATACTTTTTATGTTTTTACATTATTTTATTAGTGCTAAGATGTAGTATCTATCATGTTTAATAAGATAACATATTCTTAAATATTCATTATCTTGTGAGTAAGTGAATGCAAAATAATTTGTAAGTTGTTGGGTATCATAATATGGATTCATGGTTTTATTGTGGGATAATTAGAATCAATTTAGTGTTTCTATTTGCAAGCCAATAAATTTATGATATTTTGTTATGATCCGTCTAACTTGTTGGGCCTATCACTGAAATATATCCGAAATTATTAAAATTGTCATTAAGATATACATGTAAAATAAGTCTAGATCCATGTCCAAGAGACTTTAAGGCCCAACTCATCTATATGGTTTTGAAGTAAATAAATAAAATAGAAATAGTACGAACACATTCTTTTCTATATATACATGCATAAACAAATCTTAATTTTTTACCCGTTTCAGTCACATTATTTTTTCTCTTTGCTCTTTCTCTTTCGGCCGCCTCATTCATGAGTTCACAAATCCCAAAACGAGATCCAAACATATCTTTCTCTCTTTAAGTCTGTAAAATTTATTTTCAATCAATGCCATATTGATTATGAAATATCATTTTTATCTCTTAATTAGTATTTAAAATTAAACCAACGATCTTTTCCCAAAAGACCAATTATAAAAAAAATATTTTTGAGTGTTTATATTCATCTTCGGTTGTTATTTTTGCTTATTGTTTATATTAAATAATGAAGAAAGTGCTCCATAAAGATTGAGAAAGGCGACGACTTGAATGTATCATTTTGTAAGTTTCTTATATGTTTATCTCTTTATTTGATGTAAATCTGTATTTATTTTTTGATTAACATTTTATACTTAAGATTGCTATCAGATTTAATAGATAATCGAACCTCTTTGAGCTTATATGATAGATAATCAATTTTTTCTGGTCCGATTAAATATTAATATGTTCACTTTGATTTTTTTTAGATTTTGAATTTTTAACTATTCTCGTACCTTTTATACCTCATATGTTATATAATATGGACTTGCTTACTATTAGAATAATTTTCTTTTATGGGTAGTGATATTATATGCATAATCATGTATCTAATGAACATTTAACTTCTTTTTAACAGTGTGGAAATTTTGTATGTCATATAGCCATCATGACCAGGTTCTTTCCCAAATTCAATGGAATACTCTGATCCAACTCTTTCTATCCCAAATTCAATGGGTTACTATAATCCTGCTCTTTCCAACAGTGAAGAACATCATCCTCGGCCATTCTCAAACAATCAAATTCTTAATATTGGAGTTGGTAATGATATGAGTAATTTTGGTCATCTTGGATTTGGTAATCGCATGAGTAATGGGGGTCAGCCTGGTGGAAGCAATTTTGGTCAATCTGGTGGAAGCAATGTTGATCATCCTGGTGGAAGTAGTGTTGGTCAGCTTTTAAGTCGTTGGCCACGAGGACGTCCTCGTAAAGACTGATTTAGAGAGCTTCATTCTCTATCAATTTAATTTATTTTCCAATAACATTTAATATAATAGTGATGTAGTGGTCTATCCGATTTTAGTTAGTGATATACTACATTCTGGTTGTTTATATTTTCAGTAATTTTTATATTTAATTTTGGAGATATTTGTATAAAATTTTACAATAAAACTTTTTATTTTATTCGATTTTATATGGTGATTTTCCTTGCAAGCATGTCCTTTTTACATATATATATATTCTATTTATTTCAGGTTTAGATATTTTTTTAATGGGGAACGTCTTTAATGGCTCTAAATTTCATTTGATTTTGTTTTAGATATTTTTTCCTTATTAAGCACGTCTTAATCTTTTTGTTCTAGTATCATTATTTTTTATATATGTTTGTTTACATCCCATCATTTTTTTCTTAGTTTTCTTTTTTCTCTTATTTTTTCGCATGAAGATCCCATTTGATAAATGCTTGCAGGAGGTACCTTTACATTTCTGGTATTTTGGGTTCCTAATTTTCTATTGGGCCTTAATGTGGGGCCAGCAGGCCCAACATTCACGTCATTTGTAACGCCCTCCAGACCCGGGGTATAAGTCTGGGGGTTACTAGCTAAATATCAAACCTGTACAATCTGATTAACAATTAATAAAGAAAAGAAATTAAACCCCTTTAACACTAACCCGAATCTTTTTATGTTGAAGTATGAAAACAAGAACCACTAACTACTTTATTACAAACCAATTCAAAATCTCACAAGCTCTTTTTATTACAGGCCATTGTCTAATTCATTTTAAACTAAGGTCAACTTTTAGTCAAAGACACACACACTATCTATCAACACTCCACCTGCTCGGGCAACTCAATGCTTTCTTCCTGGATTGGGATCAACACCTTGGGTATAAGAGGATCCCGAGGCTTGACCCGCTTCTTTACCACTCGAGTCCTGATGGGTTTCATATTCCTTCTTAACTAACAACAATAAGGTGAATAACAACAAAAAGGGGTGAGCAAAAAATTACTCAACAAGTCCACAAAATATAAACAGTGTTATAGCATTTTAAATGAATCTGTAATCCCGGGTATATCTGCAAAGATATAACCCTCACGAGAGTAGAAAGAAGGCCATTACTGGCGAGTAAAAATGAACTAAACTGGACACAAGTTCGCATCTATATTCTGCTGATCAGTGAGAATATAATGCAGATCTATATCTCACTATATAGATCCAGTCGGGTACCCAGGCACTACGGCCCATGTCGAGGCACCAGTCATCCCGGTCCTCAGGATTAAGACACACTCAATCCCAAAAATATCATTATCCATTCCATCGCTTAGCAACCGGAACAATCGGTATACTTTGATATATTCTAAACACCAGAATATATCAATCTCAATGTATCATCAATGGAATATGAATCAAGAATCCAAAGAAACGGAGAAATCAAGAATCGAAATGAAATATGAACAAAGGAATAGCAAGTGCGTATCAGTGATTAAGAACAAGAATCAAAAGAGTGCAAATGTGATAAGCATTTGAAGAAATATCACTATTCTGAAAATAGAATAGGGAAAAAACTTGCCTTCGGTGCGATTCACTACAATTAGATCACTTTCGTCTATCACCTTGGACTAATACCGACTCAACTTGCCTGGCTGGCTTAGCTTCTGTTAGCAAAACAGACTGGTTAAGTCACTTTGTACTTCAATTGCATCTTGAATCGACTTCACACCGTTCCTAACTTCTACCCATGCGCTTATGACCGACTCATGTATTACTTATTAGCAATTAAGACTCAATTAACCACGTAATACACATAAGCACATAAGCACATAATCATTTTTTTATAGTTAAAATAATTTTTTAGAACCAAAATCGACTCGCTGATTGCTCAACTGATCGTTATCTGACTCGTTTCCCATTTTTCCGAAATTTTTCGGACTCGTCTCGGTACGCATTTCAACTGATAATCAAACAAGTAACAAAATCAACTAATTTCTAGAAGAAATTAAGCTTAATATTATTTTTAATGAAAAGATTTCATTTTTCTGAGTCAACAGGCTTTTGGTTTGCTCGAATCGGATTAACGGTTTAATTATTATCAATTAAACACTGATAATTCAATTTATTATTTATTATAAATAATTATTACCAATTTTTAAAACTCAAAAATAATTTTTAAATAATGATTTAAGAAAAATCAGAATTAAAAATGATTTTTCTATAATTTTTGGAATTAAAATTGAATTAAAATAAATTTATTATGATTTATTGAAAATTATTTGATTAATTATCAAAATAATTAATCATTTTTAAATAATTAATAAATAGTAAATAAATAATAAATAATTAAGAAAATAATTCAATCTGATTTTTTTTTAAATAATTCATAATTATTTATAATATAAATCAATTAATTAAATAAATAATTAATCAATTTATAAAATAAATCTGATTTTTAAAATTAATAAAAAAATAAAATAAAAATTAAAAATCCAGAAACATTTGTCAGAAAACAATTCCTGACAAAAACAGATCAAACCCGGGTTGCAAATCGGGTTGCAACCGGGTCGCCAAGAACATCCCGGGTCGGGGATGTACTCACCGGAAAATTCCCAGATTCCGGTGGGTTTCCCGGACTCCGGTGATCTTTGTTCCTGGCCAAACGAGCATCGTTTGGTACCGTTTTTTATCCCAAACCATTCCAAATCACTCCCCCAGTCTGTTCCAGGCCAAAGTCGACAAAAAACATCCATGTATATCATTCTCCGATCAAAATCAAACTGAACTCCGGCCAAAATCCTATCTTTTGATTCTGTAAACCAAACTCAATGTTCTATAGTGGAAATTAAAGCTATGAATACATACAATCAAAGCCCTAAACTTTCAGGAACCAAAGATTCACATAAATCATCGAGTTGTGTTTTGAAAATCTAACATAAACCCTAGAGATCGTGAATCACTCTACAAACATCGTTTATCCAATTAAATACCATGAATCAACTATAAATCATCTAACACAGCTATATCAATCATCAAAACATCAAAATAACCCTGCAATCAAAAAGTCCTATTCGAATATAAACCCTAGAATTTGCAAATCAAAAACTACGAATTAAAACGTGAAATTGATGCTAGAAATGGAAAGGACAGCTCAAAACATTCGATTTGGTTACTGGAATCACACGATTTGATGATGTAATCAGTGAGAAATCACGGCTTGATTCTTCAACCCGACTCGGTTCTTCCCGACCCGATTTCAGAGAATTTTGTGTATTTTTGCAGATTTTAATGATTTATTAATTATAATTAAATAATAATTAGGCTATTTATAGTAGTAAAAATAATACTCCTAAATAAAATTAAGGGGCTAATTATACATTTAATAAAAATATTTGGCCCTAATTTTTATAATTTTTGAATATTAAAATTTAATTTATAATTATTTTATATATGCAATATATATGCCAAAATTTCCCAAAAATTGTGAATATTGCAAAAATGCAAAGAAATAATATAAATGAAAGTCCTAGAATTTTATAAAAATAAAAATATGATTTTTGTGGGGGTTTTAACACCCAATGGGGCCCGGAAAAGTCATTTTTCGTAAAATGAGAAAATTTATAAAATATCTAGATGTTCAGAATAATGCGATTGTAAAAGCCGTTTGATGAAAAATAAGGCCCATTATTTTATTTGAAATAATGGCTTTAAAATCATTGTTTAGGTCATAAAACGTTTGAAATGGAAGCGATGAATGCCAATAAAATATCTGAAAAATACCTTAAAAATACACAAATGACACAAATGCACATAACACATAACAGTTAGATTTCAACAGATAATCATACGTAAATGACATATTAATACATTTATTATAAATATGATAGAATATGACGTAAATTTCCCGATCGTTACATTATCCCTCCCTTAATAGGATTCTGTCCTCAGAATCTTCTATGAAAACAAATGAGGGTATTTCTCTAACATTTCACTTTCAAGTTCCCAGGTTGATTCTTCAACCATAGGGTTTCTCCACAACACTTATACTAAATATACAGACTTATTTCTCAACACTTTCTCTCGCCGATCTAAAATTCTTACCGGCTGCTCTACAAAAGACAAATCAGGTTGGATTTCTATCGGCTCATACTCTATTATATGCCTAGAATCAAGATTATATCGCTTAAGCATTAACACGTGAAACACATTGTGGATATGTTGCATATGAGGCGGTAAGGCCAATTCGTACGCAAGTTTTCCCACTTTCTTCAAAATTTCAAACGGTCCGACGTATCATGGCTTCAATTTACCCCTACTACCAAATCTGGTCAATCCTTTCCATGGAGATATTTTAAGTAATATGTTTTTTCCTTCCTGATAGTCCATATCTTTTCTCGCCTAGTCTGTATATTTGCGTTGCCTATTTTGCTCTGCATCGAGTCGTTTTCGAATGAGTTCAATCTTTTCTTTTGTCTGTTGAATTAATTCTGGACCCAAAATCTTGCGTTCTCCAACTTCATCCCAATATATTGGTGATCTGCATTTTCTCCCGTATAGTGCTTCATACGGTGGCATTCCAATACTGGCGTGATAGCTGTTATTATAAGAAAATTCCACTAAAGGTAAATGCTCATCCCAACTGCCTTCAAAATCGATCGCACAAACTCGTAGCATGTCTTCAATCATTTGGATAGTTCTTTCACTTTGCCCATCAGTTTGCGGATGATAAGCGGTACTCATGTTCAATTTAGTTCCAAGACATTCTTGAAATTGTCTCTAAAATCTTGAGTTAAAACGAGGATCTCGATCAGACACGATAGATACTGGAACTCCATGTCGCATCACAATTTCCTTGAGATACAAATACACTAACTTGTCGAGTGAAAATCTTTCGTTAATTGGTAGAAAATGTGCCGACTTCGTGAGTCTGTCAATGATTACCTATATCGCATCATGATTTTCCCTAGTCCTCGGTAGTCCTACTACAAAATCCATCGCTAGATGTTCCCATTTCCATTCTGGAATGTCTAACGGTTGTAACAATCCGCTCGGATGTTGATGTTCCGCTTTAACTCGCTGGTATTTGTAGCATTTACTCACCCATTCTGCTATTTCCTTCTTCATGTTCGGCCACCAGAAGTTTTCCTTCAGATCGCGATACATTTTTGTGCTCCCTGGATGAATGGAATACTTTGAATTGTGCGCATCTTGCAATATTTCTTCTTTTAATTCTACCACGTTAGGGATCCAGATTCTCGATGCAAAGCATAAAATTCCTTCATTATCTTTCTGAGTTATGATCTCTTCTCCCGTTAGGTCGTCATCTTGACTCATCACTTCCTCTTGACAGCGGCGAATCTTCTATAACAACTCCGGTTGGAAAGTCATAGTGTAGATAGCTTCTACAGATTCATCGGGAATACGAATCTCAATTTCCAATTTATCGAATTCCTCGGCTAATTCTTCACATGAAGTTAACTGATTCAATTTTTCTTTCCTGCTCAGCGCATCTGCTACAACATTTACTTTCCCTGAATGATAACTAATCGTGACATCGTAATCCTTTATCAATTCTAGCCATCGACGTTGTCGCATGTTCAGCTCCTTCTGCGTAAAGATATATTTCAGACTTTTATGATCTGTGTAAATTTCACATTTTTCACCATAGAGATAATGTCTCCAAAGCTTCAACGCAAATACGATCGCTGCCAATTCCAGGTCATGCGTAGTATATTTCTGCTCATGAGGTTTAAGTTGTCTCGAGGCATATGCGATGACGTTACCGTGCTGCATCAATACACATCCTAACCCGCGATACGAAGCGTTGCTGTAAATGACAAAATTTCCATGTTCGTTTGATAATACAAGTACCGGTACGGTTACTAACCGATTCTTCAACTCTTGGAAACTTTCTTCACACTTATCATTTCATACAAACTTCTCACTTTTTCGAGTTAACTTGGTCAGCGCCGTTCCTATTTTCGCAAAATCTTTGTCAAATCTTCGATAATACCCGGCCAATCCCAAGAAACTTTGAACTTCTATCAGTGCCTTTGGTCGTTCCCAATTCAACACAGCTTCAATCTTCACTGGATCGACTTGGATGCCTTCTCTACTGATAATATGCCCTAGAAATTGTACTTCCCTTAACCAGAATTCACATTTCGAAAATTTCGCCTATAGTTGCTCTTTCCTCAGAATTTCCAAAGCTATCCTCAAGTGTTCTTCATGCTCTTCTTCCGTCTTGGAATAAATCAAGATGTCATCAATGAATACAATCACGAATTTATCCAAATATTTCTTGAATACTCTGTTCATCAAATCCATGAATGCAGCTGGCGCATTTGTCAAACCGAATGTCATTACCAAAAACTCGTAATGCCCATATCTCATACGAAATGCAGTCTTTGGAATATCTTCAGCTTTAATCTTCAATTGATGATAGCCTGATCGCAGATCTATCTTTGAAAACCATCCTACTCCTTTTAGCTGATCGAACAAATCGTCGATTCTCGGTAAAGGTACTTTTTCTTGATAGTGAGTTTATTCAATTCCCGATAGTCGATGCACAGTCGCATGTTGTCGTCCTTTTTCTTTACAAACAACACCGGTGCACCCCATGGGGATACACTAGGTCGTATGATACCTCGACCTAGAAGATCTTGCAGTTACGTTGACAATTCCTTCATTTCGACTGGAGCCATTCGATATAGAGCTTTCGAAACTGGTTCTGTGCCTGGTGTTAGATCAATCGTAAATTCAATTTCTTGATCTGGCGGTAACCCTGGAAACTCGTCTGGAAAGACGTCTGGAAACTCGCATACAACAGGAATGTCTTCTATTCTAGGACTTCTTTTCAGTATCTAACACGTAAGTTATGTACGCCTCACATCCTTGTCGAAGCAATCGTTTAGTCTGCATCACAGTGAGAAATTTCTTCCGCTTTTTTTCGCCTTTGAATATTACCGTTGCATTTTCCGCAGTTCTTAATTTGACTTTCTTATTCGCGCAATCTATCTGAGCATTATTACAAGCTAACCAAGCCATTCCCAAAATGATATCGAATTCTCCTAGCTTAAAAGGAATCAAATCTACCGAAAAATGTTGTCCGGCTATTTCTATATCACACGCAGGACATACTTGATCTACTGGAACTTGGTCGTCATTCGCTAATTTTATAATTAACGTCTCGCCCAACCATTCGATTTCACAATGTAACTTATCAAGAAATTCTTCAGAAATAAATGAACGAGTAGCTCCAGAATCATTTAATACTTTTGAATTTACGGCATTCACCAAAAGCGTACCTGCAATAACACTCGGACTCTGCACTGCTTCTTTTATTGTCATGTTAAAAGTCCTTGCTTTGGGTTGATTAGGCGGCGGCGGAGGTAATGCCAACCCTCTTGGAATACTGGCTACCATAGCTGGTCCTTTGCAATTTCTGGCGATATGCCCTTTCTTTCCACACTGGAAACAAGTCATTTCCGTTATTCTACCTGCTGGACATTCGTTAGAATAATGATCTTTCTTCTTACACCGATAACACGTTACATCCCTTTTAATACATACATCGGTATGCTTTCGATTACTTGTCTTACAGTACGGCACTGGAACTCTGACCATTCCCTGCTGACTGGAGGTTTGGAAGCGATTACCTGCTTTCTGTGGACCTTGTCCTATCCTTTTAAAATTCAAATTTGCCCGGGCTTGGAATCCCGGCTTTCTGCTAGAGCGATCTTGGAAACTTCCTTGTCCTTTGTCTTGCTGAGATCTTTCACTTTACCCTTCGATAATCAAAGCTTTCTGAACCACGGCGGTATACGTTGTTAACTCAAAAACTGCAACTTGGCCACGAATCCATGGTCGTAATCCTTCCTGAAATCTTTGAACTAACTTCTCTTCAGTATCAACCTGTTCTGGGACAAATCGAGCCAACTCAGTAAATTTGGCCTCATATTCTGCCACGGACATATTTCCCTGCTTCAGTTCTTAAAACTTAATCTGCATTTGATTTTTCACATAGCGAGGAAAATGTTTTTCTAAAAACAATTCTTTAAACCTACCCCAAGCAACAACTTCTGCACCCTCTAAAGCCTTTTTAGATTCCCACCAATAATTTGTCTCTCCTTTCAACAAGTAACTAGCAAAATCAGTCTTCTGGTCCTCACCTATCTTCACTAGTGCAAACGCTTTCTCTATCACTTTTAACCAAGTGGTAGCTTTAATAGGATCAGTAGACCCTTCAAATTATGGAGGTTTAACTGACTGAAACTGCTTAAAAGTAACAACAGGTAATACTTGTGGTAATTGAGGCTCAGGATGAGGTGGCTGTTGTAACATTTATTGTTGTATCTGCTGTTGTTGATGTTGCATCTGTAGCTGCATCATTACCATCTGTTGTTGCATCAGATGGAACATTTGGTTCATGGTCTCATTAGTCTGATCTTCGGAATTGTTGTTAGAGGCCTCAGCTCTAGTCTTTCTTTTTGGTGCCATCTTCTTCTGATAATAAAACAGGTGATATTTCTTTAACAATTTAATAACAATTGACAAGACGTAAAGGAAAACAATTTATCCTGTATTAATAACATGGTTTATATAAAGAAAACAGTTGCTGAATGTAAACAGTTAAATAAAATGGTTGTTCTTTTTTTTCAACAGGAATTATAATATAGAAAGCTGTAAAACAAGAAAGTGAAAGTAAATACTGTAAAACTGTAAAGACTGAAATTTAAATAAAAGAAATTTGAAAAGTTCAATTTATATATATGTGACACCAGCCTCAGGTGTAAATGCTTGACACAAAAAGTCTCGGGCTACTGGTAATCACTACGGTTACAAGTCACACTACCGTTACAGGTCAAACTACTACTACCAGTTAAACTACTAGTACACACGTACACACTACTCACTAAGTTATACTATGCTGCCTCTATATACATCTGTATCCTGGAGTCACTGTCTCAAACTATCACTACCACAAAACCCAGGCGGAATACGCCTAAGCTCCTCTCTAAGTGCCTGGACCAAAGTCTGTGCCAAGCGGAATATCCTATAGAACTCTGTGAAAGAAGGAGGTCCATCACGGGTCAAATCATCAAGCTCCCAAGTGGCACTCATCAACACTGACTGTAATCGCTGTCTCATATAATAATTCGGCTGTAGGGCTGCTAACGGTCCTCTTTCCCTCTGCTCAAACAGATGCATGATCTCTCGACACTTTGCCCGCCAATACTCCACATCATCCCTCATAACTCTATACTCATGGTATGGTACCATATACGGCTGAGCAACCTGACCTACTGACTCCTGTGAAGGAACCCTCGGAATACCTGCACCCTGCTGTGGTAAACCTAACTGTAGATCCACATCATGCTCTCCCATCCCCTCGACTGGAATCATCTGAACTATGTCCGGCTCTGGGGCATGCACTGGTATAGGAGGTAACTATGGTGGTGGTAACTCCTGTTCAATACCCGGTATAAACTGATGCTCAACTGGTAATGGAACCATCGGCTCAAAGAACTCAAAGGGATCAAACATCTATATGGGGTCATGAACTATCCCATGTATTGGTGGTACCGGCTCCTGTGGCAATGGTGGTCGAGGTGGTAGAGGAGGAAACATATACTCAGATACTGGAGGTATAACTGGTGCTGGTGGCCCAGTGACTGTCCTCTCGGAAGATGCAAAATAACCAGAAGATGCCATCTGATAATATACCAAAGAAAAGAAAAGGTCACTAGACAATCCTAAGATTTATACTTCCTTATTCTAATCTGACCAAAATCCTAACACTATTCTTCCTAATTTGACTATCCCTATCTTATGTGATCTCCCTATCTTATCTTAATCCTAATGTTCTTGTTTTCAAGGACCAAACCTACAGCTCTGATGCCCTGTAACGCCCTCCAGACCCGGGGTATAAGTCTGGGGGTTACTAGCTAAATACCAAACATGTACAATCTGATTAACAATTAATAAAGAAAAGAAATTAAACCCCTTTAACACTAACCAGGATCTTTTTAGGTTGAAGTATGAAAACAAGAACCACTAACTACTTTATTACAAACCAATTCAAAATCCCACAAGCTCTTTTTATTACAGGCCATTGTCTAATTCATTTAAAAATAAGTTCAACTTTTAACTCAAACACACAAACTATCTATCAACACTCCACCTGCTCGGGCAACTCAAAGCTTTCTTCCTGGATTGGGATCAACACCTTGGGTATAAGAGGATCCCGAGGCTTGACCCGCTTCTTTACCACTCGAGTCCTGATGGGTTTCGTATTCCTTCTCAACTGACCACAATAAGGTGAATAACAACAAAAAGGGGTGAGCCAAAAATTGCTCAACAAGTTCACAAAATATAAACAGTGTTAAAGCATTTTAAATAAATCCGTAATCCCGGGTATATCTGCAAAGATATAACCCTCATGAGAGTAGAAAGAAGGCCATTATTGGCGAGTACAAAGGAACTAAACTGGACATAAGTTCGCATCTATATTCTGCTGATCAGTGAGAATATAATGCAGATCTATATCTCACTATATAGATCCAGTCGGGTACCTAGGCACTACGGCCCATGTCGAGGCACCAGTCATCCCGGTCCTCAGGATTAAGACACACTCAATCCCAAAAATATCATTATCCAGTCCATCGCTTAGCAACCGAAACAATCGGTATGCTTTGATATATTCTAAACACCAGAATATATCAATCTCAATGTATCATCAATGGAATATGAATCAAGAATCCAAAGAAACGGAGAAATCAAGAATCGAAATGAAATATGAACAAAGGAATAGCAAGTGTGTATCAGTGATTAAGAACAAGAATCAAAAGAGTGCAAATGTGATAAGCATTTAAAGAAATATCACTATTCTGAAAATAGAATAGGGAAAAAACTTGCCTTCGGTGCGATTCACTACAATTAGATCACTTTCGTCTATTACCTTGGACTAATACTGACTCAACTTGCCTGGCTGGCTTAGCTTCTGTTAGCAAAGCAGACTGGTTAAGTCACTTCGTACTTCAATTGCATCTTGAATCGACTTCACACCGTTCCTAACTTCTACCCATGCGCTTATGACCGACTCATGTATTACTTATTAGCAATTAAGACTCAATTAACCACGTAATACACATAAGCACATAATCATTTTTTTATAGTTAAAATAATTTTTTAGAACCAAAATCGACTCGCTGATTGCTCAACTGATCGTTATTTGACTCGTTTCCCATTTTTAAGAATTTTTTGGACTCGTCTCGGTACGCATTTCAACTGATAATCAAACAAGTAACAAAATCAACTAATTTCTAGAATAAATTAAGCTTTAATATTATTTTTAATGAAAAGAATTCATTTTTCTGAGTCAACAGGCTTTCGTTTTGCTCGAATCGCACTAACGGTTTAATTATTATCAATTAAACACTGATAATTCAATTTATTATTTATTATAAATAGTTATTACCAATTTTTAAAACTCAAAAATAATTTTTAAATCATGATTTATGAAAAATCAGAATTAAAAATTATTTTTCTATAATTTTTGGAATTAAAATGGAATTAAAATGAATTTATTATGATTTATTGAAAATTATTTGATTAATTATCAAAATAATTATTCATTTTTAAATAATTAATAAATAGTTATCAAATAATAAATAAATAATAAATAATTAAGAAAATAATTCAATCTGATTTTTTTTTGAAAATAATTCAGAATTATTTATAATATAAATCAATTAATTAAATAATTAATTAATCAATTTATAAAATAAATCAATCTGATTTTTAAAATTAATAAAAAATTAAAATAAAAATTAAAAATCCAGAAACATTTGTCTGAAAACAATTCCTGACAAAAACAGATCAAACCCGGGTTGCAAATCGGGTTGCAACCGGGTCACCAAGAACATCCCGGGTCGGGGATGAACTCACCGGAAAATTCCCAGAATCCGGTGGGTTTCCCGGACTCCGGTGATCTCTGTTCCTGGCCAAATGAGCACTGTTTGGTACCGTTTTTGATCCCAAACCATTCCAAATCACTCCCCCAGTCTGTTTCAGGCCAAAGTCGACAAAAAACATCCATGTATATCATTCTCCGATCAAAATCAAACTGAACTCCGGCCAAAATCCTATCTTTTGATTCTGTAAACCAAACTCAACGTTCTATAGTGGAAATTAAAGCTATGAATACATACAATCAAAGCCCTAAACTTTCAAGAACCAAAGATTCACATAAATCATCGAGTTGTGTTTTGAAAATCTAACATAAACCCTAGAGATCGTGAATCACTCTACAAACATCGTTTATCCAATTAAATACCATGAATCAACTGTAAATCATCTAACACGGCTATATCAATCATCAAAACATCAAAATAACCCTGCAATCAAAAAGTCCTAATTCGAACATCAACCCTAGAATTTGCAAATCAAAAACTACGAATTAAAACGTGAAATTGATGCTAGAAATGGAAAGGACAGATCAAAACCTTCGATTTGGTTACTGGAATCACATGATTTGATGATATAATCAGTGAGAAATCACGGCTTGATTCTTCAACCCGACTCGGTTCTTCCCGACCCGATTTCAGAGAATTTTGTGTATTTTTGCAGATTTTAATGATTTATTAATTATAATTAAATAATAATTAGGCTATTTATAGTAGTAAAAATAATACTCCTAAATAAAATTAAGGGGCTAATTATACATTTAATAAAAATATTTGGCCCTAATTTTTATAATTTTTTTATATTAAAATTTAATTTATAATTATTTTATATATTCAATATATATGCCAAAATTTCCCAAAAATTGTGAATATTACAAAAATGCAAAGAAATAATATAAATGAAAGTCCTAGAATTTTATAAAAATAAAAATGTGATTTTTGTGGGGTTTTTAACACCCAATGGGGCTCGGAAAAGTCATTTTTCGTAAAACGAGAAAATTTATAAAATATCTAGATGTTCAGAATAATGTGATTGTAAAAGCCATTTGATGAAAAATAAGGCCCATTATTTTATTTGAAATACTGGCTTTAAAATCATTGTTTAGGTCATAAAACGTTTGAAATGGAATCGATGAATGCCAAATAAAATATCTGAAAAATACCTTAAAAATACAGAAATGACACGAAATGCACATAACACATAACAGTTAGATTTCAACAGATAATCACACAAAAATGACATATTAATACACATATTTTATTATAAATATGATAGAATATAACATAAACTTCCCGGTTGTTACATCATTTACAAGGCGCAACTACTTATTTGTAAAATTAACAAAAGAAAATACCTCATATTTAAGGGGAAAATTATATTTTTAAAAGATCTTATAATAATATGGGTGATTGTTAAAATTATTTTTTAAAAAGAATTACATTTCCAAATGGGAAACTGAAACATAATGAATAATCGAGTAATATTTCATGGAATCATTATTGTTAATGAAATATTACATATTAGAAAAATAATTGTTCAACTTTTTTAGAATTTAATAAAACAAATATTCATTTGAGTAAGGTTATAAAAATAAAAATTGGCATTCTTATTTGGTACTCCTGTTGTGCAAGACATGCCTGCATAATAACAAGACTAAGTCAAATTGACAACCCTAGTAAGGTGTATTGTTATCTTAGTTTGCATTTAGTATTATAACATTTAAAATTTGTGAAAATGTCAAAGAGCAGACTGAAGTCGTTTTCTTTATACAGTATCAAGCCTAAGAATTCTATCTGGAAGAAGATCCAAGATCATGCCTTAGAAGAATTATGAAGAAGCTTGGAGTTGAATAAATCTCTTTTGAGAAAAATGTTCTAAGTCAAGATCTCTACAAGTCACAGATTTAGTGTTATAGAGAAGTTATTCGAGAATTCCAGAATGACTTATAGAGAACTCAAGAAAGCTACTAGAGAACTCAGAGATATAGACAAGCCAAATTGAAAACATGAAGATTGGAGATATCGACAAGTCATTTCTTCACTAGAGAAGTCAGAGTTATCGACAAGTCAAAATTCATTAGAGAACTCTGAGTATCGATAAGTCAATTTTCACAAGAGAACTCAGAGATATCGACAAGTCAAAATTTACTAGAGAACTCTGAGTTATTGACAAGTCAAATTTCACAAGAGAACTCTGATTTATCGATAAGTCAAAAAGTCATTAGAGAACTCAGAGATTTCGATAAGTCAAAGTGAAGATATGAAGATGAGAGATCTCGACAAGCTAAATTCTCTGAATAGAGAACTCAGAGACCTCTACAAGTCAAAACTACAATAGAGTGATTATAGATCTCGATAAGCCAATATACTTATCAAGATGTCAAGTTCTCTATATGCCCAACTGGAGAGCTCGATGTAAAATCTCAAAGTACAAATTGCAGACCAGTTCAATATCCAAGATTAACAATCAACAAACAATCCAACCAGCTGGATTGACAAGTCTATAAAAAGCAGCTTGAAGAGTGTGCAAGATCAAGGGTTTAGATTAACTGACAAAGGAAGATCAAAGTTAACACCGTATGCAAAGATATGCTAAGCCATAAATGGAAGATATACTTTTTCCTAAAATGGAATGATTAGTTACAGTCTACTAAAGTGAATAGCATTTCTTATTACACACTGTGTAAACGAGTACTTAACTATCATATAAAGTTAACATCGGTCCTTTGTTAGTTGTAACAAATAAATCAGTAATTCTTGTATTCTCTCAAGATTGAAGCTAAGCTCTTTATCAACAAAGACCCTAGAAATTTTGTAGCAAGACATTCTTAATTTTAATATAAAATTAAGTGAGTTTTGAAAGATTTGTGTTATTCATTGTTGCATGCTTAATTTTAGTCCTAACACATCTTACTAAAAGATTTGATCTACTTTGTTCAAAACCATAGACATTTCAAGAAAAGCAGAAAAACATAAAAACACATTCACCCCCCCCCCCGTGTGTATTTCATTACCTAACAAGTGGTATCAGAGCAAAATTAGAAAATAAACAGAATCAAGATCTTTGAAGAATGAATACACTAGAAAATCAGTAGCATCAAAATTCCTAATTTTGACAAAGCTAACTACACTCTTTGGAAAAAGAAAATGTTGTTGTTTATCAGGATGGCCAATTCACTCTACATTCAGATCCTCAAAAATTGGCCTTTCACTCCTATGGTTAGAGTTGAGAAATCTACAGATGGAGACATGGTCATCCCAGCTCATTATGCTCCAAAAGATCCTTTTGAGTACACAGAGCCTGAGAAAGAGAAAGTTTCCCTGGATAGTGGCTTACAGCAGATATTGATAGAGTCACTTGACAATGTAATGTACAACAACATTGTCAATTGTGACACTGCTAAGCAGATCTGGGAATAGATTGAAATACTTTGTGAAAGAACTGAGGAAGTTAGATCTAATCAAAGAAGGATACTGATTTCACAGTATGAGGGTTTTATGTCTAAGCCAAAAGAAAGTATCACTGATGTGTTTGAAAGGTTTAACAGGTTGATAAATGACTTGCAGCTCCATGACAAATACTATGAAGCTGAAGAAGTAAACTTGAAATTCTTGCTTACACTCCCTGATCATTTGGAACAGAAAATTTCAGCAATCAAAGAAGGGAGAGACTTGAGCAGAATAATTCTGGAAGTTCTGTATAGAATCTTAAAAACATATAAATTAGAAATGATTTAAAGAAAATCATTAAGAGTTGGTCAAGGGCATGTGGTAGACGGTTCAAGTGCTCTAATTGTCAATGAAAGCCAGACCTCGAATGATGAGCCAAGATCCCAGACTCCAGTTGCCTCAACAAGTGAGCAAAGAACCAATGATTCACATGAACAAGTCATTCTGGAATTGGAAGAAGATGAGTTCTACACCCTAGATGAACTTGATGAGCTTGATCAGTCAATGGCCTATCTGGAAAGAAAGTTCTCTAACATTAGAGTAAAGAAGCCAAGATTTTTCAAGGGTAAAGGACAATCAATCAACAAAGACAGCAGCTGGAAAGGAAAAGGGAAGTACACATCTGATAGAAAAAATGGTTACAAAACTGGATCTATTGACAGATCAAAGATAAGGTGCTACAACTGTGATAAACTAGGCTATTTTGCTATAGAATACAGGAAACCCAAGAAAGCAAAGAAAGACAAAGCCTATCTTGAATTGGAAGCAAAGTATGAAGCTCTTCTGAAGAAAAAACAAAGCAAAGCTTATATTGTAGAGGGAAAAAGTTGGGATGACTCTGATAATGATAAAGATGAGGAAGTTGGAAATTATGCACTAATGGCCTTGGAGCAAGGAGAATCATCCTCATCAAAATCACAGTTACCAACTCTCACTACCATTGATAAATGAAGAAGTTAGTAGACAAACAAAGATAAATGAGAAGCTTGAAAATGAGAAACAAGAATCTGAATTATTGTTGGTAGAGCTTGAAGCTGTAAGACAAGAAAATGTATATCTGAAGAATAAGGTCAAGTGTGCAAGTGAAATTGAAGCAGCCTAATGGAAAATAATGAGGTAAAGTTGAAGTCCTTCAAGAATGCATATGAGTTGGTTGGACAATACCATGAGAAAAAAAGACATGTGCAAATATTGTTATTGGTCTTAATTATGATGCCTTGAACAGCAAGAAGAAAAATATAGGTGACAAAGAAAAAGCAACAGAAAATGAAAATGTTCTAGCAATGCTGAAAAAGGTTGTTTCACCTATGTTCAAGGCATGTAAAGTTAACTTCAGTGAAGAAGAGTTAATTATCAAGCAAGAAATTGCTGATGAAGATTATGAGAAGAAAAATGCAGAAGCAACTCAATCTTCCAAAGCTGAAGAGAAGCTCCGAGACAACCAAGGCTCCAAGACACCTGTCAAAGAAACCAAAACTAAAGATGCAAGAAAGAAGAAGAAAAATAGAAATGGAAAAATTGGGATAAATAAAAGCAACAATTTTTCTTATGTTGCAGATGCTCCGAGAAAGAAATGTGAGAAATGTGGCTCTGTGAATCATCTAACTTACCTTTGTAAAAAGGTTATTAGCAAGCCAGTTGAAGGAATGTAACATCCCGAAATCCGGGGTCAAGATTTGGTGTTACTAAACAATCTTTACAAAATATAAAATAATATACAATGACCCCTTAATTGCGGATCGATTACAGGTTATGGTATGAAACAAGAATCTAACCTTCTAAAATCTACAACAACTAAATTACAAATTTATTACCTCTGTACTAATTCCCTTATCTTATTTATCCTAACATCTTAATCCTCTTGCATCTGGGATCTTTCGAACTTCTGCTGTCTCTTAAGTGCTACTCACTTTTATCCTTATTTGTATCTAAAAGAAATAAGAATTCACAAAGCAAGAGTGAGCCAAAAATGCCCAGCAAGTATCATAATTGGTTTCCAAGTATTAGATGAAAGAAACTTCTGCAAACATTTTTTAAATGATTTCAAAACATCTTTATTCATTTAAAACAGTTGAGCGAATAAAACATCGGCCCTCATTAGCCTTTAATCATAAATCACATTTTTCTGTAAAAGAACAGTGAATGTTTCACTAATTCATTTCTTGAATCAAATCTTCGATTTTTTTTACAATCATAAACTTTCCAAGAAGGAATGTCATTAATGGCGATGAACAATAAATTAGACTGGACACCAGAAACCAACATATGCACTATAACCTGCTGATCAGTCAAGATATAGCGCAGATCTATACCCAACTGTATAACCCACCAACATATAGGGTACCCGGAACTATGGCCAGTTAAGGGTCCAGCAATCTCTTGCCCTTAGGGTCCAGCTCATTCCTGGCCCTCATCGTAACCATCCAGTCCGTAGAGTATTTTGATATCAAATCACTTTGATTTCAAAACATCCTGATTCAGGGTTCGCAAATAACCTGGAACAATATGTATTTGCTTAATAGATCAATCGATAATCAAGGAATAAGATCAAAGAGGTACTTGCATAATTAAGAGTAATTGCAGTGAAATATAAAAACATTTAACTATTCTGAACTTAGAATAGGAATGAAGAAATATTTGCAGTATTTTAGAAGAAAATTTAGGAATACTTGCTTCAATTGATAAACCTTTGATCTTTAACTATCTGCCATATCACTCAGTCCTGATGTGTCTAAATTTCCATTGACAGACCACTTGACCTTTCTTATCATTAACCATTTCAGGTTTATCTCTATTCTGAATCCACTCATTTCATTACTATACGTAATCAGGCTTTACTTTTACAATCTCTTTCTGGCTTTGAATGTCTCGCACTATGTGTATCTATCATAAAAGATACCATTCAATTAACTGACAATATATAATTGTCTAGTCTATACATTTATCCTTATCGTTTACCCGCCCGATAATAACAGATAAGGATCGCCATTAATCATATAAAGTTTAATAGATACGTGGACTCATAATTCACATAACACATAAGCACATAAGGCACGTATCACATATTTCATATCACATCTAACTCACTTCGTCAAAACATTCGACCCGGTATGATCAAAACTGAAATCGAGTTGAAATACAATTTTACGATAATTACGCGACTCAGAAACGTTTACAAAATTAAGCGACCTTTCGAAACGAAAGATTTTATCTTGAAAGTATTTTTAATGAAAGCTGATATTTTTCTGAGTCTATATGCATTCGTTTTGTCTGAAACGGGCGATGGGTCTATATAATACTGTTAGGAATATGTTGGGAACTTGATGATAAGTTAAACAAAACACCTTAGTAGATTTAACTTAGTGAATTTGTAGCTCTCGACGGATGTTTTATTATAGTCCCGACGGATGATCTTTATAGTCCCGACGGATGATAACTGAACATCCATCGAGAGTGTAGCTTATGTAACAATAAGTATTGTAGCACTATTCTGTAAACAACAATGTTTTAGTGTAGTAGGTTCTGATGGATTCTCTAAGTCATGTTGACTACTAGATTGATATACAAAATAGGTTGGCTAATTGTAAATATGAGATGTCTTGTAATTCTGTATAAGTGAAATGGAGTTAAGTGATATATAGACTCCCGACGGATGATCTAAAGGCTCCCGATGGATGATCAATATATTCCCGATGGATGTTTATCATATTCCCGAAGGATGTTCAACAAAATCTCGACGGATGATCATATTCAAAATAGCTATTGATAGTGACAACACAGTCACATGTGTCGGGTGTTTGCAAAAGGAATGTGGCAGCCTGTTAAGCAGGATTTTGAGAACAAAGAAGCATTACCATTTCCATGCAAATGTGAAGATATTCAAAGATGCTGGATAGAGTAATGTAGCACCATGATATTAGACTAGTTTCATTTTTGTTTTATTGTCTTGTCTTATTATCATGTAACTTGGTGATATATAAACCAAGAGTAGCAAGTAGAACAAGCAACTGAGTATGCTTATTTTCCAAAGAAATAGATAAGGCTGTATTTTTTTAAAAATTTCTCTGTAAGTTTGTTTGTTCATTTGTAAGCAGTTGTGTGTTATTCAAAGCATCACAGAGTTCTCAATCCACCAAAAAGTTTTAAAGCTTAGTGTTTTATTACTTAGTGTTTGGATTTCTATTATTCTTCCATTCCACATTATTGCAAATCAAACACTGTTATATATATAAAGTTAGAACATCTTTAAAATCTCAAAAAAGAAGCCAGAATTACATTCAACCCTCTTCTGTAATTCTTGTTGTATTGTTTGGGAATAACAATTAGTATCAGATGTTAAATCTACATCAAAGGTCTGTGAAATCAAGGGTAAAGGGCTGGCAGCTGAAATGAAGAACAGTTGAGCCAAGATGAAATGGATGATATAGATGAGCATCTAGTATTCTTATCCATGCGGTTTGCCAAGCTCAATTTTAAGAAGAATTTTGGAGCACCCAAGCCAAATAGAAACATGGTTGATAAGTCAAAATTCAAGTATTTCAAATGTGGCTTAGAAGGACATTTTACCAGTGAGTGCAGAAAGCCTGATTCTGGTAAAAAGAAGTTTGAGCATGTTGACTATAAACAGAAATACTTTAAGTTGCTCAAACGAAAGGAAAGGGCTTTCATAACTCAGGAGAATGACTGGGTTCTAGATGGATTGGATGAAGATGAAGAAATCAACTATGTCAATCTAGCCCTAATGGCCAAGTCAGATGAAACGTTGACAAGTTCATCAAGCAATCAGGTAATCATAACTAACCTAGCTCATTTGTCCTAAGATGAGTGTAATGATGCAATAAATGACATGTCTACTGAATTATATCACCTGCGTGTTACACCCAAGTCTCTCACTAAAGAAAATAATAAAATTAAAAAAATAATGTGTTTTTAAGTGAAAGAAACAATGTGCTAGAGACTCAATTTATTGAGTTTGAAAAATTGAAATTAGAATGCAAGGTTGTTAAGGATGAACTTACAGAATCCTTAAAGAAAGATGAGATTTTAAGAAAGCAACTTGAACGAGAACAGGAAGTGATTAAGGCATGGAAATCATCCAGAGATGTCCATGCTCAAATCACTAAAGTTCAAGGTATAGAATCCCTTTGTGATGCAGCCTGGAAAAAGAATAAAGAGAAGCTTGATTCAAACTTGGTTGAAGGACTTTCAACAGATGTGGACTCGACGGATGATGAAAATTATCCGTCGAATAATCAAAAGGATTATCCGTCGAAAGACAGTGAGCCACATCCGTCGAATGTTAGTAAGCCAGTTAGCAAAGCTAAGCTAGCTAAGTTGAATGATAAGTATGGATCAGTTTCTAAAAACTTTGTTCCAGGAGAATCAAGTCAAGTAAGAAAAGAAAAGAGAGTTAATGTCGGGCATCTATCTATCGAGCAATTGAATGACAGATTAGAAAAGATTGAGGTTAAAACAGAATCAAAAAGGAAACACGATAGAAATGGGAAATTAGGGATTGATAAACATAACAACTACACACCTGATAAATATGCTCCAAGAAAAATTTGTGTTAAGTGTGATAGTGTTAATCATTTGTCTGTTAATTGCAAACTTGATATGCCTACTCCCATGTATGCACCTTCTTCTTTTCCCAACATGACTGCCATTAGGGGTGTACACGGATCGGGTTAGGCGGGTTGGGAGAATTTAGCAACCCAACCCAATTAGTTCGGGTTTTCAAAATTTCAAACCAACCCAAACCGTTTAAATTTGTAACCCAAACCAATTTGTATTGTTCGGTTTGGTTCGGTTTGGATCGGTTTGATCGGTTTATTAAATATACAAAATTAATATAAAAAATTATAATAAAATATAAGGTTTCAAAGTTTAAAACACTTGAAAATAGTTCAAAATAATATTACAATCCTCCATATTAAATAGTCTTAAGCATCTAATTTTAGACATCAAAAGTACTAATAATATTGCTTACGCTTTAAATATTGGAATGAATCATAAATGCAAAAAATATAACACTAATCAAACATCTATTGTTGTTACGAAATGAACTATGAACACGGAGGTTATAAGTTACATTTAGAGTTAGAGATATATGGATCTATGTAAATGGCCTAAACATAATTTTGGATTAACTTATTAGCATGTACATATATATTTTAATCGGGTTGGGTTGGATTGGTTTAAAATTATTGAAAACCATATCCAAACCAATTAAATCGGGTTGACATTTTTTCAACCCAACTATATATCGGGTTAAAAAAAATCGGTTTGGTTCGGCCGAAATAGGGTCGGTTCGGTTTGGATTGGTCGGGTTGGCCAAACCGTGTACACCCCTAACTGCCATGCTTATAAATGTTATGTCTGCTCAGAATATGAATGCACAATTTGCTAATATGCCATTTTTACCTAATCCTTATTATGATGCATTTAGTATGCCTCAAATTCTATTTAGAAGGCCTTACTGGAATAACATGTTTACAAATAGCATGCATTTTCATGTAAACCGAAATGTGCATGATAATTCTATTTCAATGATTGGTTTCAAAGGTCCAACTCAATGACTAAGGATGAATCTGAAATCATCATCCATCAAATTGTCTACATCTTAGCTGTTAAAAGTACTGAACATTATCCATCGGATATACTTATAGTCTGTACGTATATCATGACGGATAATTGACAGAATTTTGATAGTTTATTTTATTTTTAAAATGGCTATTTTGGGCAATTTTGATTGGGTCTTTAATTTTTTAATTTAATTTTTATTCCATTTTAATCTGAGAATACATAAAAGCCTCACTTCAAGTTTATTTTAACTTTTATGATTCTCTATTGCAACTAACTGTTATTTTCTTCCTCAAAGCAAAATCCTCTTTCTCACTACAAATTTCCTCACTTTAACAATGGCTCCAGTAGTCAAAATCATGTCTCAGTCAGGATTCATCTATGAGAAGAACAACTTCGCTGCTCTTGTGAACAAAGAAATTCCTGCATCTGAAGACTTTCATGAAATGATGGACTTTGTGAAGGGATGCAAACTCAGTTATGCCATGATGGAATCACCCACAATCTACTGTGAAGTTGTGGAGGAGATATGGACAACTGATGTGTACCAGTCTACTGACAAAACCATAACTTTTACTCTTAAAGGTAAGTAATTATGCATTAACAATGATATAATTCAAGCATGCTTTAAGATTCCTGAAAACACTACTACTGAACCACACACAGATGCTAATTTAGTTACCATGCTTAATTCTATTGGCTATGCTCTTCCTACCACTAAGTTAAGTGAGAATAGAAAGCTAGGTCTTAGAAAAGAGTGGAGTTATTTGTGTAATATAGTTACCAAGGTGTTTTCTAGTAAGATAAGTAATTTTGATTCTGTTAACACTGCCATGCTTTATATGCTAGTTATTGATAAGTACTATAATTTCAGTGACATGATCATGTTTGAGTTAGGTTACAAGTTAGGGAAAATTAAAAAGAGAGCTAAAAATGTGTATTATGCTAGATTCTTTATGATTCTTGCTAACCATTTTATTGAGGATATTGTTATTGATAACCGAACCAACAAACTGGATTGTTGGGTTCAAGAAAGGAGAGTGATTGCAGATCTTAACAGAGCAAGTCATCACAATGAGGTGCCCCTTTTCTATTTTCTAATCATGGAGGGCCCTAAGGTAAGTGAGGTAAGCACCACTGTCTCTACTATTTCTACCTCCCAGATTTCTTTGCCTTTGAGTGTGGCTATAGCATCTGTGTCAATGGACCAACAGATGTCTACCCAAGCACCCAAAATAAAAATTTCCAAATCCAAAACAAAGAAAACCCCCTCTGGTTTCTCTCAAAAGAAATTAGTTGCAAAATCTACCAAAACTAAAGAGGGGAGTGTGAAGGGTGGTAAGATAGATGAGGGACAGGGTGAACATCAAAGAAACCCCAAGAATAAGGATGGAGAGATGAGTGTACCCAAGCATAGCCACACTACATTTTCCCAACAAACTGTGGTAATTAATAAGAAATAAACACAACTCTAGTTTCATCCTCCCAAAATGATGTTACTGTTGAAACAAGCTCCCAACCAGGATCACAGACCAAGAGGGTAAGGGACACAAGCTCACCACAAACTTATGCCAAAAAGAAGAGATCTAAGACCATTGGGGATGCACAGGGAACACACACAGTGTAAACTGCAGCTAAAGACTCAGTCACTGCACCATCTCAAATTCAGTTTGATGTGGCTCCAATAAATGTGAAGTAACGGCCAAAATATTTAGTCATAGAAACACCACAAACACAAAACTCTCCCACAAATTCTCTGGATGTGGATATGATCAACACATCAATCCCTGATTCTCCTTCTTTAACTCTGTTGGAGAAGACAAAACCTAATGCAAGTGAGAATCATCTTTTAGATGATTTGTTGGCTCACTTGCCAATTCTTTCAGGAACTGTTGAGACATTTGTGCCCAAATTATCATCAATCTGCACAGAGTCTATAATAGTTTCCACTCCAAACTCTATCGTTTCTTCTATTCCGGTGGATATTGTTCATCCGTCGGTTAGTGATTGTATCCCGACGGATGTGCCTAACAGCAGTCATCCGTCGGCTATCCTAGCTACTACCTCGATGGATGTTCCTCATCCTTCGGTACTCACAACACAAACTGAAATTTCAAAAATTGTTACAAGTGTAGATGAGTTAGTAGTTGTACAATCACTCTTAGGACTGAGGGAAGGGAGTGAATTGAGTGAGAGGCTAAGTTGCTCTCAGACAAAAGGAGAGCAAAAGAGAGAAATCATGTAGGCTATTTCTTCCAGCCTGGAAAAAGAGAGTGAGAGGAGTTCCACCTTAGTAGGTGAAGGTGAGGGTGTGAGGGTGGTGAGCCAAGGGGAGCCCTTGATGCAAGAACAGAGAGAAAATGAGAGAAAAGCATGTACAGCTGAATGGAAAGAGACCATTGTAAGTGAGTTAATGGATGTCAATGAGGCTGTCAAGAGATAGCTAATTCAGCAAGAATATCAAGCTGTTTTAGATTCTGTTTCTTTTGAAGCTGAGGCATTTACTCACCTTGTTTCAGTATATCGAGTTCTAGCTGAACAGGACAATGTGGCTGCAGAAAAGATGCTAAACTTGGTGTATACAACTACTTCAATGCAAAGAGCAAAGGATGCCATCTACAGCTGGTGATGATGTTGATTATGGAACTGGTGGTTCTGAAGAGTTCTTTGGAGATGAAGATGATGATGAAGAAGAGCCAATGGACATAGGGAAGAAGAAGGCCCTAGCTCCAGATCTAGCATGCCATCTTAGGCATTTTTCAAAGATTGTGATGAACATCATTTCAAGTCCACTCTCTTTCATATAATTCAACAGACACAGACTGCTCATCAAGCCACCACTAATGCTAGCACCAAGAAGCTTCTACAGGCACACCTCAACTCTCTACAACTACATCAAATACAATCTCTAACACAATCTGGATGTCACTTCAATCAAAACAGAGATTGACCAAGTCAAGAAGGATGTCTCTGAAAGATTGGATGCTAAATTTCTAAATACAACAGTGCTTGACATCAACAGACAGTTAAGAAAGAATTCTAATCTTGCAACCAAAATGGATTCCCTGGATACAAGACTAAAGGCAGTAGAAGCCTCTCTCACCGCCATTCATTTACATCAGGCCCAGCAAAATCAGTTGCTTCAAAAGCTGGTGGCTGCAAAAACTTTAACCTCCACTCAACTTGATGCTAAGAAAAAGGGGGAAAAAGACTCATTTGTCCCAGTTAGTCAAGGAGAGCCAATCAGTGAGGGGGAGGATGTGCTTCACATTCAAGTCATTCAAGTTAGTCAAGGAGATAATCTACATGATACGAACACTTTCGATTATTAATACGATTATTACAACGCAATGATTATGGTCCTGAATTTTTAGAAAATTGTCACTACAACCCACTTACTCGGTCATACATCCTGATTCTTATATATTCGCAGTTTAGAATCTCAAAATTATCATCTAGACGCGACATATACACAATAAATATCATTTTAAAATATATCATTCTTCAACCCAAGTTTCAATATCGAATATACACGTAGGAAACTTAACTAAAGCCTAATCATATTCATATTAGCCTTTCGACTAACTAACCAATGTTTTCTTGAAAATCACACATGAAAGTTATAGGGATGAAATTTACAAGATTGTCGATTTGTATTTATAAAACTATTCAAGTTATAATAACAACGATGAGAAATATACATATGATCTATATATGGTATTTTGAAACTCTAATTTCTAACCTACATGTTATATGTATTGGAATCTGATCTAAATTTTAGGCGCGCTAGTCTAATTAAATTTTATATCCTTATCCTTATCAAATTTTAATCATTTTTTTTTTATTCTTATAATAAATTTATAATTTGTTTTATTCTTTGTTTTAATAACTTTATGTAAGAATTTTATATCATAACTATAATAAAAATAAAAACTGACATTATTAGTCAAAGTTTTTGCATTTTTTTATAATTTTTATTGCATTGAATTTCAATTATCATGGATAATACTTTTTATGTTTTTACATTATTTTATTAGTGTTAAGATGTAGTATCTATCATATTTAATAAGATAACATATTCATAAATATTCATTATCTTGTGAGTAAGTGAATGCAAAATAATTTGTAAGTTGTTGGGTATCATAATATGGATTCATGGTTTTATTGTGGGATAATTAGAATCAATTTAGTGTTTCTATTTGCAAGCTAATAAATTTATGATATTTTGTTATGATTCATCCAACTTGTTGGGCCTATCATCGAAATATATCCAAAATTATTAAAATTGTCATTAAGATATACATGTAAAATAAGTCTAGATCCATGTCCAAGAGGTTTTAAGGCCCAACTCATCTATATGGTTTTGAAGTAAATAAATAAAATAAGAAATAGTACGAACATATTCTTTTCTATATATACATGCATAAACAAATCTTATTTTTTTACCCGTTTCAGTCACATTATTTTTTCTCTTTGCTCTTTCTCTTTCGGCCGCCTCATTCATGAGTTCACAAATCCCAAATTGAGATCCAAACATATCTTTCTCTCTTTAAGTATGTAAAATTTATTTTCAATCAACGCCATATTGATTATGATATATCATTTTTATCTCTTAATTAGTATTTAAAATTTAAACCAACGATCTTTTCCCAAAAGACCAATTATAAAAAAAATATTTTTGAGTGTTTATATTCATCTTCGGTTGTTATTTTTGCTTTTTTTATATTAAATAATGAAGGAAGTGATCCATAAAGATTGAGAAAGGCGACGACTTCAAGGTATCATTTTGTAAGTTTCTTATATGTTTATCTCTTTATTTGATGTAACTCTGTATTTATTTTTTGATTAACATTTTATTCTTAAGATTGCTATCAGATCTAATAGATAATCGAACCTTTTTGAGCTTATATGATAGATAATCGATTTTTTCAGGTCCGATTAAATATTATTACGTTCACTTGGATTTTTTTAGATTTTGAATTTTTAACTATTCTCGTACCTTTTATTCCTCATATGTTATATAATATGGACTTGCTTACTATTAGAATAATTTTCTTTTACTGGTAGTGATATTATATGCATAATCATGTATCTGATGAACATTTAACTTCTTTCTAACAGTGTGTAAATTTTGTATGTCATATAGCAATCATGACCAGGTTCTTTCCCAAATTCAATGGAATACTCTGATCCAACTCTTTATATCCCAAATTCAATGGGTTACTATAATCCTGCTCTTCCCAACAGTGAAGAACATCATCCTCGGCCATTCTCAAACAATCCAATTCTTAATCTTGGAGTTGGTAATGATATGAGTAGTTTTGGTCATCTTGGATTTGGTAATCGCATGAGTAATGGGGGTCAGTCTGGTGGAGGCAATTTTGGTCAATCTGGGCTGATCAGTCTGGTGGAAGTAGTGTTGGTCAGCTTTTAAGTAGTTGGCCACGAGGACGTCCTCGTAAAGACTGATTTAGAGAGCTTCATTCTCTATCAATTTAATTTTTTTTCCAATAACATTTAATGTAATAGTGATGTAGTGGTCTATCCATTTTTAGTCAGTGATATACTACATTCTGGTTGTTTATATTTTCAGTAAATTTTATATTTAATTTTGGAGATATTTGTATAAAAGTTTTACAAAGTTTTACCACAAAACTATTTATTTTATTCAATTTTATGTGGTGATTTTCCTTGCAAGCATGTCCTTTTTACATATATATATATATTCTATTTATTTCAGGTTTAGATGTTCTTTTTAACGGGGAACGTCTTTAATGGCTCTAAATTTCATTTGATTTTATTTTAGATGTTTTTTCCTTATTACGCATGTCTTAATCTTTTTGTTCTAGTATCAATATTTTTTATATATGTTTGTTTACATCCCATCATTTTTTTCTTAGTTCTCTTTTTTCTCTTATTTTTTCGCATGAAGATCCCATTTGTTAAATGCTTGCAGGAGGTACCTTTACATTTCTGGTTTTTTGGGTTCCTAATTTTCTATTGGGCCTTAATGTTGGGCCAGCAGGCCCAGCATTCACGTCATTTACAAGGCGCAAATACTTATTTGTAAAATTAATAAAAGAAAATACCTCATATTTAAGGGGCAAAAATAGATTTTTGAACAGATCTTATAATAATATGGGTGATTGTTAAAATTATTTTTTTAAAAAGAATTACATTTCCAAATGGGAAACTGAAACATAATGAATAATCGAGTAATATTTCATGGAATCATTATTGTTAATGAAATATTACATATTAGAAAAATAATTGTTCAACTTTTTTAGAATTTAATAAAACAAATATTCATTTGAGTAAGGTTATAAAAATTAAAATTGGCATTTTTATTTGGTACTCCTATTGTGAAAGACATGCCTGCACAATAACAAGACTAAGTCAAATTGACAACCCTAAGTAAGTTGTATTATTATCTTAGTTTGCATTTAGTATTATAACATTTAAAATCTGTAAAAATGTCAAAGAGCAGACTGAAGTCTTTTTCTTTAAACAGTATCAAGCCTAAGAATTCTATCTGGAAGAAGATCAAGAAGATCATGTCTCAGAAGAATTATGAAGAAGCTTGGAGTTGAATAAATCTGTTTTGAGAAAAATGTTCTAAGTCAAGATCTCTACAAGTCACAGATTTAGTGTTATAGAGAAGTTATTCGAGAATTCCAGAATGACTTATAGAGAACTCAAGAAAGCTACTAGAGAACTCAGAGATATAGACAAGCCAAATTGAAAACATGAAGATTGGAGATATCGACATGTCATTTCTTTACTAGAGAACTGAGAGTTATCGACAAGTCAAAATTCATTAGAGAACTGTGAGTATCGATAAGTCAATTTTCACTAGAGAACTCAAAGATATCGACAAGTCAAAATTTACCAGAGAACTCTGAGTTATTGACAAGTCAAATTTCACTAGAGAACTCTGAGTTATCGACAAGTCAACAAGGCACTAGAGAACTCAGAGATTTCGATAAGTCAAAGTGAAGATATGAAGATGAGATATCTCGACAAGCTAAATTATCTTATAGAGAACTCAGAGACCTCTACAAGTCAAAACAACAATAGAGTGATTAGAGATCTCGATAAGCCAATATACTTATCAAGATGTCAAGTTCTCTATATGCCCAACTGGAGAGCTCGATGTAAAATCTCAAAGTACAAATCGCAGACCAGTTCAATATCCAAGATTAATAATCAACAAACAATCCAACCAGCTGGATTGACAAGTCTACAAAAAGTAGCTTGAAGAGTGTGCAAGATCAAGGGTGTAGATTAACTGACAAAGGAAGATCAAAGTTAACACAGTATGCAAAAATATCCTAAGCCATAAATGGAAGATATATTTTTTCCTAAAATGGAATGATTAGTGACAGTCTACTAAAGTGTATAGAATTTCTTATTACACACTGTGTAAACCAGTAGTTAACTATCATATAAAGTTAACACCGGTCCTTTGTTAGTTGTAACAAATAAATCAGGAATTCTTGTATTCTCTCAAGATTGAAGCTAAGCTCTTTATCAATAAAGAGCCTAGAAATTTTGTAGCAAAACATTCTGAATTTTAATATAAAATTAAGTGAGTTTTGAAAGATCTGTGTTATTCATTATTGCATGCTTAATTTTAGTCTTAACACATCTTACTAAAAAATTTGATTTACTTTGTTCAAAACCATAGACATTTCAAGAAAAGCAGAAAAACATAAAAACACATTCACCCCCCCCCCCTCTGTGTGTATTTCATTACCTAACAAGTGGTATCAGAGCAAAATCTGAAAATAAACAGAATCAAGATCTTTGAAGAATGAATACACTAGAAAATTAGTAGCATCAAAATTCCTAATTTTGACAAAGCTAACTACACTCTTTGGAAAAAGAAAATGTTGCTGTTTATCAGAATGGCGAATCCACTCTACATTCAGATTCTCAAAAATTGGCCTTTCACTCCTATGGTTAGAGTTGAGAAATCTACAGATCGAGACATGGTCATCCCAGCTCATTATGCTCCAAAGATCCTTTTAAGTACACAGAGCCTGAGAAAGGGAAAGTTTCTTTGGATAGTGGCTTACAGCAGATATTGATAGAGTCATTTGATAATGTAATATAAAACAACATTGTCAATTGTGACACTGCTAAGCAGATCTGGGAAAAGATTGAAATACTTTGTGAAAGAACTGAGGAAGTTAGATCTAATCAAAGAAGGATACTGATTTCACAGTATGAGGGTTTTATGTCTAAGACAAAAGAAAATATCACTGATGTGTTTAAAAGGTTTAACAAGATGATAAATGACTTGCAGCTCCATGACAAATACTATGAAGCTGAAGAAGTAAACTTGAAATTCTTGCTTACACTCCCTGATCATTTGGAACAGAAAATTTCAGCAATCAGAGAAGGGAGAGACTTGAGCAGAATAACTCTGGAAGTTCTGTATAGAATCTTAAAAACATATAAATTAGAAATGATTCAAAGAACATCATTAAGAGCTGGTCAATGGCATGTGGTAGATGGTTCAAGTGCTCTAATTGTCAATGAAAGCCAGACCTCAATGATGATGCAAGATCCCAGACTCCAGTTGCCTCAACAAGTGAGCAAAGAACCAATGATTCACATGAACAAGTCATTCTGAAATTGGAAGAAGATAAGTTCTACAGCCTAGATGAACTTGATGAGCTTGATCAGTCAATGGCCTATCTGGCAAGAAAGTTCTCTAACATTAGAGTAAAGAAGCCAAGATTCTTCAAGGGTAAAGGACAATCAATCAACAAAGACAGCAGCTGGAAAGGAAAAGGGAAGTACGCATCTGATAGAAAAAATGGTTACAAAACTGGATATGTTGACAGATCAAAGATAAGGTGCTACAACTATGATGAACTAGGCCATTTTGCTATAGAATACAAGAAACCCAAGAAAGCAAAGAAAGACAAAGCCTATCTTGAATTGGAAGTAAGGTATGAAGCTCTTCTGAAGAAACAACAAAGCAAAGCTTATATTAGAGAGGGAAAAACTTAGGATGACTCTGACAATGATAAAGATAAGGAAGTTAGAAATTATGCACTGATGTCCTTGGAGCAAGGAGAATCATCCTCATCATAATCACAGTTACCAACTCTCACTACCATTGATTTAAATGTGAGTCAATATAAGGAAACTGTAGAGAAGATGAGCATAGAAATGTTTCACAATCATACAAGTATGGTTGCTGCTAATGAAGAAGTTAGCAGACAAACAAAGATAAATGAGAAGCTTGAAAATGAGAAACAAAAATCTGAGTTGTTGTTGGTAGAGCTTGAAGCTGTAAGACAAGAAAATGCATATCAGAAGAACAAGCTCAAGTGTGCAAGTGAAATTAAAGCAGCCTAATGGAAAAGCTGGAAAAGAATGAGGTAAAGTTGAAGTCCTTCAAGAATGCATCTGAGTTGGTTGGACAATACCATGAGAAAAAAAAAAGACATGTGCAAATATTTCTATTGGTCTTGATTATGATGCCTTGAACAGCAAGAAGAAAAATATAGATGACAAAGAAAAAGCAACAGAAAATGAGAATGTTCTAACAATGTTGAAAAAGGTTGTTTCACCAATGTTCAAGGCATGTAAAGTTAACTTCAGTGAAGAAGAGTTGATTATCAAGCAAGAAATTGCTGATGAAGATTATGAGAAGAAAAATATAGAAGCAACTCAATCTTCCAAAGCTGAAGAGAAGCTCATAGACAACCAAGGCTCCAAGACACCTGTCAAAGAAACCAAAACTGAAGATGCAAGAAAGAAGAAGAAAAATAGAAATGGGACAATTGGGATAAACAAAAGCAACAATTTTGCTTATGCTGCAAATGCTCCAAGAACGAAATGTGAGAAATGTGGCTCTGTGAATCATCTAACTTACCTTTGTAAAAAGGATGTTAGCAAGCCAGTTGAAGGAATGTAACATCCCCAAATCCGAGGTCAAAATTTGGTGTTACTAAACAATCTTTATATAATATAAAATAATATACAATGACCCCTTAATTGCGGATCGATTACAGGTTATGGTATGAAACAAGAATCTAACCTTCTAAAATCTACAACAACTAAATTACAAATTTATTACCTCTATACTAATTCCCTTATCTTATTTATGCTAACATCTTCATCCTCTTGCAGTTGGGATCTTTCGAACTTCTGTTGTCTCTTAAGTGCTACTCACTTTTATCCTTATTTGTTTCCAAAAGAAATAAGAATTCACAAAACAAGAGTGAGCCAAAAATGCCCAGCAAGTATCATAATTGGTTTCCAAGTATTAGATCAAAGAAAATTCTGAAAACATTTTTTAAATGATTTCAAAACATCTTTATTTATTTAAAATAGTTGAGCGAATAAAACATCGGCCCTCATTAGCCTTTAATCATAAATCATATTTTTCTGTAAAAGAACAGTGAATGTTTCACTGATTCATTTCTTGAATCAAATCTTCGTTTGTTTTTGCAATCATAAACTTTCCAAGAAGGAATGCCGTTAATGGCGATGAATAATAAATTAGACTAGACACCAGAAACCAATATATGCACTATAACCTGCTGATCAGTCAAGATATAGCGCAGATCTATACCCAACTGTATAACCCACCAACATATAGGGTACCCAGGCACTATGGCCAGTTAAGGGTCCAGCAATCTCCGGCCCTTAGGGTCCAGCTCATTCCTGGCCGTCATCGTAACCATCCAGTCCGTAGAGTATTTTGATGTCAAATCACTTTGATTTCAAAACATCCTGATTCAGGGTTCGCAAATAACCTGGAACAATAGGTATTCGCTTAATAGATCAATCGATAATCAAGGAACAAGATCAAAGAGGTACTTGCATAATTAAGAGTAATTGCAATGAAATATAAAAACATTTAACTATTTTAAACTTAGAATACGAATGAAGAAAATTTGCAGTATTTTAGAAGAAAGTTTAGGAATACTTGCTTCAACTGATAAACCTCTGATCTTTAACTATCTGCCATATCACTCAGTCCTAATATGTCTGCATTTCCATTGACAGACCACTTAACCTTTTTTATCATTAACCATTTCAGGTTTATCTCTATTCTGAATCCACCCATTTCATTACTATACATAATCAGACTTTACTTTTACAATCTCTTTCTGGCTTTGAATGTCTCGTACTATGTGTATCTATCATAAAAGATACCATTCAATTAACTGACAATATATAATTGTCTAATCTATACATTTATCCTTATCGTCTACCCGCCCGATAATAACAGATAATGATCGCCTTTAATCATATATAGTTTAATAGACACGTGGACTCATAATTCACATAACACATAAGCACATAAGGCACGTATCACATATTTCATATCACATATAACTCACTTCGTCAATACATTCGACCCGGTATGATCAAAACTGAAATCGAGTCGAAATACAATTTTACGATAATTACGCGACTAAGAAAGGTTTAAAAAATTAAGCGACCTTTCGAAACGAAAGATTTTATTCTCGAAAGTATTTTTAATGAAAGCAGATATTTTTCTGAGTCTATATGCGGTCATTTTGTCTAAAACGGGCGATGGGTCTAAATAATACTGTTAGGAATATGTTGGGAACTTGATGATAAGTTAAACAAAACACCTTAGTAGATTTAACTTAGTGAATTTGTAGCTCTCGACGAATGTTTTATTATAGTCCCGACGGATGATCTTTATAGTCCCGATGGATGATAACTGAACATCAATCGAGAGTGTAGCTTATGTAACAATAAGTATTGTAGCACTTTTCTGTAAACAATAATATTTTAGTTTTGTAGATTCTGAAGGATTCTCTAAGTCATGTTGACTACTAGATTGATATACAAAATAGGTTGGCTAATTGTAAATATGAGATGTCTTGTAATTCTGTATAAGTGAAATGGAGTCAAGTGATATATAGACTCCCGACGGATGATCTACAAGGCTCCCGATGGATGATCAACATATTCCCGATGGATGTTTATCATATTCCCGAAGGATGTTCAACAAAATCCCGACGGATGATCATATTCAAAATAGCTATTGATAGTGACAACACAGTCACATGCGTCGGGTGTTTGCAAAAGGAATGTGGCAGCCTGTTAAGCAGGATTTTGAGAACAAAGAAGCATTACCATTTCCATGCAAATGTGAAGATATTCAACGATATTGGATAGAGTAATGTAGCAGCATGATATTAGATGTAGCAGCATGATATTAGACTAGATTCATTTTTGTTTTATTGTCTTGTCTTATTATCATGTAACTTGGTGATATATAAACCAAGAGTAGCAAGTAGAACAAGCAACTGAGTAAGCTTATTTTCCAAAGAAATAGATAAGGCTGTATATTTTTAAGAATTTCTCTGTAAGTTTATTTGTTCATTTGTAAGCAGTTGTGTGTTATTCAAAGCATCACAGAGTTCTTAATCTGATATATATATATATATATATATGGTGGATACATTCAAATCCATCAAAAAGTTTTAAAGCTTAGTGTTTTATTACTTAGTGTTTGGATTTCTATTATTCTTCCATTCCATATTATTGTAAATCAAACACTGTTATATATATAAAGTTAGAACATCTTTAAAATCTCAAAAAAGAAGCCAGAATTACATTCAACCCCCTTCTGTAATTCTTGTTGTATTGTTTGGGAATAACAATTGGTATCAGAGCAAGCTCTTGAAGTACAAAGAGTGTAAAGATCATAACTATCAACAAGATGAACAAAAAGGATGTTGGAGTTAAAATTCCATTTCTGTACAAAGACAACTATCACCACTGGAAGGTGATGATACACCTACATCTTCTTTCTCAAGATAAAGCTTATATGGATTGCATTGAAAGAGGTCACCATGTCCCCATGAGAGCTGCTACAGGGAATGAACCATCAGTTCCAAAACCTAGGCAAGAATGGTCTGATCCAGACATTGAGCAAGTCAGGAAAGATAAAAAGGCCATGAATATACTGTTTAATGGTGTTGATGGTGATATATTTGACAACATCATTAACTGTAAAACAACCAAAGAGGTTTGGGACACAATATAGATTATTTGTGATGGTACTGAGCAAGTAAGGAAGAACAAGATGCAACTCTTGATTTAGCAATATGAGCACTTCCAATGTTAAGAAAGTGAGTCACTCACTGATATTTTCAGTAGGTTTTAAAAACTGCTGAATGCTCTAAAACTGCATTGAAGGGTCTATCAAACAAAAGACTCTAACCTCAAGTTCCTTAGATCTCTCCCAAAGGAGTGGAAGCCAATGACAGTCTCATTGAGAAATTCACAAGATTACAAGGTGTTCACCTTGGAAAGACTGTATGGCATCCTAAAAACCTCTGAGCTTGAAATAGAGCAAGATGAAAAGATGGAGAAGGGAAGGAAGAAGAGAGGATCCATTGCACTAGTTGTTGAGTTAGAGAAGGAGAAAGAGATGAAGGTGGAAGCAGTTAAATCTACATCAAAGGTCTGTGAAAGCAAGGGTAAAGGGCTGGTAGCTGAAAATGAAGAACAGTTGAGCCAAGATTAAATGGATGATATAGATGAGCATCTGGCATTCTTATCCAAACGGTTTGCCAAGCTCAAATTTAAGAAGAATTTTGGAGCAGCCAAGCCAAATAGAAACATGGTTGATAAGTCAAAATTCAAGTATTTCAAATGTGGCTTAGCAGGGCATTTTTCCAGTGAGTGCAGAAAGCCTGATTCTGGTAAAAAGAAGTTTGAGCATGTTTACTATAAACAGAAATACTTTGAGTTGCTCAAACAAAAGGAAAGGGCTTTCATAACTCAGGAGAATGATTGGGTTGCAGATGGATTGGATGAAGATGAAGAAATCAACTATGTCAATCTAGCCCTAATGGCCAAGTCAATGAAACGGAGACAAGTTCATCAAGCAATCAGGTAATCACAACTAACCTAGCTCATTTGTCTAAAGATGAGTGTAATGATGCAATAAATGACATGTCTACTGAATTATATCACCTGCGTGTTACACCCAAGTCTCTCACTAAAGAAAACAATAAAATTAAAAAAAATGTGTTTTTAAGTGAAAGAAACAATGTGTTAGAGACTCAATTTATTGAGTTTGAAAATTTGAAATTAGAATGCAAGGTTGTTAAGGATGAACCTATAGAATCCTTAAAGAAAGAGGAGATTTTAAAAAAGCAACTTGAACGAGAACAGGAAGTGATTAAGGCATGGAAAACATCCATAGATGTCCATGCTCAAATCACTAAAGTTCAAGGTATAGAATCCTTTTATGATGTAGCCTGGAAAAAGAATAAAGAGAAGCTTGATTCCAACTTGGTTGAAGGATTTTCAACAGATGTGGACTCGACGGATGATGAAAATTATCCATCGAATAATCAAAAGGATTATCCGTCGAAAGACAATGAGCCACATACGTCGAATGTTAGTAAGCCAGTTAGCAAAGTTAAGTTAGCTAAGTTGAATGATAAGTATGGATCAATTTCTAAAAACTTTGTTCCAGGAGAATCAAGTCAAGTAAGAAAAGAAAAGAGAGTTAATGTTGGGCATCTATCTATCAAGCAATTGAATGACAGATTAGAAAAGATTGAGGTTAAAACAGAATCAAAAAGGAAAAACGATAGAAATGGGAAATTAGGGATTAACAAACATAACAACTACACACCTGATAAATATGCTCCAATAAAAATCTGTGTTAAGTGTGGTAGTGTTAATCATTTTTCTGTTAATTACAAACTTGATATGCCTACTCCCATGTATGCACCTTCTTCTTTTCCCAACATGACTGCCATGCCTATAAATGTTATGTCTGCTCAGAATATGAATGCACAATTTGCTAATATGCCATTTGCACCTAATCCTTATTATGCTGCATTTAGTATGCCTCAAATTCCATTTAGCATGCCTTACTGGAATAACATGTTTGCAAATAGCATGCCTTTTCATGTAAACCGAAATGTGCATGATAATTCTATTTCAATGACTGGTTTCAAAGGTCCAACGCAAATAACTAAGGATGAATCTGAAATTACCAAGTCAAATTAGGTCAAACCTAAGAAACCAAAAAAAAAGGCTAACAAGGCAAGACCCAAGGAAACTTGGGTACCAAAATCAACTTGATTTGATTTTGATGTGTGCAAGGAAACAGAAAGAATCTTTGGTATTTGGATAGTGGGTGCTCAAGGCACATGACTGGAGATTCTACCCTGCTTACTGGGTTCAAGGAAAGAGCTGGCCCAAGTATCAGCTTTGGAGATGACAGCAATGGTTATGCTGTGGGATATGGCTTGATTTCAAAGGATAATGTCATCATTGAAGAGGTTGCCCTAGTGGATGGACTCAAGCATAATTTGTTGAGTATCAGCAAGCTTTATGATAAGGGCAACTCAGTCACTTTCAATTTTGAAGCCTGTGTTGTGACCAACAAGAAGAGCAAAAAGTGGTTCTCATTGGAGTGAGAAAAGGAAATGTGTACCTAGCTGATTTCAACTCATCAAATGCAGAATCAGTAACTTGTCTTCTCAGTAAAGCAAGTCAAGATGAAAGTTGGCTATGGCACAAGAAGCTATCTTATCTAAACTTCAAGACCATGAATGAGTTAGTCAAGAAAGAATTGGTTAGAGGTATTCCTCAAGTGGAGTTTACTAAGGATGGATTGTGTGATGCCTGCCAGAAAGGAAAGCAGATTAAAGCATCATTTAGAAAGAAGCTTGATTCAACAATTGAAGAACCTTTGCAACTATTACATATGGATTTGTTTGGACCAGTCAATGTATTGTCTATCTTAAGGAAAAGATTTTTCCTAGTAATTGTAGATGATTTTTCAAAGTTCTCTTGGATATATTTTTTGAAATCCAAAGATAAAGCTAGTGAAATCATCATCAATCATATAAGGCAAGTCAACAATCATCCTGACTTCAAAGTAAGAAGAATCAGGAATGACAATGGAACTGAGTTCAAGAATTCTGTGATGAGATCATTTTGTGAAGAGAATGGGATTATTCATGAGTTTTTTGCAGCTAGAACTCCACAACAAAATGGAGTGGTGGAAAGGAAAAACAGATCCCTTATTGAAGCTGCAAGAACAATGCTAGAAGAATCAAAGTTACCTACATATTTTTGGCCTGAAGCTGTGAATACTGCATGTGTAATAACCCCAATTTTTGGAAAATTTTTGAAACCCTTATGAATAGTGTTTTTGCTGAATGAGAAAAATTTTCATGCCACGCTATGTAGGGGTTCTGTTATTGATCTTATGGGATATTATTAGTACTCTATGTGGTATATAAGTGTATGTAAAGATCGTCAGAATCCAATTCTGAACACTTTGATTTTTCCCGGAAATCCAATAGATACAGAAAGAATTGAGTATAAGGTAACAGGATAAAAAGGATTTAAATTAAAGGATTATAAGAGAGGATCATAAAAGGAATATAATATATTGAGAAAGGTTAAGGGAACCTAAGTAATAAGATCCCGGGTATGATCCCTCAAACGATAAACGAGAACGAAAGTTAAGCGAACAGTATATCAGATCAGCGGTCATTAGGAAAATAATTAGGAAGTTAATCAAAGGGATTAGAGTGAGTGATGTCACCCAACCAATGAGAGGAGGACAAAGAGGTAAGGATGACATCACAACATGACACAAGCATGACATGGGAAGGAAGGACGTGTGGTTGAATGAGAACCACACAAACTCAATGGCAACAAGGTAATTAACTAAAAAAACAACACAAAAATCAACCAACCAAGCAAACATTTCATTTTTTTTCATCAAACAAAACACAAAAATCTCTTTCTTCCCAAGCTAGCTCTCGGCCCATTTCTTAAAAATTGAAGATCCAAGCTCCACCACTTACTATTTAGCAAGGTAATTATCTAAGCTTCCCCATGGATAGTTACATACTTCCTATAAGTTTAAGCTTCTAATTCCAAGCCAATCTTTTTCTATAAATCATGGAAGAAGATGGTGAATAGTGTTTTTCAAGAAATAAAATTTGTGTTCTTGAAGTTTTGTTTAGATTAAGCTTGGATAAGGACTTTAAGGGTGATTCCAAGCCATTCTCTTGATTCTCCACTCTCCAAGGAAGGTATAACTTCTCAAACCCTTAGTATTAAGTTTTGTTGGTTTGGATTTCATAATGTTAGATGATGGGTTAGTGTAATGAGTGTGTACTCATAATAGAGCTTTGTTTAGTAAGTGGTTTTGTTGATTTTGGAGTTAGGAGTGATGCTTGTTAGATTTGAAGTTCTTGGTCACTTTTTTTTTGACTTGGTTTAGATGAATAAATTGGTAATATTGAGTTGATTTGGGGCTGTTGTAATGTAGTTTAGATGGAGGTTTGATTGGGTTGTGAATTGGAGTTGAAATTGTGGTTGTTTGAATTGGTTTAAATTTGGGAAATCGCGTAAACATAGCCGTCGTAACGTCCGATTTTCTGTAGACTGTTTTTGTGCATAACATTAGGACCCGAGAACCCCCTGCTAGATTATGACCACTGCCATGTTTAGATAGCTCATGTGACGAGCTTCGTTTTGATATGTAGTTCGTTCGATTCCGATGCACGGTTTACGAGAAACGACCGTTTCAAGTAACGGCGTTTCGCGAACGAAACTTTTCCCCTCGCCTTACTTTGAAACATAGGTTAAAGACCGAAAAGGGTTAATTAATGTATGAAACATTATGGTAAGTGTGTTAGGCAGTTGGTAAGATACTCGCGAAGGAATCGCTTTAAAACTCGTAAAGGTTAAATTATTAAAAATGGTGGAGCCGAGGGTACCCGGGTGACTTAAGCAAATCAGTAAGCGCAAAACAAGCGTTAGAGTCTAAGTTAGTTAAAGTATAGATTTACAAGTGACTTTGTTTTAATTCCAACTTACTTGTTGCTTATAGGTTACCAGACTTGTCCCGAGCCATTCGTAACCCCCAGTCGCTCAGGCAAGTTTTCTACCCGTTATACTGTTATTGTGATGTAAATATATGTATATGCATTATCTTGTGATAAGTGCATGATTGTTATTAGCAAATTTTGCGATATATTGGAGCATGCTGATATGGTATATATGCTTGTCTGTTTCGTAATCTTGATATATATCTGTTGATTCAATTGATTCAGTTGATAATACCTATGCTAGAGGATAGCGGTAATTTGCATATACCCTTAGTATAGGGACCCAAAGGTGAAAATATTTTCTAAAACCGGGAGTCAAGGATCCCGAGTAGGTTTTGTATATATGGATATAAATATATATATATACTTATATATATATGGTCATAGTTTTCAAAACTATTAATCGAATAAGGTTTATTCGATAACTTTAGCTTTATTTTATTATTGAATATTATTTCGAATATTATTCGAAGGCGTATGACTCCTTTATATTAAATGAATATTATTTTGAATATTCATTCGAGGACTTATGACTCCTTTTATTTTATTATCTGAATATTATTTGAATATTCATTCGAGGGCTTATGACTCCGTTTATATTGTTTAATGAATATTTTTGAATATTCATTTGAGGATCTATGACTCCGATTATTTGCTGAGATTTGTTCTTTATTTTATTAAAGAATAAGGTGTAAATAATCAAACTTATTTTTGATTATTCAAATAAAGATAGTACTTTCATATAAGTATATCTTTGGTTATTTAATACTCGTTTCAAGTATAAGTTTTAATACTTTTACTTCAATTATTTTTATAAAGATTATTCTTTATGGGAATATTATTTAAATAATAATATTCAGTCATTTTCTAAATATTCTGGGGACTGATTTACTTCATTAAATCAGCTTTACTCCAAACACTCTATAAAGTGTTTTCGAGTCTTCAAAATGATTTTTAAAAGATAGAGCGGATCCCAAAACTCATTTTTATATTTAAGATCTTCCTTTTAAGGGGATTTAAATACTCGCTCAAAACCTGAGGGATCCGGTTCTGTGGTGTGTTTTATATTCGCAACAAGGTTGCTGTTTTGTTAAATGAATTGATTACTTACCCAACACTCGGGAAGTAAAATTCTTGGAATAAGTTAATCCAATAACAGGCATCGCCTGGGAAATATCGGTGAGTTTTCCTTTCCAACTAGATACGACTTCTTGGTGGAGCCGTATCAACAAGTTCTACTTGGGGAAAGGGGGAACGAGCTTTACGTTTCAGAGTCATGGATTTCATCTGAACTAGGAGTGGCGTAAGTGGTCGAGTGGCGCCGGCCCAGCCTTATTATATTGGCCCAAATGGCCTGGAAGTTCCGCTAAGGCGGTCCATTCCTTAGGAGTTCAGTGTTCGGTTGACAAGTAAATCCGACAGGTTCTCCTCTATATGTAGAAAATGGTGGGGTTGTACTACTACGACTGATCATCGTAAGTGGTCTTCCTGGCGCGGCAAACTCCCGTAATGAGTTCATCATCCATTTGGATAATTCTGCAACACTACCCGTAGCATTTCGATCGAAAGGCTACTAATGGGTGGTTGCTGAAGCATTGACAGGGTCAAACATTTTTATTGGTGTATCCATTGAATGAAGTATCTCGTAACTTCATTTCTTTTCAAAATGTTTCAAAGATCAAATATTTTCAAGTTTTATTTGTGGTCTCATCTATGGGATGACCTCGTGAATTAATTATAACTTGAACGGTGGTAGTTCAAGTAGTATTTAGAAAAGATATAAGTATATTGGAGTATTTGGTAACTTCATCTTTTAAGCTTATATCTAATTAATAATTGTCTTATGTATGACAAAGATTTTCAGAAAAACGTTGAGACAAGGTTAGATATATGAGATCACCTTGCAACGATATTTTTTTTATACAGTTATACACTGGGACTTTGTGTATATTTTGCATGGAAGAGGACTTCCAATATTTTGAAAAGTATATATGTATATATATATATACTGAATATTTTGCGACTTCATCGCATTAAGATATCAACTTGGTTCATTTCTTCTTAACCAAGACTTTCTTGAGTACTATGAGAATGCTCATATATTGTAAGTTATTATAAATATTATTTTGGTGGGCTTGCTGCTCACCCTTGCTTTCTTCTTTCATCACACAATATCAGATAGGCAAGATGAACAGGACCAAGCTCCCAATTCGCGAGCGGATAGGAAGCATTCCGCAGTTTCCTATAGGTGTTGAAGTCACTATAGCTGAGATAGGGAAATACCAATAGACTAGGCTTCAACTGTTGATGTACCAGATTTATGTATATTTATGAATTGTAATAATGGCAAAGAAATGTAAATTTATTCAGAAAACCTTTTAAGGTGTATTGGCATATAATTGTGAAATAAAACGACTTGTGATTATTTTTGGATATTCATCTCTGAGACTATAACTTGTGGTGTGTGTGTTTATTGTGGGGTCACAGTACAGAGTAGTTGATTGTGTATTAAGATTGGGTGTTATTAAGGGAAATGGAACTCGTAACAACCCGGATCCCCGACCCCGGATTTGGGGGTGTTACAGAAGTGGTATCAGAGCTAAGCGTTATAAACCTCAGAGATGATGTGACGTTAAGATAATAAGTTCACTAAGATAATAAGAACTCTTGCCAAGTTCATAGTCGGGCTACCTAACGTAGTACTGACAGTTAAAACCCTTATGGGAACCCTTATAAATATCGTGATAGGAGCGTAGTTCGTTATCGTATATGGTAGCGGGACTCCGAACCCTGAGGTTGAGGGGCAACAGCGCGATGATGTTTTATTACTAATTGGAGATCGGATTGTGGATCCGATAGAGTGTCCTAATGCAGGACCGGATGATGTTGATATTGAGGATGTAGCGGTTGAGGATGTTGTCCTAGAAGGGATAGTTGTTGAGGAGGATCCCATGGAGGATCCTGACAGGATTGGATAAAGGACCACTGATGAATTGATGTCCATGGTTTGGTCGACTACCAGAGGTAGGATTGGCCGGTCACTATCGGAGGTTCGTTCAAGTTTGTAAAGATAGTAGCCCCTTTAACACGGCTTACTCGTAAGACTGAGAAGTTCGAATGGACAGAGAAATGCGAGAACAGCTCTCAAGAACAGAAGCAAAGGTTGGTGACGGCCCCTATGCTGGCGTTGCCGGATGGAAAAGGAGATTTTGTGAAGTGTAGTGATGCTTCGCACAAGGGCTTAGGGTGCATGCTTATGCAGCATGGTAAGGTAATCGCGTACATGTCAAGACAATTAAGGTAATATGAAATTCGATATCCCCACCCATGAGCTTGGGCTCGTGGCAATAGTTTTGCCCTAAAGATTGGAGGCACTACTTGTATGGAGAGAAGTGCGAGATTTACCTAAGCCATAAGTACTCTAGTACATTTTCCCGTAGAGAGAGCTCAACATGTGCCAAATGAGGTGGTTAGAGCTAATCAAGGATTACGATTATGAGATTCTTTATCATTCGGGGAAAGCCAATGTGGTGGCTGATGCCCTTAGTAAAAAAAAGGAGAGACTCAAGATGATAATGTCTTTGGGAGAGTTTATAAGAGATTTTGGAAATAGTAGTGAAGGTAACCGGAGCCGGTACCGAAAAGCTGTTTGAGATTGCAATAGAGACCGAATTATTGGAAAAGAGCATACGGTGCCAGAGAAAGGTGATGAATGAAGGCAGAGAGCCAACAAATAAATATGAGATTAATACCGAGAAAGATGATAAGGGAATAATGAGGTATTCCTATAGAATTTGGGTTCCGAAAAGTTCAAGAGCGTAAGGATGAGAACTTAGATGAGAGCCATAGTTGGAGGAATAAGATTTAGAGCAAACCCTGAACGTGATAGTTAGGGAGGTCACCATCAAGATAGAAGGAACCCATGACATAATGGAGTGGAAAATGAGGATTTTAAAAAAAAAAAAAAAATGACCCCAATTATGGGGAGTAGGAAGAAATATTTAGACTAAGAAAGCAAAAGTCGAGCGAGATAAGGAGATAGTGTAAAAGCTTTAGAGCCAGAACAAAGGCAGACGAGTATGATGAATTATGAATCTAAGATGTAAAAGTTGTCAAGATTCGTTCTAAGGACACGAATCCAGAATGACGGGATGTTTGAAATTAATGCTTATGTTGTGTTGGTTCATAAACTAATGATAAGAGAAAGGGAAATAAAAAGAAACTGAAGTGGAAAGGAATGTAAAGGCAATAGAGTTTGAGGAATGATAAAGGAATTGGGTATGAGGAAACCCTAAAGACTCGTAGTAATAGAAATAGAAAAGTATGTAATCTTCAGGATGAGGGTGATTCACCATGAGTTAAATTGATGGTTGAAGGTATAAGAGATACATATATTTTATCCCCTGTAAGTTGGGAGGATTTGAGGAAACCTTGAGATAGTTCGAAGGATAAATAATGAGACGCAGATAGACTGAGGAGACAAGGAAGTAAGAAATTAGGAAAATTGGATGAAGGAAGTGACCTTCAAGAATGTGAAGTGTAAGACCAGGGGCATGATACCCAGAAAGGGAGACGCCAGGTATGAAAGATATCCTAACATTGAGATGACTGTTGAGATAAACAACAAAAGTAAATAAGGAATTATTAAAAAGAAATTCACGTTGAACACGACCAATATCTTCCAGAACATCCTTGTTATCGTTACCAAATTAGGGAAGAGAAGCGGATAACCGTTGTTATCTTTTGGAGGCCATATGGATTGACCTCAATTTGAATAAGGATGCTATTATGAAGTTAGGTATAGACTATCGAGGTGGGAATGATGAATAAGATAATCTATCAAGGATATATGACTTGATTTATCCATGGAAGGATGCAGGTACCTTTTAAAGGTGGAATTAAGGATAGAACATTGGTAACTTAAAATGAATCATAGGGGAATGCATACAGGTTGGCATTTCACCCTTAATAGGGATAGTATGAGTTTTGACAGTATGAATTGGAAAGGATTAAGGTAATAACAACCTTTAAGAATCAGTGGAGAAATTTTTCAGAGGTATATAGACAATGGTTCTAGTAATAGTAAATGGTATTTTGATATGCCCTGTATCTAGGGAATATAGGAGGAACGATTGAAGGATAACCTTAGAGGTTTTACAAGGAGAAAGGTAATATTCAAAAATTCTCAAGAATAGAAATGTTGATAAAGGAAATATGACGTAATTATAATGATGCCAAGTGGGGCACGTGTTGAACCACGAGAAAGTATGAATCGAACTAGTAAAGGTCGAAATTGTTCAGGACAATTAGGGCCTAGGATAAAAGATGTTCTAAGTATGATTGAGAGTCAGTCTTGACAGTGATTAGCCTCTAAAGACTGAGGCAATAACTTATGGAAAAATGGTGATATTTTTTTTTACCCATCTGATTTTAAGGAAAACATCTTCACTCAAGCAGTGATCGGAAATAGGGTAGAAAATTTGTGAAAGTGGTTAAGACGACATTGATTGTAAGGAAATATTACTATCAGGAAAGGCCAAAGAGGTGGCCGACACTTTAAATGTAAGAGGATAATTATAGGCGCTCGTGCGAGAGGGATACAGTGATGATGGTTAAAGCTGTGATGGTTATATTTTGGGTTGGAAGATTGTCATTCCTTCTGATGACTGTGCAATACCCAACCGTAATAGTAGTTAGTAAAGGTTTAATTCGTGTAATCGCCATGAGCGGGCTATCTATCTCAGAAGATACTATCTTGAGATAAGCCAGGACCATATTTCAAAAAGGACTAAACAAACCTTTGAGTTAAGTCTTCTATTGAAGGCATATGATTAAGAATGGTATTAACCTGCTATCGTTGCTTTGAGCGAAACTCTTCTGCAAATTTTATCTGCTTCATGTCATGTATGTATGTCAGAATCAGGAGTGTACTCCATGAATCATGAATGGTGATTATGTTACCTCCTTAGAAGGATTTGATACGACATGTATGGACTCCGTATGGTTAGCTATTAAGACTTCATGGAAAATGAATGACTACAGTAGGTCAGTGGTGGACCATGGTAAGGCAGCAATGATTATGCGAGTATTGAGCTGATTACAATCGTGAGAGTTGTATTGGAATGGGTGTTGAGATTGAGTACCACTAATCGGGTCGTGGTAGTGTATAAGTTATCATTGATAGACTAATTAAGTAGAGTATCTACCTATTGTATATTTATTCTTTCTTATCAATAGAGAGTCGTATTATTATACGAGGAAGGTTGCGGTGCAAGCATAGAACTCTAGTAACGATGATGTCTAGAATGAGATCCCAGGTTCGATTTTCGAAATCGAGGGAGTTTCAAAGGTGATTGTGTATAAGCTCGAGGAAGAGCATGGGTCCATATAATGATGGACGGAATAGCAAATATTTAGGCATGTGAAATACGATGCTATAATACTTGATGTTGATATAAATACATATATGTTTTGTTCTCCTATGACAAACCTCTATAGTTCAGAGGTAGATTCCAAGCCAGATATTTTATGGCAATATTTTTTTTTTACATATATACAATTCTCTTCAGTTCGTTCTTTTCTCTTCTTTTCATTTCAAGTAAGCTGAGAAGAACAACCCTTCCAGAAGGGGAGGTATTACCGAATGACTATCTATCTTTGTGATAGAAGCCTAGTAGGATACCATCTATTATTTAGTTGCTTGTCAAGTACTAAAGGCTGGCCACCTTCTGTACTAACTATGCGATATAACAAGTGTTCATGATTATAGTGATCTCTCAACAAATTCCTTTACTTCTATTTGATTGATCAAATTTTGGAAAATAGAAACAACTGAAAAAGGAGTAATAAAGTGGTGGTAGTATGCGGAATGGAAACACATTCGTGATACTAAGGTTGACGTGGTTATTAAAAGGTTATAAAACGCTAACGAGCAAAAGTATAACCAGTATAATATTAGGAACGGAAGGTGATAGCGATTACGAACTGGAAAAGATTGGGTATTGAGAAGCAAAAGCTATAATGTTAGAAGATATGATGAGAGTCTGTGTAATAGACTTGAAAGAATTTGGAATGATCACTTAACGCGGATTAAGTTATCTTACGACAATAGATCATATGTCATTATCGAGATGTCGCCTTATGAGATCCTTGAGGGAAGACACTGTCGATCTCCCTTATGTTAGGATGAAGTTGTAGAGCGCAAGATGCTCGGACCCGCAGTAGTCCAAAGGACCAGGGATATAATAGATCTAATCAGAGGACGGATGGTAGTAACCCCAGATGGATATAAGAGGTATGCTGATTTGACTCAAAAAGGGCAAAGAGTATGAAATAGAGGGCCTAGTAATGTTATAGGTATTCCCTTGGAAACCCTTGGAAAGGATTGATGAGGTTCGGAAAGAAAGGAAAGCTAAGTCTACAATTTGTTGGACCCTTGGATATATTAAGACGTTTGGGAAGTTAGCATATGAGCTAGCCCTAACCCCGAACATGTAGCAGGTCGTAACGTGTTTCACGTATCAATGTTAAGGAAGTGTAATTCAGATGCCAGATAAATAGAGGCATATGAGCGCATAGATATGCAACCCGACGTAACCTAGATGGAGCAACCCGGAAGGGTTATAGAGTGAAAAGGAACAAGTGTTTAGGAGAAGGATTATCAAACTAGGCAGAGTTGGTGGTAGGACCACAATGGGGAAAAATTGACTAGAGAGTTAGAAGGCACAATGCTAGAAAAGCATCCCCAACTGTTTTCTATCTGATTCCGGGACGGAATCCTTTTAAGGAGGGGAGACTGTAATAACCCCAATTTTTGGAAAATTTTTGAAACCCTTATGAATAGTGTTTTTGCTGAATGAGAAAAATTTTCATGTCACGCTATGTAGGGGTTTTGTTATTGATCTTATGGGATATTATTAGTACTCTATGTGGTATATAAGTGTATGTAAAGATCGTCAGAATCCAATTCCGAACACTTTGATTTTTCCCGGAAATCCAATAGATACGGAAAGAATTGAGTATAAGGTAACAGGATAAAAAGGATTTAAATTAAAGGATTATAAGAGAGGATCATAAAAGGAATACAATATATTAAGAAAGGTTAAGGGAACCTAAGTAATAAGATCCCGGGTATGATCCCTCAAACGATAAACGAGAACGAAAGTTAAGCGAACCGTATATCAGATCAGCGGTCATTAGGAAAATAATTAGGAAGTTAATCAAAGGGATTAGAGTGAGTGATGTCACCCAACCAATAAGAGGAGGACAAAGAGGGAAGGATGACATCACAACATGACACAAGCATGACATGGGAAGGAAGGAGGTGTGGTTGAATGAGAACCACACAAACTCAAGGGCAACAAGGTAATTAACTAAAAAAACAACACAAAAATCAACCAACCAAGCAAACATTTCATTTTTTTTCATCAAACAAAACACAAAAATCTCTTTCTTCCCAAGCTAGCTCTCGGCCCATTTCTTAAAAATTGAAGATCCAAGCTCCACCACTTACTATTTAGCAAGGTAATTATCTAAGCTTCCCCATGGATAGTTACATACTTCCTATAAGTTTAAGCTTCTAATTCCAAGCCAATCTTTTTCTATAAATCATGGAAGAAGATGGTGAATAGTGTTTTTCAAGAAATAAAATTTGTGTTCTTGAAGTTTTGTTTAGATTAAGCTTGGATAAGGACTTTAAGGGTGATTCCAAGCCATTCTCTTGATTCTCCACTCTCCAAGGAAGGTATAACTTCTCAAACCCTTAGTATTAAGTTTTGTTGGTTTGGATTTCATAATGTAAGATGATGGGTTAGTGTAATGAGTGTGTACTCATAATAGAGCTTTGTTTAGTAAGTGGTTTTGTTGATTTTGGAGTTAGGAGTGATGCTTGTTAGATTTGAAGTTCTTGGTCACTTTTTTTTTTGACTTGGTGTAGATGAATAAATTGGTAATATTGAGTTGATTTGGGGCTGTTGTAATGTAGTTTAGATGGAGGTTTGATTGGGTTGTGAATTGGAGTTGAAATTGTGGTTGTTTGAATTGGTTTAAATTTGGGAAATCGCGTAAACATAGCCGTCGTAACGTCCGATTTTCTGTAGACTGTTTTTGTGCATAACATTAGGACCCGAAAACCCCCTGCTAGATTATGACCACTGCCATGTTTAGATAGCTCATGTGACGAGCTTCATTTTGATATGTAGTTCGTTCGATTCCGATGCACGGTTTAGGAGAAACGACCGTTTCAAGTAACGGCGTTTCGCGAACGAAACTTTTCCCCTCGCCTTACTTTGAAACATAGGTTAAAGACCGAAAAGGGTTAATTAATGTATGAAACATTATGGTAAGTGTGTTAGGCAGTTGGTAAGATACTCGCGAAGGAATCGCTTTAAAACTCGTAAAGGTTAAATTATTAAAAATGGTGGAGCCGAGGGTACCCGGGTGACTTAAGCAAATCAGTAAGCGCAAAACAAGCGTTAGAGTCTAAGTTAGTTAAAGTATAGAATTACAAGTGACTTTGTTTTAATTCCAACTTACTTGTTGCTTATAGGTTACCAGACTCGTCCCGAGCCATTCGTAACCCCCAGTCGCTCAGGCAAATTTTTTACCCGTTATACTGTTGTTGTGATGTAAATATATGTATATGCATTATCTTGTGATAAGTGCATGATTGTTATTAGCAAATTTTGCGATATATTGGAGCATGCTGATATGGTATATATGCATGTCTGTTTCGTAATCTTGATATATATCTGTTGATTCAATTGATTCAGTTGATAATACCTATGCTAGAGGATAGCGGTAATTTGCATATACCCTTAGTATAGGGACCCAAAGGTGAAAATATTTTCTAAAACCGGGAGTCGAGGATCCCGAGTAGGTTTTGTATATATGGATATAAATATATATATATATATATACTTATATATATATGGTCATAGTTTTCAAAACTATTAATCGAATAAGGTTTATTCGATAACTTTAGCTTTATTTTATTATTGAATATTATTTCGAATATTATTCGAAGGCGTATGACTCCTTTATATTAAATGAATATTATTTTGAATATTCATTCGAGGACTTATGACTCCTTTTATTTTATTATCTGAATATTATTTGAATATTCATTCGAGGGCTTATGACTCGGTTTATATTGTTTAATGAATATTTTTGAATATTCATTTGAGGATCTATGACTCCGATTATTTGCTGAGATTTGTTCTTTATTTTATTAAAGAATAAGGTGTAAATAATCAAACTTATTTTCGATTATTCAAATAAAATAGTACTTTCATATAAGTATATCTTTGGTTATTTAATACTCGTTTTAAGTATAAGTTTTAATACTTTTACTTCAATTATTTTTATAAAGATTATTCTTTATGGGAATATTATTTAAATAATAATATTCAGTCATTTTCTAAATATTCTGGGAACTGATTTACTTCATTAAATCAGCTTTACTCCAAACACTCTATAAAGTGTTTTCGAGTCTTCAAAATGATTTTTAAAAGATAGAGCGGATCCCAAAACTCATTTTTATATTTAAGATCTTCCTTTTAAGGGGATTTAAATACTCGCTCAAAACCTGAGGGATCCGGCTCTGTGGTGTGTTTTATATTCGCAACAAGGTTGCTGTTTTGTTAAATGAATTGATTACTTACCCAACACTCGGGAAGTAAAATTCTTGGAACAAGTTAATCCATTAACAGGCATCGCCTGGGAAATATCGGTGAGTTTTCCTTTCCAACTAGATACGACTTCTTGGTGGAGCCGTATCAACAAGTTCTACTTGGGGAAAGGGGGAACGAGCTTTACGTTTCAGAGTCATGGATTTCATCTGAACTAGGAGTGGCGTAAGTGGTCGAGTGGCGCCGACCCAGCCTTATTATATTGGCCCAAATGGCCTGGAAGTTCCGCTAAGGCGGTCCATTCCTTAGGAGTTCAGTGTTCGGTTGACAAGTAAATCCGACAGGTTCTCCTCTACATGTAGAAAATGGTGGGGTTGTACTACTACGACTGATCATCGTAAGTGGTCTTCCTGGCGCGGCAAACTCCCGTAATGAGTTCATCATCCATTTGGATAATTCTGCAACACTACCCGTAGCATTTCGATCGAAAGGCTACTAATGGGTGGTTGCCGAAGCATTGACAGGGTCAAACATTTTTATTGGTGTATCCATTGAATGAAGTATCTCGTAACTTCATTTCTTTTCAAAATATTTCAAAGATCAAATATTTTCAAGTTTTATTTGTGGTCTCATCTATGGGATGACCTCGTGAATTAATTATAACTTGAACGGTGGTAGTTCAAGTAGTATTTGGAAAAGATATAAGTATATTGGAGTATTTGGTAACTTCATCTTTTAAGCTTATATCTAATTAATAATGGTCTTATGTATGATAAAAATTTTCAGAAAAACGTTGAGACAAGGTTAGATATATGAGATCACCTTGCAACGATATTTTTTTTTATACAGTTATACACTGGGACTTTGTGTATATTTTGCATGGAAGAGGACTTCCAATATTTTGAAAAGTATATGTGTATATATATATACTGAATATTTTGCGACTTCATCGCATTAAGATATCAACTTGGTTCATTTCTTCTTAACCAAGACTTTCTTGAGTACTATGAGAATGCTCATATATTGTAAGTTATTATAAATATTATTTTGGTGGGCTTGCTGCTCACCCTTGCTTTCTTCTTTCATCACACAACATCAGATAGGCAAGATGAACAGGACCAAGCTCCCAATTCGCGAGCGGATAGGAAGCATTCCGCAGTTTCCTATAGGTGTTGAAGTCACTATAGCTGAGATAGGGAAATACCAATAGACTAGGCTTCAACTGTTGATGTACCAGATTTATGTATATTTATGAATTGTAATAATGGCAAAGAAATGTAAATTTATTCAGAAAACCTTTTAAGGTGTATTGGCATATAATTGTGGAATAAAACGACTTGTGATTATTTTTGGATATTCATCTCTGAGACTATAACTTGTGGTGTGTGTGTTTATTGTGGGGTCACAGTACAGAGTAGTTGATTGTGTATTAAGATTGGGTGTTATTAAGGGAAATGGAACTCGTGACAACCCGGATCCCCGACCCCGGATTTGGGGGTTGTTGGGTCCCAATGAGTTTGTAGAAGGGGGGGTTGAATACAAACAGTACCGAATAATCGAATTAAATGCGGAATAAAAAATGTGAAACAAAATTCAAGTTAAATAAAAATATTATTAAACTTGAAAGGTGTTACAACAACTGTATCGATTACAAGGTATTAATCTCAAATCAATTATCACAAATCTAGAATAAATTCGACATGAACTTTTTCTATTTTTGCAATAATTAGAATCAAATGCTAAACGCGATTTGAGATTAAGTTCTAGGGATTTTAATCCGCTAGATTGATACACAAGAGCAAGATAAAGATTTCTAGTGGATTGGATTTAACTTTACAATCTAGAAATTTAATCTTGAAGTATGCAGATGAAAAGATGAAATATTTCTTCTTGATTTTCTTTTCTGCCTTGTTTCTTGACTTCTGTGTTCTTAATAAATAAGTTGCTGCTTCTCTGCTTCTTTTTAAATCAACAAACGAATAGAATTGACTTGGCATGACAATCCTATAGCTGGCAAGACTTTCGGTGAGACAATTGAATGAACTAGCAAGACAATCTGAATGAACTAGCATGACAATCAGAATGAACTAGCAAGACAATCATCCTCCTAGAGTAACTTTCGGTGTGACAATTGAATATGGCCTAGCATGACAATCGGTATGACAATCCTGATTGTCATGCTAGTTCATTTTCAATTGTCTTGCTGATTTAATGCTTGAATTTAATCCAATTAAGCTTCTGAAAATTCCTAAAATTCCTAGAATTAATTCAGAATTAATTAATCAATTAATTCAATTAATAAATAAATTATTCTTCGCAGATATAATTTATTTTCTTAATTAAATTAGATGACTTAATTAATTAATAGAGAATTAATTCTAGTCTTGAGCAGCAACAATTCTTCTGCAAATCTTCTGAAAATCACTGAAAATTATGAATCAATTCCACCACTTCAACGTTGACACTCGATGTACTGTCTGGTTCATGAGTGACTAACTTCCGTGACGTTTCTTCATGTCTTGACTCTGACACTTTGATTTTCTTCAGATTAAATCCTTGTAATTAATTGATACCCTTACGAGATCTCTGTCACTTGATTAAATCCACGATCTTGACTTATATCACTGAGGCATGATCAATTTCTTGAACTTCTTCCAGTGAATTAATTCCTCAAGTCTGTAGATGAACCTTGTTCTGAATCCTTTGACAAATATTACTTTGCGAGATCTCTTTGACGGTCGATCCACTATTTACTTATTACATTCTTATTTGAGTTGAGTTGAATCCTCGAATATACAAATAGGCTATGACATATGACTTACAATCTCCCCCTATTTGTTTGTTAGACAATAACACACAAATACCTAGAGGATAACTCAACTAACAAATAAGAAAAAGATATAAACATACATGCAAAGTAAATAGCAGAAAAGTTCTGGATGAGATTTAACATTTTCCAGATTCCAAGTAGATGTTCCTCTAGACTGAACATATCTTCAAGTAGTTCCATCTTCATTTGTACAACCACATTTCCTGTTGAGAAGCCTATATCTTCTCCCCCTATGAGAATCAACTGATTAAAGAAGATCACCTTGTGTTTACCACCTCTCCCGTACAATAGGATCCGCAGATAAAAACCAATGGTACTCCCCTAACAGCTTCTTCCCTTACTAGGAAATCACCTTGTGTTTACCACCTCTCCCGTACAATAGGATCCGTAGTTAGAAACAACAATGGTGTGGTGTAGTGTACATGTTGGATCTTTTTCTTCCTCCCTGCTATTTCTCCCCCTTAGTTGAGGAATCCTCCAAACTATTACTTAAGCTTTTATATCCCCCTTAAAGAAGGAATGTATGCCGTCGTCTGAAGGAGTTCTCATATTTCACTTAGTTGGAAAAGAAATAACAAGTAGTTTATCTTTCTTCCTCACTGTGAGTGTGTGATTCTATTTAGTGTACCTCACATGTGTTTTACTCTTCTCTCCACTCGTGTTTACACTCATTCTCACAAGTGTATCACTCCTCTCATAGCTCCAAAAATCAGCTATACCTGCAAGGAAAATCACCTTAGCCATCCTTTAGGAGGTCACAGGTGGTGCAATGGGAGTTCACAAATCCCCATCCTTGTTAAACTCGTCAGATGAATCTGAGTCATAATTTACAAGTTGCTAGTTTCCCTTTTAGGGTTCCAGATTTGAATTCTGGGAAGGTAAACAATGATCCAACGAATTTAGCATAAAGATCAAAGTTCCCTTCTAATGTCTGTGAAGACATTTCCTTGTGACTCATCAGGTAATATCTGAATCATTGTCAACAAGTTGCCGATCTGCACCTATGTCAGATCCACTATCCGCAGATGCATCCAGGGGATTTAAGCCTGGGGAGGTAGACACTGACCACTGACATATGGCTTTTGGATCAGTATCCTCTCCTAACACCTGTAAAGGCAATTGGTCCACTAACGAACCTTGAACAATCGAATCTGACCTTAAAATGGTCGAAACTCTTGTTTCCGTCAACTCATCCTTTGTGTGTGTAACCTCTTCTTGTGCATCAAGAATTGTTTATGTTTGAAGTGGTGACACTACATCGGATACCTTGGCCGACAGGCAAAATTCAATAGACTCACCCTGTTGAGAGAATGAATCTAGTAACTGTTTTTGTGCCTTTTCAGCCATTACATCTTTTTGAGAAGATGTATGGGGGCTAGCAGTTGTCTCGGTTTAAATACTACTCATCTATGTAGGAGACAGAGCTACTGGGTTGACTACAGAACCTTCCTTATGTGGTGCACTAGGCACTATCTCCCTCACGCTCATTCATACTACATTTAGTGGTAAGAGAGTGTTGGTTGGTTCTATTTTTGTGTTTGTCTTTACAGTCTGGGATAGATGTTGTGGGTTTTCAACCTCATGACTGTCAATGAAAGAAAGTCATTGGAGACTGAACCTGTAATACAGAACATATGGTAATAGAGAGAAAATGATTTACAATAGTGATTTCAAAAGATTTTACATGAAATAAGAAATCACTAATGTAGAAAGAAGTTTAATTTTTGTTTTTCAATATGAATGAGTTTTTGATAAAACATTGATCACTTAGGGTAAAGTCTAAGTAATTCTCATTCATGTCAAAAGCTTACAAATATCTGCAACATAATGTTAACAACATATCATTGACCGATACTTGTCAAGTACTTTAGATACTAATTGTTATGTTGCATTATCAATATACCACTGCACATATAAAACAATATGATTGTGCTTAGTGATAAGATAGTTATTAATATGACGACTCTACTTATTCATATAAAATTATAACTTCTGTTAGAGTGCCATACCATGTCCTTGACGATTGCTTGAGCAGTATACTAGTTCATACCAACCTGAAGTGAAATTGTGAAGAAGAGATTGCATAGTCCAATAGATCTGCAGCTGCAAAGTCCATGAACTGTGGTGCATTGACTTCCTCTTTTGACTTACCAATCAGGAGTACACTTGTACACATCTTACTAGAGTACAATTCCAAGTGTAATGTGCAGCAGGTGTCTGATATGTCGTAATATTCTCAAGTCTCGTCACTGGTGCTATATGTTAGATGATGCTTCCTGATAATAACCTAGCACAATATACAAAATTATAATGATAACATTCCCAGCTTGCAAACAGCCATATCCCTCAGATAAACCTTTGCTGTTATCTCCAAAGGTAACCATGGGGCCAGCTTTCTCAACCACATTTGATAGCAGGGCTCTATCTCCGGTCATATGCCTTGATGATCCACTGTCAAGAATTTACACTACCGGTTATACTTGTTTAATGCCCTGCACTACAAATGGATTAGACCTTCTTCGGAACCCAAACTTGGTTGGGCCCGGCATACTTGTAGAACTGTCCTTTGTCAGGCAAAACAACATTTTTAATTTTAATTGTCTCAACTTTCTCAATGACTGAACATTTGACCTTGTAAACAGCCTTAACAAATTTCTGTTTAAGCTTAGGCACAAATGTCTCCTTTCTAGCCTTAGAAGGACTAGCAGTCTTAGACCTATCATGCTTCATGTTATTCACATGCTGACGAGGAGTAGTCTTATCATTAGACACATGCTTACCATTAAAATAAGCATATATCATATTAAAAGCACAAGACATACAATTAGCAACACCACATGCTTTATGAGAGTGATTAACAGCAGGCAATTTATGCATGGTAGACATGGCATTATTGTTATCCAACTCATGTGTGTCTGAGTTAGTCTCAGTTGCTTTCACAACTTTGACTGGAACTTTCGACTCACTTGACTTGGAAACAATCTTCTCATTAGCATGATCTTCAGCACGTATTTCTTCATGAATAACAGAAGAGGTCGCATCAAATGGTTCAGCAATTGATGCTTTATAGAGGGGTTCATCAACACCCTTAAGCACATGTGGTACTTCCCTCCCTTTAGCACAGACATGAGGAGGGGAGTTTATGCCTAATTCTCCAATAGCAGCATTGTAATCATAACCTATTCCAGATGTTTGATTAACAGCTTGCTTACTGTAGAACTCTTTAGCCTTCGAACAAGAATTGAAGTAGGCTCTAACCTTAGTCTCAAGACCGGTGATCTTGTCTTTGAGAATAGTTTCGAGTTTTCTATAACAGTCAACTCTATTCTCTAGAAAAGATACCTGTTCTTTTAATTTGTCTTGATTAATGTGCACAAGTCTTAATTCATTGACCTCTTTCTCAAGGTCTGTGATCTGTAAACTTAACAGTTCATTATCACGACGTGCACAATCTAAGTTACCTCTTAGATGATAAACCATTTCAGCATCAGAAAGTTTTACCTCTATTCTTGACGATGAAGCTTTTCCATCAATAGCCATAAGAGCAAGATTTCCTTCATCTTCATCTTCACTGTCAGTATCATCCCAGCTTCTTCCCTTTGCCAGATAAGCCCTTTCAGAGTTCTTTCTTACTTGCTTTGGCTTCCTACATTCTGTGGCAAAGTGTCCCAACTCATTGCAGTTATAGCATCTAATGGTGCTTCGATCAACCATCCCTGTTTTGTACCCACCACTGCTGGTGTTAGAGGATGAAGATCCACCTTTCTGGAATTTGTTGTAGTTGGACTTGTACTTAAGCTTGGGATTCCTCCTGAATCTGACATGGGAGAATCTCTTGACAATTTGGGCCATTGATTCATCTTCCAATTGCTCCAGCTCTTCCAAGGAATAAAAATCATCACTTGATTGATTTGTAGTAGGAGGATCATATTCTGCTACTAACTCATTTTCCTCACCCTTGGAAAACTGTACCATTCTTTCTAACTGTTGAGATTGTTGTTGTTGTTGACCTTCAGCTACAAGTGCAGTAGATGTGCTGACCATTCTATCCTTCCCGTAGACTTCCTTCTGTTGAATCTGCTCCAACTCATAGGTTTTTAACACTCCATAGAGCCTGTCCAAAGAAATCTCACTCAGATCTCTAGCTTCTCTAATGGCAGTGATTCTATGTTCAAGATGAGCTGGCAGTGTTAAAAGGAACTTTTTGTTGACCTCCCTGATTGAATAATACTTTCCATTGATGTTCAGGTTGTTGATCAACGCATTGTACCTCTCAAACACTTCAGTAATTCCTTCTCCTGGATTTGATTTGAAATGTTCATATTCAGAGGTTAGGATTTCCAACTTGTTCTCCCTAACTTCCTCTGTGCCTTCATTAATCACCTCAATAGTTTCCCACATGTGTTTGGAATTTTTACAGTTCATCACATGTCTGTTCATCAAGGGATCAAGGGAATCAATTAATATTAATTGAAGGCTGGCATCCAAGGAGGCTTCTTCCTTCTCAGCAGGAGTAAAATCTTCAGGCTCTTTTGGATAGGTTCTAGCTTCAGTAGTCACCACACCATCTATTATTACCTCCGGTTCAATAACCATCAGAGTTTTTATACCCTTCTTTAACAAGTTTGAATATTTGGGATTTGCAACTTGTAAAAATAATAGCATCTTCTTCTTCCACATGATATAATTCTCTTTATCAAATTGTGGAATTTTAACGGTTCCAACTTTATGTGAAGTCATTATGAATTTTTGAATAAATAAAAATTCAAGGAGTTGAAAAATCACAAAAGTCTAGGATCTTGATTTGTTCGTTAATCAGAAGGCTCTGATACCAATTGTTGGGTCCCAATGAGTTTGTAGAAGGGGGGGTTGAATACAAACAGTACCGAATAATCGAATTAAATGCGGAATAAAAAATGTGAAACAAAATTCAAGTTAAATAAAAATATTATTAAACTTGAAAGGTGTTACAACAACTGTATCGATTACAAGGTATTAATCTCAAATCAATTATCACAAATCTAGAATAAATTCGACATGAACTTTTTCTATTTTTGCAATAATTAGAATCAAATGCTAAACGCGATTTGAGATTAAGTTCTAGGGATTTTAATCCGCTAGATTGATACACAAGAGCAAGATAAAGATTTCTAGTGGATTGGATTTAACTTTACAATCTAGAAATTTAATCTTGAAGTATGCAGATGAAAAGATGAAATATTTCTTCTTGATTTTCTTTTCTGCCTTGTTTCTTGACTTCTGTGTTCTTAATAAATAAGTTGCTGCTTCTCTGCTTCTTTTTAAATCAACAAACGAATAGAATTGACTTGGCATGACAATCCTATAGCTGGCAAGACTTTCGGTGAGACAATTGAATGAACTAGCAAGACAATCTGAATGAACTAGCATGACAATCAGAATGAACTAGCAAGACAATCATCCTCCTAGAGTAACTTTCGGTGTGACAATTGAATATGGCCTAGCATGACAATCGGTATGACAATCCTGATTGTCATGCTAGTTCATTTTCAATTGTCTTGCTGATTTAATGCTTGAATTTAATCCAATTAAGCTTCTGAAAATTCCTAAAATTCCTAGAATTAATTCAGAATTAATTAATCAATTAATTCAATTAATAAATAAATTATTCTTCGCAGATATAATTTATTTTCTTAATTAAATTAGATGACTTAATTAATTAATAGAGAATTAATTCTAGTCTTGAGCAGCAACCATTCTTCTGCAAATCTTCTGAAAATCACTGAAAATTATGAATCAATTCCACCACTTCAACGTTGACACTCGATGTACTGTCTGGTTCATGAGTGACTAACTTCCGTGACGTTTCTTCATGTCTTGACTCTGACACTTTGATTTTCTTCAGATTAAATCCTTGTAATTAATTGATACCCTTACGAGATCTCTGTCACTTGATTAAATCCACGATCTTGACTTATATCACTGAGGCATGATCAATTTCTTGAACTTCTTCCAGTGAATTAATTCCTCAAGTCTGTAGATGAACCTTGTTCTGAATCCTTTGACAAATATTACTTTGCGAGATCTCTTTGACGGTCGATCCACTATTTACTTATTACATTCTTATTTGAGTTGAGTTGAATCCTCGAATATACAAATAGGCTATGACATATGACTTACAGGGGTGTTACAGCATGTTACACTCAGAATATTTCTTTGATAAATCAAGCAAAGTGCATGACACCCTATCAATTGTTGAAGAATAGGAAGCCAACATTGAAATTTCTACATGTCTTTTGCTGCAAACTCTATATCTTAAGGAATCAAACTAATCAACATGGAAAGTTTGATGCCAAAGCAGATGAAGTAATTTTCGTTGGATATGTTGTGGGAAAAGCATATAGAGTCTACAATCTAAGAACCAACATTGTTATGAAATTTATACATGTTGTGTTTGATGATAAAAAGTTTGATGCCAAAGCAGATGAAGGAATTTCTATGAAAGCCTCAAATTCGATAATGTTGAGATGGTTAGTGATGAAAGTGATCAAGAAATAGCGGCTAAGGATAATGCAGAAAAATCTACAACTAATGAAGCACATAATTCAACATTCGTCAAGTTACATAATTCTTCATCCGTCCGTAGACAATCTGCCTCATTCGTCGGTAGATAATCAGCTTCATCCATCGAGATACAAAGTGCATCATCCGTTGGAACAATGAGAGAAGCTGAGAGTCAAAACAGATGACTTACAGAAAGAACCCCATCTTTAAGTCAAAGATCCATAACCTCAGGGGGAGTTTCTTATAATCAAAACTCAGCCACACATCAAGACAACAATGAGGCCTCTTCATCTAGAGCTAATCTACCACAACAGAGAAAATGGACTAGAGATCACACTTTTAAGCTCATTATTGGTGATGCATCTTCTAGAATTCAAATAAGGAAAGCAACTCAAGAAGAATGTGTGTATAGCAGCTTTCTTTTTAAGAAAGAACTAAAGAAGGTAGAAGAAGCTCCGTTGGATCCTGATTGGGTTTTAGCTATGCAGGAAGAGCTAAACCAATTTGAAAGGAACAAGGTATGGAAGCTGGTTCCCAAGCCTAAAGGAAAGAATTCAATTGGCACCAAGTGGGTATTTAGAAACAAGATGGATGAAAATGGCATAGTTGTCAGAAACAAAGCTAGATTGGTTGCTAAGGGCTACTATCAACAAGAAGGAATAGATTTTGATGAAACTTTTGCTCCTGTTGCAAGACTTGAAGCCATCAGAATTTTCTTAGTCTATGCATCCCATGCCAATTTCAAAGTCTATCAAATGGATGCCAAAAGTGCCTTTCTGAATGGAGATTAGGAGGAGGAAGTCTATGTCAGTTAGCCTTCTGGTTTTGAAGATCTAAATTTTCTAGAATATGTCTACTATCTTTTGAAAGCACTTTATGGATTGAAGCAAGCAACTAGAGCCTGGTATGATACTTTGTCAAAGTTTCTCTTAGAAAATCACTTCACAAGAGGTATTGTTGACAAAACTTTATTCTTTAAAAATGTTAATGGCTCTAGTATACTTGTTCAAATTTATGTAGATGATATTATATTTGGCTCTACAGATGAAGAACTTTGCAAAAAGTTTGCCAAATTAATGCAAAGTAAGTATAAAATGAGCATGATGGCAGAACTAACTTACTTTCTTGGTTTACAAGTTAAGCAAGTTAGTGATGGAATATTCATTAGTCAAACCAAATATATTTATGATCTTTTAAAGAAGTTTAATCCAATGGATTGCACATCTACAAAAACTCCCATGGCCACTACAACTAAATTTGAATTAAACACTACTGAAAAGTCTGTGGATATTCAAGCTATAGAGGCATGGTTGGCTCACTTCTGTACTTAACAGCTAGTAGGCCAGATATAATGTTTGCTACTTATCTTTGTGCTAGATTTCAGGCTGATCCTAGAGAATCTCATTTAGTAGCTATTAAGAGAATTTTCAGATATCTCAAAGGAACACCAAAACTTAGAATTTGGTATCCTAGAGATTCTGGATTTGATCTAACTGGTTATTCAGATGCAGATTATGCAGGTTGTAAGATTGATAGAAAAAATACTATAGGAACCTGTCAATTTCTAGGAAATAAGCTAGTATCCTATTTTAGTAAAAAGCAAAATTTAGTCTCTACTTCTATAGCTGAGGCTGAATATATTGTTGCTGATAGTTGTTGTGCACAGATCTTGTGGATGAAAAATCAACTGTTGGACTATGGTCTACAGGTGAATAAGATTTCTATTTTATGTGATAGCACAAGAGCTATTGCAGTTACTGAAAATCCAGTTCAGCATTCAAGGACCAAGCACATAGACATCAAGTACCACTTCATTAGGGAGCATGTGATGAATGGTACTGTGGAACTTTATTTTGTTCCAAGTGAAAAGCAGCTTGCAGATATTTTTACCAAGCCACTTGATGAATCCACCTTTACTAGGTTGGTAAGTGAGTTAGGTATACTGAATTATTCTTAAATTATTTCTGATAATTTTGCAAGTTGTCATGCAGCCAGAAACCTAATTGATTTTTATGTTTTAGATGAAATTTTTGCTAAATCAAAATTTACATCTCGACAGATGCTCATTATCCATCGAGTTTGATCATTCGTCGAAATAGAATAGCTTGGTAAAAATCAATTACCTTTCTGGATTATCTTATACCCGACGGATAATTGCTTTATTCTCATCCATCGAATTGTCTACATCTTAGCTGTTAAAAGTACTGAACATATCCATCGGATATACTTATAGTCTGTACGTATATCATGACGGATAATTGACAGAATTTTGACAGTTTATTTTATTTTTAAAATGGCTATTTTGGGCAATTTTGATTGGGTCTTTAATTTTTTAATTTAATTTTTATTCCATTTTAATCTGAGAATACATAAAAGCCTCACTTCAAGTTTATTTTAACTTTTATGATTCTCTATTGCAACTAACTGCTAACTTCTTCCTCAAAGCAAAATCCTCTTTCTCACTATAAATTTCCTCACTTTAACAATGGCTCCAATAGTCAAAATCATGTCCCAGTCAGGATTTATCTATGAGAAGAACAACTTCGCTGCTCTTGTGAACAAAGAAATTCCTGCATCTGAAGACTTTCACAAAATGATGGACTTTGTGAAGGGATGGAAACTCAGTTATGTCATGCTGGAATCACCCACAATCTACTGTGAAGTTGTGGAGGAGATATGGACAACTGCTGTGTACCAGTCTACTGACAAAACCATAACTTTTACTCTTAAAGGTAAGTAATTCTGCATTAACAATGATATAATTCAAGCATGCTTTAAGATTCCTGAAAACACTACTACTGAACCACACACAGATGCTAATTTAGTTACCATGCTTAATTCTATTGGCTATGCTCTTCCTACCACTAAGTTAAGTGATATTAGAAAGCTAGGTCTTAGAAAAGAGTGGAGTTATTTGTGTAATATAGTTACCAAGGTGTTTTCTAGTAAGATAAGTAATTTTGATTCTGTCAACACTGCCATGCTTTATATGCTAGTTACTGATAAGTACTATAATTTCAGTGACATGATCATGTTTGAGTTAGGTTACAAGTTAGGGGAAATTAAAAAGAGAGTTAAAAATATCTATTATGTTAGATTCTGTATGATTCTTGCTAACCATTTTATTGAGCATATTGTTATTGAGAACCCAACCAACAAACTGGATTGTTGGGTTCAAGAAAGGAGAGTGATTGCAGATCTTAACAAAGCAAGTCATCACAATGAGGTGCCCTTTTTCTATTTTCCAATCATGGAGGGCCCTAAGGTAAGTGAGGTAAGCACCGTTGTCTCTAATATTTCTACCTCCCAAATTTCTTTGCCTTTGAGTATGGCTATAGCATCTGTGTTAATGGCCCAACAGATGTCTACCCAAGCCACCAAAACAAAAATTTCCAAATCCAAAATAAAGAAAACCCCCTCTGGTTTCTCTCAAAAGAAATTTGTTGCAAAATCTACCAAAACCAAAGAGGGGAGTGTGAAGGTTGGTAAGATAGGTGAGGTAAAGGGTGAACATCAAAGAAACCCCAAGAATAAGGATGGAGAGATGAGTGTACCCAAGCCTAGCCACACCACATTTTCCAAACAAACTATAGTTATTAATAAGGAAATAAACACAACTCTAGTTTCATCCTCCCAAAATGATGTTACTATTGAAACAAGCTCCCAACCAGGATCACAGACCAAGAGGGTAAGGGACACAAGCTCACCACAAACTTATGCCATAAAGAAGAGATCTAAAACCATTGGGGATGCAGAGGGAACATACACAGTGCAAACTGCAGCTAAAGACTCAGTCACTGCACCATCTCAAATTCAATTTGATGTGGCTCTCATAAAAGTGGAGTCACATCCTAAATCTTTAGTCATAGAAGCACCACAAACACCAAACTCTCCCACAAATTCTCGGGATGTGGATATGATCAACACATCAATCCCTGATTCTCCTTCTTTAACTCTGTTGGAAAAGCTAAAATCTTTTAGATGATTTGTTGGCTCACTTGCCAATTCTTTCAGGAACTGTTGAGACATTTGTGCCCAAATTATCATCAATCTGCACAGATTCTACACTAGTTTCCACTCCAAACTCTATCATTTCTTTTATTCCGTTGGATATTGTTCATCTATCGGTTAGTGATTGTATCTCGACGGATGTGCCTAACAGCAGTCATCCGTCGGCTATCCTAACTACTACCCCGATGGAGGTTCCTCATCCTTCGGTACTCACTACACAAACTGAAATTTCAAAAATTGTTACAAGTGTCGATGAGTTAGTAGTTGTAAAATCACTCTTAAGACTGAGGGAAGGGGGTGAATTGAGTGAGAGGCTGAGTTGCTCTTAGGAAAAAGGAGAGCAAAAGAGAGAAATCATGTAGGCTATTTCTTCCATCCTGGAAAAAGAGAGTGAGAGAAGTTCCACCTTAGTAGGTGAAGGTGAGGGTGTGAGGGTGGTGAGCCAAGGGGAGCCCTTGATGCAAGAACAGAGAGAAAATGAGAGAAAAGCATGTACAGCTGAATGGGAAGAGCCCATTGTAAGTGAGTTAATGGATGTCAATGAGGCTGATAATAGATAGCTAATTCAGCAAGTATATCAAGTTGTTTTAGATTCTGTTTCTTATGAAACTGAGGCATTTACTCATACTGTGTCAGTATATCAAGTTCTAGCTGATCAGGACAATGTGGCTGCAGAAAAGATGCCAAACTTGGTGCATACAACTGCTTCAATGCAAAGAGCAAAGGATGCCATCTACAGCTGGTGATGATGTTGATTATGGAACTGGTGGTTCTGAAGAGTTCTTTGGAGATGAAGATGATGACGAAGAAGAGCCAATGGATATAGGGGAGAAAAAGGCCATAGCTCCAGATCTAGTATGCCATCTTAGGCATTTTCCAAAGATTGTGATGAACATCATTTCAAGTCCACTCTCTTTCATATAATTCAACAGACACAGACTGCTCATCAAGCCACCACTAATGCCAGCACCAAGAAGCTTCTACAGGCACACCTCAACTCTCTATAACTACATCAAATACAATCTCTAACACAATCGGGATGTCACTTAAATCAAAACAGAGATTGACCAAGTCAAGAAGGATGTCTCCGAAAGATTGGATGCTGCATTTCCAAATACAACAGTGCTTGACATCAACAGACAGTTAAGAAAGAATTCTAATCTTGCAACCAAAATGGATTCCCTGGATACAAGACTAAAGGCAGTAGAAGCCTCTCTCACCGCCATTTATTTACATTAGGCCCAGCAAAATCAGTTGCTTCAAAAGCTGGTGGCTGCACAAACTTTAACCTCCACTCAACTTGATGCTAACAAAAAGGGGGGAAAAGACTCACTTGTCCCAGTTAGTCAAGGAGAGCCAATCAGTGAGGGGGAGGATGTGCTTCACATTCAAGTCATTCAAGTTAGTCAAGGAGATAATCTACATGATACGATACACGATACAAACACTTTCGATTATTTTCACGATTATTACAACCTAATGATTATGGTCCTGAATTTTTAGAAAATTGTCACTACAAACCACTTACTCGGTCATACGTTCTGATTCTTATATATTCGCAGTTCAGAATCTCAAAATTATCATCTAGACGCGACATATACACAACAAATATCATTTCAAAATATATCATTCTTCAGCCCAAGTTTTGATATCGATTATACACGTAACACATAAGTGAAAACACTAGAAAATGAATCGGAAACTTAACTAAACCCTGATCTTATTCGTATTAGCCTTTTGACTAACTAACCAATGTTTTCTTGAAAATCAAACATGAAAGTTATAAGGATGAAATTTACAAGATTGTCGATTTATATTTATAAAACTATTCAAGTTCTAATAACAACGATGAGAAATATACATATGATCTATATATAGTATTTTGAAACTCTAATTTCTAACCTACATGTTATATGTATTGAAATCTGATCTAAATTTTAGGCGAGCTAGTCTAATTAAATTTTATATCCTTATCCTTATCAAATTTTAATCATTTTTCTTTTATTCTTCTAATAAATTTATAATTTTTTTTATGATTTATTTTAATAACTTTATGTAAGAATTTTATATCATAACCATAATAAAAATAAAAACAGACATTACTAGTAAAAGTTTTTGCATTTTTTTACAATTTTTATTACATTATATTTCAATTATCATGGATAATACTTTTTATGTTTTTACATTATTTTATTAGTGTTAAGATGTAGTATCTATCATGTTTAATAAGATAACATATTCATAAATATTCAATATCTTGTGAGTAAGTGAATGCAAAATAATTTGTAACTTGTTGGGTATCATAATATGGATTCATGGTTTTATTGTGGGATAATTAGAATCAATTTAGTGTTTCTATTTGCAAGCCAATAAATTTATGATATTTTGTTATGATTCGTCTAACTTGTTGGGCCTATCATCGAAATATATCCGAAATTATTAAAATTGTCATTAAGATATACATGTAAAATAAGTCTATATCCATGTCCAAGAGGCTTTAAGGCCCAACTCATCTATATGGTTTCGAAGTAAATAAATAAAATAGAAATAGTACGAACACATTCTTTTCTATATATACATGCATAAACAAATCTTAATTTTTTACCCGTTTCAGTCACATTATTTTTTCTCTTTGCTCTTTCTCTTTCGGTCGCCTCATTCATGAGTTCACAAATCCCAAATCGAGATCCAAACATATCTTTCTCTCTTTAAGTCTGTAAAATTTATTTTCAATCAACGCCATATTGATTATGATATATCATTTTTATCTCTTAACTAGTATTTAAAATTTAAACCAATGATCTTTTCCCAAAAGACCAAGTATGAAAAAAAATATTTTTGAGTGTTTATATTCATCTTCGGTTGTTATTTTTTCTTATTGTTTATATTAAATAATGAAGAAAGTGCTCCATAAAGATTGAGAAAGGCGACGACTTCAAGGTATCATTTTGTAAGCTTCTTATATGTTTATCTCTTTATTTGATGTAACTCTATATTTATTTTTTGATTAACATTTTATACTTAAGATTGCTATCAGATCTAATAGATAATCGAACCTTTTTGAGCTTATATGATAGGTAATCGACTTTTTCTGGTCCGATTAGATATTATTACGTTCACTTGGATTTTTTTTAGATTTTGAATTTTTAACTATTCTCGTACCTTTTATACCTCATATGTTATATAATATTGACTTGCTTACTATTAGAATAATTTTCTTTTACGGGTAGTGATATTATATGCATAATCATGTATCCGATGAACATTTAACTTCTTTCTAACAGTGTGTAAATTTTGTATGTCATATAGCCATCATGACCAGGTTCTTTCCCAAATTCAATGGATTACTCTGATCCAACTCTTTCTATCCCAAATTCAATGGGTTACTATAATCCTGCTCTTCCGAATAGTGAAGAACATCATCCTCGACCATTCTCAAACAATCCAATTCTTAATCTGGAGTTGGTAATGATATGAGTAATTTTGGTGATCTTGGATTTGGTAATCGCATGAGTAATGGTGGTCAGTCTGGTGGAAGCAATTTTGGTCAATCTGGTGGAAGCAATGTTGATCAGTCTAGTGGAAGTAGTGTTGGTCAGCTTTTAAGTCATTGGCCACGAGGACGTCCTCGTAAAGACTGATTTAGAGAGCTTCATTCTCTATCAATTTAATTTATTTTCCAATAACATTTAATGTAATAGTGATGTAGTGGTATATCCGTTTTTAGTCAGTGATATACTACATTCTGGTTGTTTATATTTTCAGTAATTTTTATATTTAATTTTGGATATATTTATATAAAAGTTTTACAACAAAACTTTTTATTTTATTCAATTTTATGTGGTGATTTTCCTTGCAAGCATGTCCTTTTTACATATATATATTCTATTTATTTCAGGTTTAGATGTTTTTTTAACGGGGAACGTCTTTAATGGCTCTAAATTTCATTTGATTTTGTTTTAGATGTTTTTTTCCTTATTACGCATATCTTAATCTTTTTGTTCTAATATCATTATTTTTTATATATGTTTGTTTACATTCCATCATTTTTTTCTTAGTTTTCTTTTTTCTCTTATTTTTTCGCATGAAGATCCTATTTGTTAAATGCTTGCAGGAGGTACCTTTACATTTCTGGTATTTTGGGTTCCTATTTTTCTATTGGGCCTTAATGTTGGGCCAGCAGGCCCAGCATTCACGTCATTTACAAGGCGCAACTACTTATTTGTAAAATTGACAAAAGAAAATACCTCATATTTAAGGGGAAAAATAGATTTTTGAACAGATCTTATAATATTTTGGGTGATTGTTAAAATTATTTTTTTAAAAAGAATTACATTTCCAAATGGGAAATTGAAACATAATGAATAATCGATTAATATTTCATGGAATCATTATTGTTAATGAAATATTACATATTAGAAAAATAATTATTCAACTTTTTTAGAATTTAATAAAACAAATATTCATTTGAGTAAGGTTATAAAAATAAAAATTGGCATTCTTATTTGGTACTCTTGTTGTGCAAGACATGCATGCACAATAACAAGACTAAGTTAAATTGACAACCCTAAGTAAGTTGTATTGTTATCTTAGTTTGCATTTAGTATTATAACATTTAAAATCTGTAAAAATGTCAAAGAGCAGACTGAAATTTTTTTCTTTAAAAGTATCAAGCCTAAGATTTCTATCTGGAAGAAGATCAAGAAGATCATGCCTCAAAAGAATTATGAAGAAGCTTGGAGTTGAATAAATCTGTTTTGAGAAAAATATTCTAAGTCAAGATCTCTACAAGTCACAGATTTAGTATTATAGAGAAGTTATTCGAGAATTCCAGAATGACTTATAGAGAACTCAAGAAAGCTACTAGAGAACTCAGAGATATAGACAAGCCAAATTGAAAACATGAAGATTGGAGATATCGACAAGTCATTTCTTCACTAGAGAACTCAGATTTATCGAAAAGTCAAAATTCATTAGAGAACTCTGAGTATCGATAAGTCAATTTTCACTAGAGAACTCAGAGATATCGACAAGTCAAAATTTACTAGAGAACTCTGAGTTATTGACAAGTCAAATTTCACTAGAGAACTCTGAGTTATCGAAAAGTCAACAAGTCACTAGAGAACTCAGAGATTTCGATAAGTCAAAGTGAAGATATGAAGATGACAGATCTCGATAAGCTAAATTCTCTTATAGAGAACTCAGAGACATCTACAAGTCAAAACAACAATAGAGTGATTAGAGATCTCGTTAAGCCAATATACTTATCAAGATGTCAAGTTCTTTATATGCCCAACTAGAGAGCTCAATATAAAATCTCAAAGCACAAATTGCAGACCAGTTCAATATCCAAGATTAACAATCAACAAACAATCCAACTAGCTGGATTGACAAGTCTACAAAAAGTAGCTTGAAGAGTGTACAAGATCAAGGTTGTATATTAACTGACAAAGGAAGATCAAAGTTAACACAGTATGCAAAGATATGTTAAGCCATAAATGGAAGATATACTTTTTCCTAAAATGGAATGATTAGTGACAGTCTACTAAAGTGAATAGCATTTCTTATTACACACTGTATAAACTAGTAGTTAATTATCATATAAAGTTAACACCGGTTCTTTGTTAGTATCAACAAAGAGCCTAGAAATTTTGTAGCAAAACATTCTTAATTTTAATATAAAATTAAGTGAGTTTTGAAAGATCTGTGTTATTCATTGTTGCGTGCTTAATTTTAGTCTTAACACATCTTACTAAAAGATTTGATTTACTTTGTTCAAAACCATAGACATTTCAAGAAAAGTAGAAAAACATAAAAACACATTCACCCCCCCCCCCCCGTGTATTTCATTACCTAACAAGTGGTATAAGAGCAAAATCTGAAAATAAATAGAATCAAGATCTTTGAAGAATGAATACACAGAAAATCAGTAGCATCAAATTCTTAATTTTGACAAAGCTAACTACACTCTTTGGAAAAAGAAAATTTTGTTATTTATCAGGATGGCCAATCCACTCTACATTCAGATTCAGATTCCTAATTTTGACAAAGCTAACTACACTCTTTAGAAATGATTCAAGAAGTAGAATGCCTGATCTACCAATAGATCTACCTCTGCAGCTATAGCAGCTACAACATCAACGGGAAGACGCGGGACGCTTCCCACGCGCTTGCGCTGGGTCTGCTTGAGTCTGGCCATATTTCCTAACTGTTGTTGTGTGATGAAGAAATGAAGCAAGAGTGAGCATTACAACTCACAAGATAATATATAGTGTAAATAATAATGCAAGTATCTCAATGGATAACTTACTAGAATCTTTTATCAAGTGTAAGGTAATTACTTACTGGATATAAGCAAAAACAAGGGATGAAGTTACCAAATACATCACTATACTTATATCATTTTTAGAAATCTACTTGAACTACTACTGTTCAAAGTATAATAAGTTTCAAAAGGTCATCCCATAGATGAGACCACAAGTTAAAACTTGAATAGATTCAATCTTTGAAACATTTTTAAAGGAAATGAAGTTACGAGATACTTCATTCAATGGGAACACCATTATAACTGTTTGACCCTGTCAATGCTTCGGCAACCACCCATTCGTAGCCTTTCGATCGAAAAGCTACGGGTAGTGTTGCAGAATTATCCAACTGGATGATGAACTCATTACGGGAGTTTGTCGTGCCAGGAAGACCACTTACGATGATCAGTCGCAGTAGTACAACCCCACCATTTTCTACATGTAGAGGAGAACCTGTCGGATTTACTTGTCAACCGAACACTGGACTCCTAAGGAATGGACCGTCTTAGCGGAACTTCCAGGCCATTTGGGCCAATATAATTAGGCTGGGTCGGCGCCACTCGACCACTTATGCCACTCCTAGTTCAGATGAAATCCATGACTCTGAAACGGAAAGCTCGTCCCCACTTTCCCCAAGTAGAAACTTGTTGATACGGCTCCACCAAGAAGTCGTATCTAGTTGGAAAGGAAAACTCACCGATATTTCTCAGGCGATGCCTGTTAATGGATTAACTTGTTCCAAGAATTCTACTTCCCGAGTATTGGGTAAGTAATCAAAACTCTTTTATCAAAATAGCAACCTTGTTGCGAATATAAAACGTACCACAGAGCCGGATCACTCAGGTTTTGAGCGAATATTTAAATCCCCTTTGAAAGAAAGATCTTAAATAAATAAAAATGAGTTTTTTTTGGGATCCGCTCTAACTTTTAAAAATCATTTTGAAGGCTCGCAAATATTTTTAAGGATGTTTGGAGTAATGCTGATTTAATAAAATAAATCAATCCCAATATATTAGAAAATATCTGAATATTATTATTTAAATAATATTCCCATAAAGAATAATCTTTATAAAAATAATTGAAGTAGAAGTTGTAAAACCTATACTTGAAATGAATCTTAAATAACCAAAGATGTACTTATACGAAAGTAATATCTTTATTTGAATAATCAAAAGTAAGTTTGATTATCGACACATTATTCTTTAATAAAATAAAGAATATTATTTAGTAAATAATCGGAGTCATAAGTCCTCGAAGGAATATTCAAAATAATATTCATTAATAAAATAAACGGAGTCATAAGCCCTCGAATTAATATTCAAAATAGTATTCAATAATAAAATAAACGGGGTCATAAGCCCTCGAATGAATATTCAAAATAATATTCATTAATAAAAGAAAGTTATCGAATAAACCTTATTCGATTCATAGTTTTGAAAACTATTCATATATATATAAAAATATATATATATATATTATACTCGGGAGCCTCGACTCCCGGTTTTTGAAAAAGTTCACCTTTGGGTCCCCTATACTAAGGGTATATGCAAATTACCGCTTATCTCTAGCATAGGTATTATCAACTGAATTAATAGATATATGTATCAAGAATACGAAACAGACATGCATAAATACCATATCACATGCTACAATATATCGCAAGAATTTGCTAAATAACCATTATGCATCTATCACAAGATAATGCATGTACAAATGTATACATCACAACAACTGTATAACGGATAGAAAACTTGCCTGAGTGACTGGGGGTTATAAATGGTGTGGGACGAGTCTGGTAACCTATAAACAACATATAAGTTGGAATTAAACCAAAGTCACTTATAAATCTATACTTTAACCAATTTAGACTCTAACGCTCACTTTGCGCTCAATGATTCTCTTAAGTCGCTCGAGTACCCTCGGCTCCATCATTTTTAATAAATTAACCATTACGAGTTTTAAGACGATTCTTTCGCGAGTGTCTTACCAACTGCCTAATACACTTTACATAAATGTTTCATACTCCAATTAGTCCTTTTAGGTCTTTAACCTATATTTCAAAGTAAGGCGAGGGGTAATGATTCATTCGCGAAATGTCGTTACTTAAAACGGCCGTTTCTCCTAAACCGTACATCAGAATCAAACGAACTACATATCAAAACGAAGCTCGTAACATGAACTATCTAATCATGGCAATGCTCAAAACCTAGCAGTGAGTTCACGGGTCCTCATGTTAAGAACAAAAACAGCCTAAAGTAAATTTACGACGGCTATGTTTACGCGATTAACCAAATTTAAACCACTCCAAATCAACCCACAATCAATCCACAATCACAACCCAATCAAAATTCCTTCCATAAATCACCATAACAGCCCCAACAACTCCATATTATCAATTTATACTATTCTTAAACTTGAATTTAAACTACACTTAAGTTCATTAATCAACAATCCAAGAACTACCACTCCAAAAACTTCACAAAATTGACTAATATCTACATTTACAACTAGCAAGCCTCTCATGAATTATAACAACAAAACTAAACCTAATTACTCAAATAAAGTTAGGGTTTAGAGGGGTTATACCTTCCTTGGAGAGTGGAGAATCAAGTGAATAGCTTGGAATCACCCTTAAAGTCCTTATCCAAGCTTAATCTAAACAAAACTTCAAGAACAAAAAATTTATTTCTTGAAAAACACTATTCACCATCTTCTTCCATGATTTTTAGGAAGAGATTGTGAATGATTTAGGAGCTCAAACTTATAGGATATCCATAACTATGCATAAGGAGTCTTAGATAATTACCTTGCAATTTAACAAAGCTTGGAACTAGGTTTTTTGATTTTTCTTTCTTTGGAAAAGAAGAAAAGCCGAGAGCTTGATGAAGAATGGGGAGAAAATTTTGTGTTTTTGGTGAAAATGAATTGTTGGCTTGGTTGGTTGACATTATCAAATATATCTAACAATCTCCCCCAACTTATAAATTAGCATAATATACAAGTTAACAGATATTTGATGATGTCAAAAACATTAAGTACAAATGCATGAGAATTTGACTAGATAACTACAACTTACAGTCCTTAAAGCTTTACCAACTTTAATTTCTGATAACAACTTCAGTCTGTATACATATCAGAATTTGAGCAGTTGTAGATTTTGACTTGGCTTCATCTTCTGATCTCTCTGATGTCTGGAGTTGTTCTGAGATAGTTCTTTAACAAACATCTCTCAGCATATCTGAGTTCATCAATCATCCTCCTTTTAGCATCTTTAAGTTCTGCAGAATCTTCACCAGTTTGAAAGATTACAGCCCTGAGCTCATTAATTTTAGCTTTCTTTATGTCCTGATCCAGTCTGATCAAATACGCCTTGTCAGACTCAAGATTGAATTCCACAGCCTTGTAACCTAGAAAGGTAGTTATAATCTTAGCAGAGTTAGGCTTCATCTCAACAATATCACCCTTGTGATCTCTATATTTTGGAAGATATGTGCTGTCAGATTTAATAGAATAAAGCCTTTTCTGTCTTTGAATTTGACTCTTCAAATAGTTTACAGCACTTTCTATTATTTTGTCATTCACTTGAAGTAAGAATAATACATGTTCCAATTCTTCATAATACTTCAGTGGAATGGCATTTTCCCTTATATGGTAAACCCTACCATCTGTCATGAAGTACAACAAGATGTGTTCTTTCAAGTAGGTATGGTAAACCATCTGTACAGATTCTAGTTGATTTAATCTTTCAGGAGTTGCTCCAATACCTGGTTCACTTAAGGAAGTTGGATCATTGGTTGTGTTATGTATTCTTCTTTCATCAGCACTTCCCAATCCAGTTTTATCTCTTGCTTCCTTTCCAGTAACCACTCTTGCTTCAAAACCACTTGCAGCAATCTTCAAAGGTTGAGTCTGTTTGGCTTTGGTGAATCCTGGTAGGAGTATCTTTGGAGGTTTAACATGAGCAATGTCAGAGGTTTCCTTTGATTTCTCTTCTGATATCAAGTTAACTTGAGCTATGTCAGAGGTTACTTGCTTCTTTGAGATATCAGAACTAACTCTATCTTTACCCTGAACAACTTGAGCCATGTCAAAGGTTGTCTTAGAAATTTTTCTTGAAGTCAGAGCAAGATCATCATCTTCAACAGTAATTTCTTCATTCACAGGAGGCACATAAACCTTGATAGGTTCACCAACTTTCTCTTTGCCCTTGGACCTTGGATCTATCTGCAATTGTGATTTAGTCTTGGTTGCTTCAGGATTTGTTCTTTCCTTTATCACAATGCCTTTGACTTTTGGAAGTTTCTTTTTACCAACAGAAGCTTCAGATTTAGATTTGACTTTTTCTGACTTAAGTCTAGCTTCTTCTTCCATCAAACTTTCCAAGTTCATTCCTGGATTCTCCTTTAGAAATAACTGTCTTGATAATTCTTCATCAAGATCCCAAAGTTCATCAGAACTTATCCTTTTACCAGTAGCAGAAGTGATTCTTTTTCCAGTATCAGAACTTGTCCTGTGACTTGTAATTTCAGCTCTTCTCGATGAAAAACTTCTACCATGACCATGATCTCCACCCATTCCAGAGTTTCCCTGGTCATCTTTTTCATCATCCTTCCCCTTCAGTGTCTGATCAGTTTTGCATTTGGACTTAATTACTTTCTCCCCCATTTTGGCATCAGTAGGTAAGAGAAGAGAGATAAGCAATTCCACTGAGGCTTGGATTTCATCGAGTTGAGATTGCTGAGAAGCTTGATGTTTCAAAATATCATCAATGTGAGACTATTGCTTCTCTTGGATCTTCTCAATATAAGCAACTCTGTCAAAGGTAGGTTGGAAGAACTTTTTCTTATCAAGTTTCCTAGTCATATCTTGCTTGAGCAATTCTTCCTTAACTTGACGTAACTCTGCATGAGTTGTTGAATGGAGACCTTGCAGATGCCTAGTACTCAATGCAGTGACTCAAAGCTGTGTCTTGAAATCATCATTAATTAACATTTCATCAGCTTTTGCCAAGTGTTCAGCAAGAATCTTTTCAGATGGAACAAAGGTAACTGAGTTCCATTCCTTAGTCCACTCACTTGCAGATGGAAGGTTTTCTCTAGAACTGGATGCTCCCTCATGATCCATGCTATCTTCATCAACATTTTCTAATGCTCCCCCTGAAACTATGCTCTCTGAGTTGGATCCTTCAGAATTTAGGTTTTCAGAACTATCAGAACTTGGCTTATCAGAACTTGACGAATCAGAACTTGAAGAGCCAGATGTATGTTCTGATGCTTCTTGAGATGTGGTTGTATCTTGAGTATGCTCCCCCTGCATAGGTGCATCTTCCTTTGGCGTAGTCACCACAGTTTCAATAACATCAGAGTTTAATCCATCAGAGTTTGCAGTATCAGGATTTAGACTGTCAGGATTTCAGTATCAGAATTTAAGTCTTCATTTTCAAATCTCAGCTGATCATGATCAATAAAATCTTCAAGTCCAGTAATCTTCTTATCATCAAAAGAGACATTGATAGATTCCATGACCACTCTTGTTCTCAAGTTATAGACTCTGAAGGCTTTTATGGAAAATAGATATCCAACAAAGATTCCTTCATCAGCTTTTAGATCAAATTTGGATAGTTGTTCAGGATGAGTCTTAAGAACAAAACACTTGCATCCAAATATGTGAAAATACTTCAGATTTGGCTTCTTTTTCTTTACCATCTCATATGGTGTCTTTCCATGCTTGTTAATTAGTGTTGCATTCTGAGTAAAATAAGCAATCTGCATAACTTCAGCCCAAAAATAGGTTGGAAGCTTTGCTTCATCAATGTTGGATTTTTAACGCAGCGGGGGCATGGCAAAACACTTTTACACATACAAAATCCAAATAAAAGCATATAAATCGTGAATAAAAATTCGAGGGATCGAATCTAACCTTTTAAAATAATTCGGAGACAACGATCAGAGATCCTTAGCAGTTGCTCCTCAAGTGTGAAGCACTCCACCGGTATCCACCAAGAAAACGATATTAAGGAGGAGGAAGAAGGTGGAGAGAATTGGGTTTTCCAAACTTTTTGGGTTTTCGGGTTAGAATGGGGTTAGAATAAAATAGGGTCTATAATAGTGTATTTATAGGCAAAATTTTCAGCTGAAATTTTCCCATAAATATTATTATTATTATCCCATTTATTATTCTTATTAATAATTAAAACACCTTTTAATTATTAATCCTTTTTCTAAACACTTTAGAAATAATTCTCTCTCTTGATTTAATTTCCAAAAAATTAAATCCTTTAATTAATAATATTAAGAACTTTTCTTAATTAATTTATAATCAATTAAATCTCATTTAATCAATTATTAAATTTGCCAATTAATTATTTATTTCATAAATAAATAATTATCAGCCATTATTAATTAATTCCTCCACCATTAAATCATTCTCTTTTTATGGTGTGACCCTGTAGGTTCAATATTAAGCCGGTAGTAGAAATAAATAATAATAAAACTATTTTATCATTATTTATATAAATTCTCTAATTTATTAAATACGATTAATTAATTAATCACATTTATTCTACATCGTGAGTGATGCTTCTCAACATATCGTGACTATCCGGATAATATGAATTCACTGCTTAGAATACCAAGAACCTGTCAGTGAATAGTTACCGTACAATAAACTCCTTCTACCCTACAATGTCCCGATTAAATACAAGGCATGGATCTCGTGTCAAGCCTATCTAATTCAATCACTTGCTTACCATTTACTATGCGTAGTTCTATGCAAATTAGAAACTCCTTTCTAATTTCATTCACTCTGGCCAGAGATTCCTGAACTAGCATAAGTGGATCAGCCTTGAACATTCGCTTCCTTCACTGGAAGGGGTAGATCCTTTATTGATCATACACTATCTTCGTGTACAAATTCCTATACCCAGAAGAGCCCTAATAATTGTCCCTGGAGACTAAGAACTAAACCAAAGCATAGTTCAGTGTACACAAGATGACTATGATGACCTCAAGTCTAAGGATACTTGTACAACTATCAATAAGTGAACAACTGCTGACACGTGAGTGAATTCCATCAGTTGTTCAGCTGGGCGAGTCATGTTCAGTGAACTTATTCTATAATAAGCACCTACATACTAGCTATAGTGTCACCACACAAATGTCTATGAGAACAGACATCCTTCATAATGAAGCAAGCATAGTATGTACCGATCTTTGCGGATTATTTATTTCCAGTTAGTAATCCTACGACCGGGAACTATTTAAGTTTAGAGTTATCATCTTTTTAGGTCTCACTATTATGATCTCATCATAATCCATAAAAAGCTTTACTCTAAACTATGGTATATCTTATTTAAACACTTAAATAGATAAAGCCCGTAATAAAAGTAAAACAAGTCTTTATTAATATCAATGAAATCAAAACAGATTACATAAAAGTTATTCCTAAATCCTAATACATGATTGGACTTAGGACATATTCCTTTCAATCTCCCACTTGTACTAAAGCCAATCACTCTGGTATCTAATACCCATCTTGTCTTTATGACGATCAAAGTGACTTTCATAAAGTAGCTTTGTGAGTGGGTCTGCTATGTTGTTATGTATGTCAACTCTAATTCAATACAATACAAGAAATGTTACCACGCTCCCACTAACCCTTTTGTAGACGCATGGTTCATCTACGTTTTTGATAAAATCAAACTCTTTGATTGTCTCATCAAAATGAATGTTCCATCTTTCGAGAAGCTTGCTTTAAACCACATATGGTTTGCAGCAGCTTACACACTAGGTTTTCATTTCTCTTGGAAAGAAAACCATCTGGCTATTTTCCAGATCTCATAGTCGTAGTAAGCAGCAATCGCAAGCAAAATCCGAACTGATTATAACAGGGCTACAGGTAAAAGATTTCATCAAAGTCAATCCATTGCCTTTGTTTGAATCCTTTTACCACAAGCCTGGCCTTATAGGTCTTCACCTGGCCATCTGCTCAAATCATTCTTTTGTATCCCGTATACATAGAATTCATTCCGGATTTCATGGCACTATGCCATTTCTCTGAGTCAACACTACTCATAGCCTCATTATAGGTCACAGGGTCGTCATCATCAATGATCGACAACTCATTGTCATTCTCAATGACAAGGCCATAATACCTCTCAGGTTGGCGAGACACTCTCCCTGATCTATGAATGAGCTGTTCCACAAAAGGTTGTTCAGTCAGAACAGGTGTTTCCACTTGATCCGTAGTAGTTTGTGCTTCTTGAACTTCATCAAGTTCAATTTTGCTCCCACTGTTTCCTTCAAGGATAAACTCCTTTTCCAAGAAGGTAGCATGTCTGGAGACAAACACCCGATGATCGGTGTAAAAGTAATACCCTAAAGTCTCTTTAGGATATCCCACAAAACTACATCTTACGGATCGATATTCCAGCTTATCTGGGTCAACTTTCTTGACATAAGCTGGACATCCCCAAATCTTAACGTGTTTAAGACTCGGTTTCCTTTCTTTCCATATCTCATATGAAGTTTGAGGAACAGATTTTGGAAGGCACCTTATTCAGTAAATATGCTGAGGTTTCCAATGCATAACCCCATAGGAATACTGGAAGATTTGCATAGCTCATCATGGACCGAACTATGTCTAACAAAGTTCGATATCTCCTTTCAGATACTAATCTGGAGGAGTCCACTGGGAGACTATACCATTTACTTTGAGATAATCTAGAAACACTCCATTAAAGTATTCACCACCTCGATCTGATCGAAGAGTTATAATACTATGTTTGGTTGTTTTTCCACTTCATACTTATATTCTTTGAACTTTTCAAAGGCCTCAGACTTGTGTTTCATCAAACACATATTCGAATCCAGATCTATCATCTATGAACGTAATGAAGTATGAAAATCCACCCATGGCTTGCGTAGACATTGGTCCACATACAACTGTGTGTACCATTCCTGGCAAATCTGCAGCCCTCTCTCCATATCCACTAAATGGAGACTGCAGTGCCACTATAAAGTGAGATTTTCATCATTCCTTTACTTTTATTAGTTTGTTCAATCTGAAGTAAATTATGTCACATATATACAGACCATTATTTAAAGTACCACGTCCATAAAGAATATTATCTCTAAGAATAGAACATTCATTATTCTCAATAATAAATGAAAAATCCACCCAAGTCTAACATGGGAATAATATTCCTCATAATCGAGGGAACAAAATAACAATTATTTCAAACAATAGTCTTGCCCGTAGGCCTATGTAAATGAAATGATTCTACATCTTCAGCAGCAACTCTTGCTCCATTTCCATCAGTAGAATCACCTCCTCTTCCTCAAGAGTCCTACTTCTCCTTGGTCCCAGCAACAAATTGCAAATATGAGAACCACAGGCGGTATCTAATACCCAAGTAGAAATTTGATTTAATGACATATTCACTTCTATCATGAATATACCTGAATCAGAAGCGGTAGTCTCACTACCCTTCTTCTTCTTCAATTCTGCAAGGTAAACCTTACAGTTACTCTTCCAGTGCCCCACCTTGTTACAGTAAAAGCAAACAACTTTGCTCTTGGGGTCTTTAGCTTTTGGTGGAACCGGCTTTTCTTCACCTACTTTCTTCTTCTTGGAAGAGTTCCTCTTCCTTTTCTTAGGATTGGAACCTTCACCAATTAGAAGAACAGAACTCTTCTTAGGGGGGAAATTCGATTCCGCAGTCTTCAACATGTTGTGGAGTTCAGGCAGGCTGACATCCAACTTATTCATGTGAAAGTTCACAACAAACTGCGAGAACGAACTCGGAAGTGATTGCAAGACCAAGTCTTGGCTCAGCTCCCCATCCATGGCAAAACCAAGTTGTCCAAGACGTTCAATCAAATTGATCATCTTAAGTACATGGTCATTCACAGATGATCCCTCAGACATCCTACAACCGAACAGCTCCTTCGATATCTCATATCGAGTTGTCCTCCCTGCCACATCATACAACTCTTATAGATGCATGAGGATAGTGTGAGCATCCATATGCTCATGTTGCTTCTGTAGCTCAATGTTCATGGAAGCTAGCATGATGCATTGAGCAACATTTGCATCATCTATCCACTTACGATACACAACATGTTCATCATTATGTGCATCACTAGCAGGTTCAGTAGGCTTAGGTGAGTCAATCACGTATTCCAGCTTCTCAATCCTGAGAACAATTCTCAAGTTTCGAAGCCAGTCAGCATAATTAGGACCAGTAAGTTTGTGAGCATCTAGTATGCTCCTGAGTGATAGTGCAGAAGACATAATGTACAAAGTAAATCTGTAAATGATAAACACATAACAACACTTAGCAAATATTCGATTTCATTTCAAAACACTATATGAATCGGATCTTTATTCATAAGTGGCTCCCACTAGTTTTCCTAATTTATTCAACCCCCTACGTGAAAAATTAAGCATTCATAATGCTAGTGGGAATAGGGATCCTACATTCCATTACACAACCCCGGCTGTAGCACGAACCTCCATGCAATGTTCAATAGGCAGACAACTCTTGTCAATTACATCTCATGTTATTCCCTAATCAAACTTTAGCCTCTTGAATAATTGAGTCTCGGCTGTAGCACGACAAACTCAATATTTTAAGTCAAGTCTAACCTAACATTCCGTACAGTTGAATCAGTCCCCAAAGGCCCACGGCTGTAGCACGTACCGACCTTTAGATTCTTATTCAATGTACACATCTCTATGTAATAGACAAGTATTTCTTATTTCGAAATCAAAGCCCTCGGCTGTAGCACGAACCGACAATGATTCAAAAATAAGAACTACTTTTCTATCATGTTGGAAGGCTATGACCGACACAAGCCCGTTGTGTCATTGGCCAATTACTACTTGATATTATTTAATTTTAGAGGGATTATATTACGTTACAATCATAATCATATTATAAAGAAATTCTTCCTTTTAAATTAAATATTTCAAATCAATAATCAATAATCAGATGATTCCCAGATCGGGTGGAGCATTGTCAAGAGGCGTCACTTAATAACCCTTTCTTACAGATAGAAATCTGTTATTGACAGAATCATCCTTTCTCTCGTATCGAAAATTCATATTCAATTACGTGTTTCATAAACACAAAAATCTCATGATTGTATTCATAATATTGTTCTTAAGGTTATGAAACAATTTCACTAAACTAGGTTGTCTAACAAACGCCTTATCTTCATTTAAGTCCTTTCTCTCGTATCGAAAATTCATATTCAATTATGTGTTTCATAAACACAAGAATCTCATGATTGTATTCATAATATTGTTCTTAAGGTTATGAAACAATTTCACTATACTAGGTTGTCTAACAAACGCCTTATCTTCATTTAAGTTCACCTAAATCTATCATCGCATGATAAACTAAGCATATATCACATATATAAACATGAATAAACATCAAGGTAGGCATGTTATATCATATAGCACATTAGTCTAAGCATTATACATCTCTATGTATCACATGAAGCATTTAAAAGCAGTTAAAACAGTTAAAAACAGCTTTAAAACACTTCCGGAAATATAAACAGTTCAAAACTTTTATATAAACTAAAATTGATCACTCCATTAGATCCATCTCGGAAAGACGAATCCAACGGTAAATTGCACGCCTAAAACGGAGTTACGAAACTCCCAGAAAATCAATTTTAAAATCAACAGAAGGGCTGTAACGCATTACAGGAACGCGTTACAGGACCTGTAACGCATTCCGGTGATGCGTTACACCCCTTTTCAGCCATTAAAGGGTGTAACGCATTCCGTGAATGCGCCACAGGTGTGTAACGCATTCCCGGAATGCGTTACACCTCTATTTTTTTTTCTTTTCTTTCAGCAGCCGCCGCTTTTCCTCGGTTTGCGCACCTGACAACTCTGATTCTTCTCTGTCCTTTTTCTGTACTTTACCCGTGCAGCACAGAAGCAACAGCAGTATACACACAATACAAAACATATATATATATACTATATATACATATATTTATACTTATTTAATTTCGAATTTTAATTACAAGAACTTCAAAAATTCATAATAAAAAATCTATACATCCTAAAATTATGAAAAAAATACCCAGACGATCTACAACACTTGTAGAACCCAGATCAACATTCAAAATTATTCTGAGAAATGATTTCTCATCAGACAAAATTAATCCATGATATAACTTGTAAAAATCATAATTAATTCATACAAGCACATAAAATTCTGAATTTTTTACCACAGATCTATATGCATACAACCTATGCTCTGATACCAATGTTGGATTTTTAACGCAGCGGGGGCATGGCAAAACACATTTACACATACAAAATCCAAATAAAAGCATATAAATCGTGAATAAAAATTCGAGGGATCGAATCTAACCTTTTAAAATAATTCGGAGACAACGATCAGAGATCCTTAGCAGTTGCTCCTCAAGTGTGAAGCACTCCACCGGTATCCACCAAGAAAACGATGTTAAGGAGGAGGAAGAAGGTGGAGAGAATTGGGTTTTCCAAACTTTTTGGGTTTTCGGGTTAGAATGGGGTTAGAATAAAATAGGGTCTATAATAGTGTATTTATAGGCAAAATTTTCAGCTGAAATTTTCCCATAAATATTATTATTATTATCCCATTTATTATTCTTATTAATAATTAAAACACCTTTTAATTATTAATCCTTTTTCTAAACACTTTAGAAATAATTCTCTCTCTTGATTTAATTTCCAAAAAATTAAATCATTTAATTAATAATATTAAGAACTTTTCTTAATTAATTTATAATTAATTAAATCTCATTTAATCAATTATTAAATTTGCCAATTAATTATTTATTTCATAAATAAATAATTATCAGCCATTATTAATTAATTCCTCCACCATTAAATCATTCTCTTTTTATGGTGTGACCCTGTAGGTTCAATATTAAGCCGGTAGTAGAAATAAATAATAATAAAACTATTTTATCATTATTTATATAAATTCTCTAATTTATTAAATACGATTAATTAATTAATCACATTTATTCTACAACGTGAGTGATGCTTCTCAACATATCGTGACTATCCGGATAATATGAATTCACTGCTTAGAATACCAAGAACCTGTCAGTGAATAGTTACCGTACAATAAACTCCTTCTACCCTACAATGTCTCGATTAAATACAAGGCATGGATCTCGTGTCAAGCCTATCTAATTCAATCACTTGCTTACCATTTACTATGCGTAGTTCTATGCAAATTAGAAACTCCTTTCTAATTTCATTCACTCTGGCCAGAGATTCCTGAACTAGCATAAGTGGATCAGCCTTGAACATTCGCGTCCTTCACTGGAAGGGGTAGATCCTTTATTGATCATACACTATCTTCGTGTATAAATTCCTATACACAGAAGAGCCCTAATAATTGTCCCTGGATACTAAGAACTAAACCAAAGCATAGTTCAGTGTACACAAGATGACTATGATGACCTCAAGTCTAAGGATACTTGTACAACTATCACTAAGCGAACAACTGCTGACACGTGAGTGAATTCCATCAGTTGTTCAGCTGGGCGAGTCATGTTCAGTGAACTTATTCCATTTATTGACATCAAGTCTAAGGATACTTGTACAACTATCACTAAGCGAATAACTGCTGACACGTGAGTGAATTCCATCAGTTGTTCAGCTGGGCGAGTCATGTTCAGTGAACTTATTCTATAATAAGCACCTACATACTAGCTATAGTGTCACCACACAAATGTCTATGAGAACAGACATCCTTCATAATGAAGCAAGCATAGTATGTACCGATCTTTGCGGATTATTAATTACCAGTTAGTAATCCTACGACCAGGAACTATTTAAGTTTAGAGTTATCATCTTTTTAGGTCTCACTATTATGATCACATCATAATCCATAAAAAGCTTTACTCTAAACTATGGTATATCTTATTTAAACACTTAAATAGATAAAGCCCGTAATAAAAGCAAAACAAGTCTTTATTAATATCAATGAAATCAAAATGGATTACATAAAAGTTATTCCTAAATCCTAATACATGATTGGACTTAGGACATATTCCTTTCAATCAAGCATTATACGTGCAGCTTCAATGAGAGTTCTATTCTTTCTTTCAACAACTCCATTTTGTTGTGGAGTTCCAGGAGCAGAAAATTCCTGCTTGATTCCATGGTTTTTGCAGAACTCTTCCATTATCAAATTCTTGAACTCAGTACCATTATCACTTCTTATTATTTTCACAGAATCTTTGACCAATTTATCCAGTTGCCTGACATGATCAATCAAGATAGATACAGTTTCACTTTTTGTGTGCAAGAAATACACCCATGTGTATCTGGTGAACTCATCCACTATGACCATAGCATATTTCTTCTTTGCAATAGACATGACATTTACTGGACCAAATAGATCAACATGTAGAAGGTGATAAGGCTCAAGAATTGATGATTCAGTCTTGCTCTTAAATGAGGATTTCCTTTATTTAGCCTTCTGACAAGAATCACAAAGGCCATCAGGAGCAAATACTGACTTTGGCAGTCCTCTCACAAGATCTTTCTTGACTAGTTCATTTATATTGTTGAAATTTAAATGAGAGAGTTTCCTGTGCCAATTCCAGCTTTCTTCAATTGATGCTCTACTCATCAGACAGATTGCAGAACCATCAGTACTTGTTGAAAGCTTGGCTTCATAAATGTTACCACGCCTGTATCCTTTCAGAACAACTTTGCCTGTAGATTTACTTATAACTTCACAGTGTTCTTCAAAGAAATCCACATGATAACCTCTGTCACAGATTTGACTGACACTCAGCAGATTGTGTTTAAATCCTGAGACCAGAGCTACTTCTTTAATGATGACATTCCCGAGATTGATATTGCCATATCCCAATGTTTTTCCAATGTTGCCATCTCCATAAGAAACACTTGGGCCAGCCTTCTCCACAAAGTCTGATAGCAGGGCTTTATTTCCAGTCATATGTCCTGAACATCCACTGTCCAGAACTAGGATGTTTTTCCTGTTGCCCTTTAACTCAGCAGCTTCAGAACTGTTTTCAGCACTTACCATATCAGCATTTGCCATTAAGGCATAATTTTCCTCACTTTCAGAATCTGAGGTGTCTATCCAGCTTTTGTTCTTTGTGACAAGAGCCTTGCCTTTGTCACTCTTTACTTTCTTGCAATCAGGAGATATATGGCCTTTCTCACCACAGTTGTAGCATTTGACATTTGTATAATCTCCTCTGTCAGAGTTCCCTCCTTTGCCCTCAAATTTTCTGAAATTCTTCTTATCAGAACTTGCACCTTTCCTAGAAAACTTCTTTCCCTTCCTGAACTTTCTGTATGCAATCTTCGTGATTCCTTTCACCATAAGAGCGCATAGTTTCATCAACTCTTCATCAGCATCCGTCTCAGGCAAGCTTTCAGATTCCGAGTCATCATCACTATCAGAACTTGATGACTCAATATCAGACTTTGTGAAGAGAGCTTTACCCTTACCTTTCCTTGAGGTAGCTTCCTTGGGGGATTCTTCTTCAGCCTTAAGAGCAACTATTCTTGACTTTCCTCCTTTCCTCTTGCTTCTTTGTTCCATCTCAAGTTCATGAGTCTTGAGCATCTCATAAATTTCATCAAGAGTCGTTTCATCAAGATTATAGTTGTCTCTTATTGTTGTTGCCTTCAAATCCCAGCTTTCAGGAAGAGCCAACAGGAATTTAAGGTTTGAGTCTTCAAGATCATACTTTTTATCAACCAGTGATAAATCATTCAAGAGTTTGACAAATCTATCATATAAATCAGTCAATGACTCATTAGCCTTTGAGTCAAAGTATTCATACTCTTGAGTAAGTATTGTCTTCCTGTTTTTCTTAATCGTATCAGTTCCCTGACATCTTGTTTCCAAGGCATCCCATATCTCCTTTGCAGTCTTGCAGTTTATTACCCTGTTTGACATTACATTATCAATGGCACTATGCAGTAAGTGTCGTACCTTAGCATCCTTAGCAATTGATGCGATATCTTCAGCAGTGTAATCACTCTTCTCCTTTGGTACAGACTTTGATGCTTCACCTGTAACTGCAACAGCGAGCTTGTTTGGTTTTTGAGGTCCTTCCTTAATTCTATCAAGATATTATGGATCTGTAGCTTCCAAAAACATGGTCATCCTCACCTTCCATATGGGATATTCAGATGGTCTCAATATGAGAACTCTAATCATCTCATATCAGCTTTGGATTTGTGTCTGTGGGGGTTCTTCAGTTTTGGTGGGCTTAGTTGGAGTTTCTACTTCAAACATGATTATTTTTGGATCTTAAACTGTTTGTGTGTTAACAGATAGGCTCTGATACCACTTGTTAGGTCATACACACTGTAGAGGGGGGTGAATACAGTGTATAGCACAATCAAATTGAACTTTAATAACTCAAGTAACAGAAAACAAACTTTATTCAAAATAATAAACTTTGTTACAGTATAGAACTGTCCACTCTCAGTGATGAACAAATATCACGAGAGCTGCTAGGGTTACAATTAATAATCTTCTCGATAATGATAACACTTATAGTGTAAACCCTATGTTTGTGTTTATATACTACACAGTTACAAGATAATCGCTAATTGATATGGAATATAATTCTGCTTCCTAAAATATATCAATCAGATATCTTTTCTTCCAAGTATTCTATTCTTCATAGAATTCCTTCTCCATGCATATCTCTTCTTATGTTTTTCTCAATCTTCTCTTCCTGTAAATCAGCTGCCTTCCTTATCTGAACATTCCCTTTAAGTCCTGATATTATCTTCTGATAAATATCTCCTAAACCTTAAGTACTGACAACTTAAGTTCTGACTTCAGTATAAGTGTTGATTTCAGTTAAGTACTGATTTGTCCTGTTTAAGTAAGATCTGAAAACTAAACATAAATTATATTAGACATGACATTATCAAATATATCTAACAAAGGGCATGTGGTAGATGGTTCAAGTGCTCTAATTGTCAATGAAAGCCAGACCTCAAATGATGAGGCAAGATCCCAGACTCTAGTTGCCTCAACAAGTGAGCAAAGAACCAATGATTCACATGAACAAGTCATTCTGGAATTGGAAGAAGATGAGTTCTACATCCTAGATGAACTTGATGAGCTTGATCAGTCAATGGCCTATCTGGCAAGAAAGTTCTCTAACATTATATTAAAGAAGCCAAGATTCTTCAAGGGTAAAGGACAATCAATCAACAAAGACAGCAGCTGGAAAGGAAAAGGAAAGTACACATCTGATGGAAAAAGTGGTTACAAAACTGGATCTGTTGATAGATCAAAGATAAGGTGCTACAACTATGATGAACTAGGCCATTTTGCTATAGAATACAGGAAACCCAAGAAAGCAAAGAAAGACAAAGCCTATCTTGAATTGGAAGCAAAGTATGAAGCTCTTCTGAAGAAATAACAAAGCAAAGCTTATATTGCAGAGGGAAAAAGTTGGGATGATTCTGATAATGATAAAGATGAGGAAGTTGAAAATTATGCACTAATGGCCTTGGAGCAAGGAGAATCATCCTCATCAAAATCACAGTTACCAACTCTCACTACCATTGATTTAAATCTGAGTCAATATAAGGAAACTATAGAGAAGATGAGCATAGAAATGTTTCACAATCATACAAGTATGGTCGTTGCTAATGAAGAAGTTAGTAGACAAACAAAGATAAATGAGAAGCTTAAAAATGAGAAACAAGAATCTGAATTGTTGTTGGTAGAGCTTGAAGCTGTAAGACAAGAAAATGCATATCTGAAGAACAAGCTCAAGTGTGCAAGTGAAATTGAAGCAGCCTAATGGAGAAGCTGGAAAAGAATGAGGTAAAGTTGAAGTCCTTCAAGAATGCATCTGAGTTGGTTGGACAATACCATGAGAAAAAAAAAGACATGTGCAAATATTGCTATTGGTCTTGATTATGATGCCTTGAACAGCAAGGAGGAAAATATAGGTGACAAAGAAAAAGCAACAGAAAATGAAAATGTTCTAGTAATGTTGAAAAAGGTTGTTTCACCTATGTTCAAGGCATGTAAAGTTAACTTCAGTGAAGAAGAGTTGATTATCAAGCAAGAAATTGCTGATAAAGAGTATAAGAAGAAAAATGCAAAAGCAACTCAATCTTCCAAAGCTGAAGAGAAGCTCATAGAAAAAAGAAGAAAAATAGAAATGGGAAAATTGGGATAAACAAAAGCAACAATTTTGCTTATGTTGCAGATGCTCCAAGAAAGAAATGTGAGAAATGTGGCTCTGTGAATCATCTAACTTACCTTTGTAAAAAGGTTGTTAGCAAGCCAGTTGAAGGAATGTAACATCCCCAAATCCGGGGTCAAGATTTGGTGTTACTAAACAATCTTAACATAATATAAAATAATATACAATGACCCCTTAATTGCAGATCGATTACAGGTTATGGTATGAAACAAGAATCTAACCTTTTAAATTCTACAACAACTAAATTACAAATTTATTACCTCTGTACAAATTCCCTTATCTTATTTATCCTAACATCTCCGTCCTCTTACAGCTGGGATCTTTTGAACTTCTGCTATCTCTTAAGTGCTACTCACTTTTATCCTTATTTATTTCTAAAAGAAATAAGAATTCACAAAGCAAGAGTGAGCCAAAAATGCCCAGCAAGTATCATAATTGGTTTCCAAGTATTAGATCAAAGAAACTTCTGGAAACATTTTTTAAATGATTTCAAAACATCTTTATTTATTTAAAACAGTTGAGAAAATAAAACATCGACCCTCATTAGCCTTTAATCATAAATCACATTTTTCTGTAAAAGAACAGTGAATGTTTCACTGATTCATTTCTTGAATCAAATCTTCGTTTGTTTTTGCAATCATAAACTTTCCAAGAAGGAATACCGTTAATGGCGATGAACAATAAATTAGACTGGACACCAGAAATCAACATATGCACTATAACCTGCTGATCAGTCAAGATATAGCACAGATCTATACTCAACTGTATAACCCACCAACATATAGGGTACCCAGGCACTATGGCCAGTTAAGGGTCCAGCAATATATGGCCCTTAGGGTCCAGCTCATTCCTGGCCCTCATCGTACCCATCCAGTCCATAGAGTATTTTGATTTCAAATCACTTTGATTTCAAAACATCATGATTCAGGGTTCTAAAATAAACTGGAATAATAGGTATTTGCTTAATAGATCAATCGATAATCAAGGAACAAGATCAAAGAGGTACTTGCATAATTAAGAGAAATTACAGTAAATTATCAAAACATTTAACTATTCTGAACTTAGAATAGGAATGAAGAAATATTTGCAGTATTTTAGAAGAAAGTTTAGGAATACTTGATTCAACTGATAAACCTCTGATCTTTAACTATCTGCCATATCATTCAGTCCTGATGTGTCTGCATTTCCATTGACAAACCACTTGACCTTTCTTATCATTAACCATTTCAGGTTTATCTCTATTCTGAATCCACTCATTTCATTACTATACGTAATCAGGCTTTACTTTTACAATTTTTTTCTGGCTTTGAATGTCTCGCACTATGTGTATCTATCATAAAAGATACCATTCAATTAACTGACAATATATAATTGTCTAGTCTATACATTTATCCTTATCGTCTACCCGCCCGATAATAACAGATAAGGATCACCTTTAATCATATAAAGTTTAATAGACACATGGACTCATAATTCACATAACACATAAGCACATAAGGCACGTATCACATATTTCATATCACATATAACTCACTTCGTCAAAACATTTGACCCGGTATGATCAAAACTGAAATCGAGTCGAAATATAATTTTACGATAATTACGCGACTTAGAAACGTTTACAAAATTAAGCGACCTTTCGAAACAAAAGATTTTATTCTCGAAAGTATTTTTAATGAAAGCAGATATTTTTCTGAGTCTATACGCGTTCGTTTTGTCTGAAATGGACGATGGATCTATATAATACTATTAGGAATATGTTGGGAACTTGATGATTAGTTAAACAAAACACCTTAATAGATTTAACTTAGTGAATTTGTAGCTCTCGACGGATGTTTAATTATAGTCTCGACGGATGATCTTTATAGTCCCGAGGGATGATAACTGAACATCCATCGAGAGTAGCTTATGTAACAATAAGTATTGTAGCACTTTTCTGTAAACAACAATGTTTTAGTCTAGTAGATTCTGTAAGATGATCTACAAGGCTCCCGACGGATGATCTACAAGGCTCCCGATGGATGATCAACATATTCCCGATGGATGTTTATCATATTCCTGAAGGATGTTCAATAAAATCCCTACGGATGATCATATTCAAAATAGCTATTGATAGTGACAACACAGTCACATGCGTCGGGTGTTTGCAAAAGGAATGTGGCAGCCTGTTAAGCAGGATTTTGAGAACAAAGAAGCATTACCATTTCCATGCAAATGTGAAGATATTCAAAGATGATGGATAGAGTAATGTAGCAGCATGATATTAGACTAGATTCATTTTTGTTTTATTGTCTTGTCTTATTATCATATAACATATAACTTGGTGATATATAAATCAAGAGTAGCAAATAGAACAAGCAACTGAGTAAGCTTATTTTCCAAAGAAATAGGTAAGTCTGTATTTTTTTAAGAATTTCTCTGTAAGTTTATTTGTTCATTTGTAAGCAGTTGTGTGTTATTCAAAGCATCACAGAGTTCTCAATCTGATATATATATCTGGTGGATACATTTAAATCCACCAGAAAGTTTTAAAGCTTTGTGTTTTATTACTTAGTGTTTTCATTTCTATTATTCTTCCATTTCACATTATTGCAAATCAAACACTGTTATATATATAAAGTTAGAACATCTTTAAAATCTCGAAAAAAAAAAGCCAGAATTACATTCAACCCCCTTCTGTAATTCTTGTTGTATTGTTTGGGAATAAAATGGCTATTTTGGGCAATTTTGATTGGGTCTTTAATTTTTTAATTTAATTTTTATTCCATTTTAATCTGAGAATACATAAAAGCCTCACTTCAAGTTTATTTTAACTTTTATGATTCTCTATTGCAACTAACTGCTAACTTCTTCCTCAAAGCAAAATCCTCTTTCTCACTATAAATTTCCTCACTTTAACAATGGCTCCAATAGTCAAAATCATGTCCCAGTCAGGATTTATCTATGAGAAGAACAACTTCGCTGCTCTTGTGAACAAAGAAATTCCTGCATCTGAAGACTTTCACAAAATGATGGACTTTGTGAAGGGATGGAAACTCAGTTATGTCATGCTGGAATCACCCACAATCTACTGTGAAGTTGTGGAGGAGATATGGACAACTGCTGTGTACCAGTCTACTGACAAAACCATAACTTTTACTCTTAAAGGTAAGTAATTCTGCATTAACAATGATATAATTCAAGCATGCTTTAAGATTCCTGAAAACACTACTACTGAACCACACACAGATGCTAATTTAGTTACCATGCTTAATTCTATTGGCTATGCTCTTCCTACCACTAAGTTAAGTGATATTAGAAAGCTAGGTCTTAGAAAAGAGTGGAGTTATTTGTGTAATATAGTTACCAAGGTGTTTTCTAGTAAGATAAGTAATTTTGATTCTGTCAACACTGCCATGCTTTATATGCTAGTTACTGATAAGTACTATAATTTCAGTGACATGATCATGTTTGAGTTAGGTTACAAGTTAGGGGAAATTAAAAAGAGAGTTAAAAATATCTATTATGTTAGATTCTGTATGATTCTTGCTAACCATTTTATTGAGCATATTGTTATTGAGAACCCAACCAACAAACTGGATTGTTGGGTTCAAGAAAGGAGAGTGATTGCAGATCTTAACAAAGCAAGTCATCACAATGAGGTGCCCTTTTTCTATTTTCCAATCATGGAGGGCCTTAAGGTAAGTGAGGTAAGCACCGTTGTCTCTAATATTTCTACCTCCCAAATTTCTTTGCCTTTGAGTATGGCTATAGCATCTGTGTTAATGGCCCAACAGATGTCTACCCAAGCCACCAAAACAAAAATTTCCAAATCCAAAATAAAGAAAACCCCCTCTGGTTTCTCTCAAAAGAAATTTGTTGCAAAATCTACCAAAACCAAAGAGGGGAGTGTGAAGGTTGGTAAGATAGGTGAGGTAAAGGGTGAACATCAAAGAAACCCCAAGAATAAGGATGGAGAGATGAGTGTACCCAAGCCTAGCCACACCACATTTTCCAAACAAACTATAGTTATTAATAAGGAAATAAACACAACTCTAGTTTCATCCTCCCAAAATGATGTTACTATTGAAACAAGCTCCCAACCAGGATCACAGACCAAGAGGGTAAGGGACACAAGCTCACCACAAACTTATACCATAAAGAAGAGATCTAAAACCATTGGGGATGCAGAGGGAACATACACAGTGCAAACTGCAGCTAAAGACTCAGTCACTGCACCATCTCAAATTCAATTTGATGTGGCTCTCATAAAAGTGGAGTCACATCCTAAATCTTTAGTCATAGAAGCACCACAAACACCAAACTCTCCCACAAATTCTCGGGATGTGGATATGATCAACACATCAATCCCTGATTCTCCTTCTTTAACTCTGTTGGAAAAGCTAAAATCTTTTAGATGATTTGTTGGCTCACTTGCCAATTCTTTCAGGAACTGTTGAGACATTTGTGCCCAAATTATCATCAATCTGCACAGATTCTACACTAGTTTCCACTCCAAACTCTATCATTTCTTTTATTCCGTTGGATATTGTTCATCTATCGGTTAGTGATTGTATCTCGACGGATGTGCCTAACAGCAGTCATCCGTCGGCTATCCTAACTACTACCCCGATGGAGGTTCCTCATCCTTCGGTACTCACTACACAAACTGAAATTTCAAAAATTGTTACAAGTGTCGATGAGTTAGTAGTTGTAAAATCACTCTTAAGACTGAGGGAAGGGGGTGAATTGAGTGAGAGGCTGAGTTGCTCTTAGGAAAAAGGAGAGCAAAAGAGAGAAATCATGTAGGCTATTTCTTCCATCCTGGAAAAAGAGAGTGAGAGAAGTTCCACCTTAGTAGGTGAAGGTGAGGGTGTGAGGGTGGTGAGCCAAGGGGAGCCCTTGATGCAAGAACAGAGAGAAAATGAGAGAAAAGCATGTACAGCTGAATGGGAAGAGCCCATTGTAAGTGAGTTAATGGATGTCAATGAGGCTGATAATAGATAGCTAATTCAGCAAGTATATCAAGTTGTTTTAGATTCTGTTTCTTATGAAACTGAGGCATTTACTCATATTGTGTCAGTATATCAAGTTCTAGCTGATCAGGACAATGTGGCTGCAGAAAAGATGCCAAACTTGGTGCATACAACTGCTTCAATGCAAAGAGCAAAGGATGCCATCTACAGCTGGTGATGATGTTGATTATGGAACTGGTGGTTCTGAAGAGTTCTTTGGAGATGAAGATGATGACGAAGAAGAGCCAATGGATATAGGGGAGAAAAAGGCCATAGCTCCAGATCTAGTATGCCATCTTAGGCATTTTCCAAAGATTGTGATGAACATCATTTCAAGTCCACTCTCTTTCATATAATTCAACAGACACAGACTGCTCATCAAGCCACCACTAATGCCAGCACCAAGAAGCTTCTACAGGCACACCTCAACTCTCTATAACTACATCAAATACAATCTCTAACACAATCGGGATGTCACTTAAATCAAAACAGAGATTGACCAAGTCAAGAAGGATGTCTCCGAAAGATTGGATGCTGCATTTCCAAATACAACAGTGCTTGACATCAACAGACAGTTAAGAAAGAATTCTAATCTTGCAACCAAAATGGATTCCCTGGATACAAGACTAAAGGCAGTAGAAGCCTCTCTCACCGCCATTTATTTACATTAGGCCCAGCAAAATCAGTTGCTTCAAAAGCTGGTGGCTGCACAAACTTTAACCTCCACTCAACTTGATGCTAACAAAAAGGGGGGAAAAGACTCACTTGTCCCAGTTAGTCAAGGAGAGCCAATCAGTGAGGGGGAGGATGTGCTTCACATTCAAGTCATTCAAGTTAGTCAAGGAGATAATCTACATGATACGATACACGATACAAACACTTTCGATTATTTTCACGATTATTACAACCTAATGATTATGGTCCTGAATTTTTAGAAAATTGTCACTACAAACCACTTACTCGGTCATACGTTCTGATTCTTATATATTCGCAGTTCAGAATCTCAAAATTATCATCTAGACGCGACATATACACAACAAATATCATTTCAAAATATATCATTCTTCAGCCCAAGTTTTGATATCGATTATACACGTAACACATAAGTGAAAACACTAGAAAATGAATCGGAAACTTAACTAAACCCTGATCTTATTCGTATTAGCCTTTTGACTAACTAACCAATGTTTTCTTGAAAATCAAACATGAAAGTTATAAGGATGAAATTTACAAGATTGTCGATTTATATTTATAAAACTATTCAAGTTCTAATAACAACGATGAGAAATATACATATGATCTATATATAGTATTTTGAAACTCTAATTTCTAACCTACATGTTATATGTATTGAAATCTGATCTAAATTTTAGGCGAGCTAGTCTAATTAAATTTTATATCCTTATCCTTATCAAATTTTAATCATTTTTCTTTTATTCTTCTAATAAATTTATAATTTTTTTTATGATTTATTTTAATAACTTTATGTAAGAATTTTATATCATAACCATAATAAAAATAAAAACAGACATTACTAGTAAAAGTTTTTGCATTTTTTTACAATTTTTATTACATTATATTTCAATTATCATGGATAATACTTTTTATGTTTTTACATTATTTTATTAGTGTTAAGATGTAGTATCTATCATGTTTAATAAGATAACATATTCATAAATATTCAATATCTTGTGAGTAAGTGAATGCAAAATAATTTGTAACTTGTTGGGTATCATAATATGGATTCATGGTTTTATTGTGGGATAATTAGAATCAATTTAGTGTTTCTATTTGCAAGCCAATAAATTTATGATATTTTGTTATGATTCGTCTAACTTGTTGGGCCTATCATCGAAATATATCCGAAATTATTAAAATTGTCATTAAGATATACATGTAAAATAAGTCTATATCCATGTCCAAGAGGCTTTAAGGCCCAACTCATCTATATGGTTTCGAAGTAAATAAATAAAATAGAAATAGTACGAACACATTCTTTTCTATATATACATGCATAAACAAATCTTAATTTTTTACCCGTTTCAGTCACATTATTTTTTCTCTTTGCTCTTTCTCTTTCGGTCGCCTCATTCATGAGTTCACAAATCCCAAATCGAGATCCAAACATATCTTTCTCTCTTTAAGTCTGTAAAATTTATTTTCAATCAACGCCATATTGATTATGATATATCATTTTTATCTCTTAACTAGTATTTAAAATTTAAACCAATGATCTTTTCCCAAAAGACCAAGTATGAAAAAAAATATTTTTGAGTGTTTATATTCATCTTCGGTTGTTATTTTTTCTTATTGTTTATATTAAATAATGAAGAAAGTGCTCCATAAAGATTGAGAAAGGCGACGACTTCAAGGTATCATTTTGTAAGCTTCTTATATGTTTATCTCTTTATTTGATGTAACTCTATATTTATTTTTTGATTAACATTTTATACTTAAGATTGCTATCAGATCTAATAGATAATCGAACCTTTTTGAGCTTATATGATAGGTAATCGACTTTTTCTGGTCCGATTAGATATTATTACGTTCACTTGGATTTTTTTTAGATTTTGAATTTTTAACTATTCTCGTACCTTTTATACCTCATATGTTATATAATATTGACTTGCTTACTATTAGAATAATTTTCTTTTACGGGTAGTGATATTATATGCATAATCATGTATCCGATGAACATTTAACTTCTTTCTAACAGTGTGTAAATTTTGTATGTCATATAGCCATCATGACCAGGTTCTTTCCCAAATTCAATGGATTACTCTGATCCAACTCTTTCTATCCCAAATTCAATGGGTTACTATAATCCTGCTCTTCCGAATAGTGAAGAACATCATCCTCGACCATTCTCAAACAATCCAATTCTTAATCTGGAGTTGGTAATGATATGAGTAATTTTGGTGATCTTGGATTTGGTAATCGCATGAGTAATGGTGGTCAGTCTGGTGGAAGCAATTTTGGTCAATCTGGTGGAAGCAATGTTGATCAGTCTAATGGAAGTAGTGTTGGTCAGCTTTTAAGTCATTGGCCACGAGGACGTCCTCGTAAAGACTGATTTAGAGAGCTTCATTCTCTATCAATTTAATTTATTTTCCAATAACATTTAATGTAATAGTGATGTAGTGGTATATCCGTTTTTAGTCAGTGATATACTACATTCTGGTTGTTTATATTTTCAGTAATTTTTATATTTAATTTTGGATATATTTATATAAAAGTTTTACAACAAAACTTTTTATTTTATTCAATTTTATGTGGTGATTTTCCTTGCAAGCATGTCCTTTTTACATATATATATTCTATTTATTTCAGGTTTAGATGTTTTTTTAACGGGGAACGTCTTTAATGGCTCTAAATTTCATTTGATTTTGTTTTAGATGTTTTTTTCCTTATTACGCATATCTTAATCTTTTTGTTCTAATATCATTATTTTTTATATATGTTTGTTTACATTCCATCATTTTTTTCTTAGTTTTCTTTTTTCTCTTATTTTTTCGCATGAAGATCCTATTTGTTAAATGCTTGCAGGAGGTACCTTTACATTTCTGGTATTTTGGGTTCCTATTTTTCTATTGGGCCTTAATGTTGGGCCAGCAGGCCCAGCATTCACGTCATTTACAAGGCGCAACTACTTATTTGTAAAATTGACAAAAGAAAATACCTCATATTTAAGGGGAAAAATAGATTTTTGAACAGATCTTATAATATTTTGGGTGATTGTTAAAATTATTTTTTTAAAAAGAATTACATTTCCAAATGGGAAATTGAAACATAATGAATAATCGATTAATATTTCATGGAATCATTATTGTTAATGAAATATTACATATTAGAAAAATAATTATTCAACTTTTTTAGAATTTAATAAAACAAATATTCATTTGAGTAAGGTTATAAAAATAAAAATTGGCATTCTTATTTGGTACTCTTGTTGTGCAAGACATGCATGCACAATAACAAGACTAAGTTAAATTGACAACCCTAAGTAAGTTGTATTGTTATCTTAGTTTGCATTTAGTATTATAACATTTAAAATCTGTAAAAATGTCAAAGAGCAGACTGAAATTTTTTTCTTTAAAAGTATCAAGCCTAAGATTTCTATCTGGAAGAAGATCAAGAAGATCATGCCTCAAAAGAATTATGAAGAAGCTTGGAGTTGAATAAATCTGTTTTGAGAAAAATATTCTAAGTCAAGATCTCTACAAGTCACAGATTTAGTATTATAGAGAAGTTATTCGAGAATTCCAGAATGACTTATAGAGAACTCAAGAAAGCTACTAGAGAACTCAGAGATATAGACAAGCCAAATTGAAAACATGAAGATTGGAGATATCGACAAGTCATTTCTTCACTAGAGAACTCAGATTTATCGAAAAGTCAAAATTCATTAGAGAACTCTGAGTATCGATAAGTCAATTTTCACTAGAGAACTCAGAGATATCGACAAGTCAAAATTTACTAGAGAACTCTGAGTTATTGACAAGTCAAATTTCACTAGAGAACTCTGAGTTATCGAAAAGTCAACAAGTCACTAGAGAACTCAGAGATTTCGATAAGTCAAAGTGAAGATATGAAGATGACAGATCTCGATAAGCTAAATTCTCTTATAGAGAACTCAGAGACATCTACAAGTCAAAACAACAATAGAGTGATTAGAGATCTCGTTAAGCCAATATACTTATCAAGATGTCAAGTTCTTTATATGCCCAACTAGAGAGCTCAATATAAAATCTCAAAGCACAAATTGCAGACCAGTTCAATATCCAAGATTAACAATCAACAAACAATCCAACTAGCTGGATTGACAAGTCTACAAAAAGTAGCTTGAAGAGTGTACAAGATCAAGGTTGTATATTAACTGACAAAGGAAGATCAAAGTTAACACAGTATGCAAAGATATGTTAAGCCATAAATGGAAGATATACTTTTTCCTAAAATGGAATGATTAGTGACAGTCTACTAAAGTGAATAGCATTTCTTATTACACACTGTATAAACTAGTAGTTAATTATCATATAAAGTTAACACCGGTTCTTTGTTAGTATCAACAAAGAGCCTAGAAATTTTGTAGCAAAACATTCTTAATTTTAATATAAAATTAAGTGAGTTTTGAAAGATCTGTGTTATTCATTGTTGCGTGCTTAATTTTAGTCTTAACACATCTTACTAAAAGATTTGATTTACTTTGTTCAAAACCATAGACATTTCAAGAAAAGTAGAAAAACATAAAAACACATTCACCCCCCCCCCCCCCGTGTATTTCATTACCTAACAAGTGGTATAAGAGCAAAATCTGAAAATAAATAGAATCAAGATCTTTGAAGAATGAATACACAGAAAATCAGTAGCATCAAATTCTTAATTTTGACAAAGCTAACTACACTCTTTGGAAAAAGAAAATTTTGTTATTTATCAGGATGGCCAATCCACTCTACATTCGGATTCAGATTCCTAATTTTGACAAAGCTAACTACACTCTTTAGAAATGATTCAAGAAGTAGAATGCCTGATCTACCAATAGATCTACCTCTGCAGCTATAGCAGCTACAACATCAACGGGAAGACGCGGGACGCTTCCCACGCGCTTGCGCTGGGTCTGCTTGAGTCTGGCCATATTTCCTAACTGTTGTTGTGTGATGAAGAAATGAAGCAAGAGTGAGCATTACAACTCACAAGATAATATATAGTGTAAATAATAATGCAAGTATCTCAATGGATAACTTACTAGAATCTTTTATCAAGTGTAAGGTAATTACTTACTGGATATAAGCAAAAACAAGGGATGAAGTTACCAAATACATCACTATACTTATATCATTTTTAGAAATCTACTTGAACTACTACTGTTCAAAGTATAATAAGTTTCAAAAGGTCATCCCATAGATGAGACCACAAGTTAAAACTTGAATAGATTCAATCTTTGAAACATTTTTAAAGGAAATGAAGTTACGAGATACTTCATTCAATGGGAACACCATTATAACTGTTTGACCCTGTCAATGCTTCGGCAACCACCCATTCGTAGCCTTTCGATCGAAAAGCTACGGGTAGTGTTGCAGAATTATCCAACTGGATGATGAACTCATTACGGGAGTTTGTCGTGCCAGGAAGACCACTTACGATGATCAGTCGCAGTAGTACAACCCCACCATTTTCTACATGTAGAGGAGAACCTGTCGGATTTACTTGTCAACCGAACACTGGACTCCTAAGGAATGGACCGTCTTAGCGGAACTTCCAGGCCATTTGGGCCAATATAATTAGGCTGGGTCGGCGCCACTCGACCACTTATGCCACTCCTAGTTCAGATGAAATCCATGACTCTGAAACGGAAAGCTCGTCCCCACTTTCCCCAAGTAGAAACTTGTTGATACGGCTCCACCAAGAAGTCGTATCTAGTTGGAAAGGAAAACTCACCGATATTTCTCAGGCGATGCCTGTTAATGGATTAACTTGTTCCAAGAATTCTACTTCCCGAGTATTGGGTAAGTAATCAAAACTCTTTTATCAAAATAGCAACCTTGTTGCGAATATAAAACGTACCACAGAGCCGGATCACTCAGGTTTTGAGCGAATATTTAAATCCCCTTTGAAAGAAAGATCTTAAATAAATAAAAATGAGTTTTTTTTGGGATCCGCTCTAACTTTTAAAAATCATTTTGAAGGCTCGCAAATATTTTTAAGGATGTTTGGAGTAATGCTGATTTAATAAAATAAATCAATCCCAATATATTAGAAAATATCTGAATATTATTATTTAAATAATATTCCCATAAAGAATAATCTTTATAAAAATAATTGAAGTAGAAGTTGTAAAACCTATACTTGAAATGAATCTTAAATAACCAAAGATGTACTTATACGAAAGTAATATCTTTATTTGAATAATCAAAAGTAAGTTTGATTATCGACACATTATTCTTTAATAAAATAAAGAATATTATTTAGTAAATAATCGGAGTCATAAGTCCTCGAAGGAATATTCAAAATAATATTCATTAATAAAATAAACGGAGTCATAAGCCCTCGAATTAATATTCAAAATAGTATTCAATAATAAAATAAACGGGGTCATAAGCCCTCGAATGAATATTCAAAATAATATTCATTAATAAAAGAAAGTTATCGAATAAACCTTATTCGATTCATAGTTTTGAAAACTATTCATATATATATAAAAATATATATATATATATTATACTCGGGAGCCTCGACTCCCGGTTTTTGAAAAAGTTCACCTTTGGGTCCCCTATACTAAGGGTATATGCAAATTACCGCTTATCTCTAGCATAGGTATTATCAACTGAATTAATAGATATATGTATCAAGAATACGAAACAGACATGCATAAATACCATATCACATGCTACAATATATCGCAAGAATTTGCTAAATAACCATTATGCATCTATCACAAGATAATGCATGTACAAATGTATACATCACAACAACTGTATAACGGATAGAAAACTTGCCTGAGTGACTGGGGGTTATAAATGGTGTGGGACGAGTCTGGTAACCTATAAACAACATATAAGTTGGAATTAAACCAAAGTCACTTATAAATCTATACTTTAACCAATTTAGACTCTAACGCTCACTTTGCGCTCAATGATTCTCTTAAGTCGCTCGAGTACCCTCGGCTCCATCATTTTTAATAAATTAACCATTACGAGTTTTAAGACGATTCTTTCGCGAGTGTCTTACCAACTGCCTAATACACTTTACATAAATGTTTCATACTCCAATTAGTCCTTTTAGGTCTTTAACCTATATTTCAAAGTAAGGCGAGGGGTAATGATTCATTCGCGAAATGTCGTTACTTAAAACGGCCGTTTCTCCTAAACCGTACATCAGAATCAAACGAACTACATATCAAAACGAAGCTCGTAACATGAACTATCTAATCATGGCAATGCTCAAAACCTAGCAGTGAGTTCACGGGTCCTAATGTTAAGAACAAAAACAGCCTAAAGTAAATTTACGACGGCTATGTTTACGCGATTAACCAAATTTAAACCACTCCAAATCAACCCACAATCAATCCACAATCACAACCCAATCAAAATTCCTTCCATAAATCACCATAACAGCCCCAACAACTCCATATTATCAATTTATACTATTCTTAAACTTGAATTTAAACTACACTTAAGTTCATTAATCAACAATCCAAGAACTACCACTCCAAAAACTTCACAAAATTGACTAATATCTACATTTACAACTAGCAAGCCTCTCATGAATTATAACAACAAAACTAAACCTAATTACTCAAATAAAGTTAGGGTTTAGAGGGGTTATACCTTCCTTGGAGAGTGGAGAATCAAGTGAATAGCTTGGAATCACCCTTAAAGTCCTTATCCAAGCTTAATCTAAACAAAACTTCAAGAACAAAAAATTTATTTCTTGAAAAACACTATTCACCATCTTCTTCCATGATTTTTAGGAAGAGATTGTGAATGATTTAGGAGCTCAAACTTATAGGATATCCATAACTATGCATAAGGAGTCTTAGATAATTACCTTGCAATTTAACAAAGCTTGGAACTAGGTTTTTTGATTTTTCTTTCTTTGGAAAAGAAGAAAAGCCGAGAGCTTGATGAAGAATGGGGAGAAAATTTTGTGTTTTTGGTGAAAATGAATTGTTGGCTTGGTTGGTTGACATTATCAAATATATCTAACAATCTCCCCCAACTTATAAATTAGCATAATATACAAGTTAACAGATATTTGATGATGTCAAAAACATTAAGTACAAATGCATGAGAATTTGACTAGATAACTACAACTTACAGTCCTTAAAGCTTTACCAACTTTAATTTCTGATAACAACTTCAGTCTGTATACATATCAGAATTTGAGCAGTTGTAGATTTTGACTTGGCTTCATCTTCTGATCTCTCTGATGTCTGGAGTTGTTCTGAGATAGTTCTTTAACAAACATCTCTCAGCATATCTGAGTTCATCAATCATCCTCCTTTTAGCATCTTTAAGTTCTGCAGAATCTTCACCAGTTTGAAAGATTACAGCCCTGAGCTCATTAATTTTAGCTTTCTTTATGTCCTGATCCAGTCTGATCAAATACGCCTTGTCAGACTCAAGATTGAATTCCACAGCCTTGTAACCTAGAAAGGTAGTTATAATCTTAGCAGAGTTAGGCTTCATCTCAACAATATCACCCTTGTGATCTCTATATTTTGGAAGATATGTGCTGTCAGATTTAATAGAATAAAGCCTTTTCTGTCTTTGAATTTGACTCTTCAAATAGTTTACAGCACTTTCTATTATTTTGTCATTCACTTGAAGTAAGAATAATACATGTTCCAATTCTTCATAATACTTCAGTGGAATGGCATTTTCCCTTATATGGTAAACCCTACCATCTGTCATGAAGTACAACAAGATGTGTTCTTTCAAGTAGGTATGGTAAACCATCTGTACAGATTCTAGTTGATTTAATCTTTCAGGAGTTGCTCCAATACCTGGTTCACTTAAGGAAGTTGGATCATTGGTTGTGTTATGTATTCTTCTTTCATCAGCACTTCCCAATCCAGTTTTATCTCTTGCTTCCTTTCCAGTAACCACTCTTGCTTCAAAACCACTTGCAGCAATCTTCAAAGGTTGAGTCTGTTTGGCTTTGGTGAATCCTGGTAGGAGTATCTTTGGAGGTTTAACATGAGCAATGTCAGAGGTTTCCTTTGATTTCTCTTCTGATATCAAGTTAACTTGAGCTATGTCAGAGGTTACTTGCTTCTTTGAGATATCAGAACTAACTCTATCTTTACCCTGAACAACTTGAGCCATGTCAAAGGTTGTCTTAGAAATTTTTCTTGAAGTCAGAGCAAGATCATCATCTTCAACAGTAATTTCTTCATTCACAGGAGGCACATAAACCTTGATAGGTTCACCAACTTTCTCTTTGCCCTTGGACCTTGGATCTATCTGCAATTGTGATTTAGTCTTGGTTGCTTCAGGATTTGTTCTTTCCTTTATCACAATGCCTTTGACTTTTGGAAGTTTCTTTTTACCAACAGAAGCTTCAGATTTAGATTTGACTTTTTCTGACTTAAGTCTAGCTTCTTCTTCCATCAAACTTTCCAAGTTCATTCCTGGATTCTCCTTTAGAAATAACTGTCTTGATAATTCTTCATCAAGATCCCAAAGTTCATCAGAACTTATCCTTTTACCAGTAGCAGAAGTGATTCTTTTTCCAGTATCAGAACTTGTCCTGTGACTTGTAATTTCAGCTCTTCTCGATGAAAAACTTCTACCATGACCATGATCTCCACCCATTCCAGAGTTTCCCTGGTCATCTTTTTCATCATCCTTCCCCTTCAGTGTCTGATCAGTTTTGCATTTGGACTTAATTACTTTCTCCCCCATTTTGGCATCAGTAGGTAAGAGAAGAGAGACAAGCAATTCCACTGAGGCTTGGATTTCATCGAGTTGAGATTGCTGAGAAGCTTGATGTTTCAAAATATCATCAATGTGAGACTATTGCTTCTCTTGGATCTTCTCAATATAAGCAACTCTGTCAAAGGTAGGTTGGAAGAACTTTTTCTTATCAAGTTTCCTAGTCATATCTTGCTTGAGCAATTCTTCCTTAACTTGACGTAACTCTGCATGAGTTGTTGAATGGAGACCTTGCAGATGCCTAGTACTCAATGCAGTGACTCAAAGCTGTGTCTTGAAATCATCATTAATTAACATTTCATCAGCTTTTGCCAAGTGTTCAGCAAGAATCTTTTCAGATGGAACAAAGGTAACTGAGTTCCATTCCTTAGTCCACTCACTTGCAAATGGAAGGTTTTCTCTAGAACTGGATGCTCCCTCATGATCCATGCTATCTTCATCAACATTTTCTAATGCTCCCCCTGAAACTATGCTCTCTGAGTTGGATCCTTCAGAATTTAGGTTTTCAGAACTATCAGAACTTGGCTTATCAGAACTTGACGAATCAGAACTTGAAGAGCCAGATGTATGTTCTGATGCTTCTTGAGATGTGGTTGTATCTTGAGTATGCTCCCCCTGCATAGGTGCATCTTCCTTTGGCGTAGTCACCACAGTTTCAATAACATCAGAGTTTAATCCATCAGAGTTTGCAGTATCAGGATTTAGACTGTCAGGATTTCAGTATCAGAATTTAAGTCTTCATTTTCAAATCTCAGCTGATCATGATCAATAAAATCTTCAAGTCCAGTAATCTTCTTATCATCAAAAGAGACATTGATAGATTCCATGACCACTCTTGTTCTCAAGTTATAGACTCTGAAGGCTTTTATGGAAAATAGATATCCAACAAAGATTCCTTCATCAGCTTTTAGATCAAATTTGGATAGTTGTTCAGGATGAGTCTTAAGAACAAAACACTTGCATCCAAATATGTGAAAATACTTCAGATTTGGCTTCTTTTTCTTTACCATCTCATATGGTGTCTTTCCATGCTTGTTAATTAGTGTTGCATTCTGAGTAAAATAAGCAATCTGCATAACTTCAGCCCAAAAATAGGTTGGAAGCTTTGCTTCATCAATGTTGGATTTTTAACGCAGCGGGGGCATGGCAAAACACTTTTACACATACAAAATCCAAATAAAAGCATATAAATCGTGAATAAAAATTCGAGGGATCGAATCTAACCTTTTAAAATAATTCGGAGACAACGATCAGAGATCCTTAGCAGTTGCTCCTCAAGTGTGAAGCACTCCACCGGTATCCACCAAGAAAACGATATTAAGGAGGAGGAAGAAGGTGGAGAGAATTGGGTTTTCCAAACTTTTTGGGTTTTCGGGTTAGAATGGGGTTAGAATAAAATAGGGTCTATAATAGTGTATTTATAGGCAAAATTTTCAGCTGAAATTTTCCCATAAATATTATTATTATTATCCCATTTATTATTCTTATTAATAATTAAAACACCTTTTAATTATTAATCCTTTTTCTAAACACTTTAGAAATAATTCTCTCTCTTGATTTAATTTCCAAAAAATTAAATCCTTTAATTAATAATATTAAGAACTTTTCTTAATTAATTTATAATCAATTAAATCTCATTTAATCAATTATTAAATTTGCCAATTAATTATTTATTTCATAAATAAATAATTATCAGCCATTATTAATTAATTCCTCCACCATTAAATCATTCTCTTTTTATGGTGTGACCCTGTAGGTTCAATATTAAGCCGGTAGTAGAAATAAATAATAATAAAACTATTTTATCATTATTTATATAAATTCTCTAATTTATTAAATACGATTAATTAATTAATCACATTTATTCTACATCGTGAGTGATGCTTCTCAACATATCGTGACTATCCGGATAATATGAATTCACTGCTTAGAATACCAAGAACCTGTCAGTGAATAGTTACCGTACAATAAACTCCTTCTACCCTACAATGTCCCGATTAAATACAAGGCATGGATCTCGTGTCAAGCCTATCTAATTCAATCACTTGCTTACCATTTACTATGCGTAGTTCTATGCAAATTAGAAACTCCTTTCTAATTTCATTCACTCTGGCCAGAGATTCCTGAACTAGCATAAGTGGATCAGCCTTGAACATTCGCTTCCTTCACTGGAAGGGGTAGATCCTTTATTGATCATACACTATCTTCGTGTACAAATTCCTATACCCAGAAGAGCCCTAATAATTGTCCCTGGAGACTAAGAACTAAACCAAAGCATAGTTCAGTGTACACAAGATGACTATGATGACCTCAAGTCTAAGGATACTTGTACAACTATCAATAAGTGAACAACTGCTGACACGTGAGTGAATTCCATCAGTTGTTCAGCTGGGCGAGTCATGTTCAGTGAACTTATTCTATAATAAGCACCTACATACTAGCTATAGTGTCACCACACAAATGTCTATGAGAACAGACATCCTTCATAATGAAGCAAGCATAGTATGTACCGATCTTTGCGGATTATTTATTTCCAGTTAGTAATCCTACGACCGGGAACTATTTAAGTTTAGAGTTATCATCTTTTTAGGTCTCACTATTATGATCTCATCATAATCCATAAAAAGCTTTACTCTAAACTATGGTATATCTTATTTAAACACTTAAATAGATAAAGCCCGTAATAAAAGTAAAACAAGTCTTTATTAATATCAATGAAATCAAAACAGATTACATAAAAGTTATTCCTAAATCCTAATACATGATTGGACTTAGGACATATTCCTTTCAATCTCCCACTTGTACTAAAGCCAATCACTCTGGTATCTAATACCCATCTTGTCTTTATGACGATCAAAGTGACTTTCATAAAGTAGCTTTGTGAGTGGGTCTGCTATGTTGTTATGTATGTCAACTCTAATTCAATACAATACAAGAAATGTTACCACGCTCCCACTAACCCTTTTGTAGACGCATGGTTCATCTACGTTTTTGATAAAATCAAACTCTTTGATTGTCTCATCAAAATGAATGTTCCATCTTTCGAGAAGCTTGCTTTAAACCACATATGGTTTGCAGCAGCTTACACACTAGGTTTTCATTTCTCTTGGAAAGAAAACCATCTGGCTATTTTCCAGATCTCATAGTCGTAGTAAGCAGCAATCGCAAGCAAAATCCGAACTGATTATAACAGGGCTACAGGTAAAAGATTTCATCAAAGTCAATCCATTGCCTTTGTTTGAATCCTTTTGCCACAAGCCTGGCCTTATAGGTCTTCACCTGGCCATCTGCTCAAATCATTCTTTTGTATCCCGTATACATAGAATTCATTCCGGATTTCATGGCACTATGCCATTTCTCTGAGTCAACACTACTCATAGCCTCATTATAGGTCACAGGGTCGTCATCATCAATGATCGACAACTCATTGTCATTCTCAATGACAAGGCCATAATACCTCTCAGGTTGGCGAGACACTCTCCCTGATCTATGAATGAGCTGTTCCACAAAAGGTTGTTCAGTCAGAACAGGTGTTTCCACTTGATCCGTAGTAGTTTGTGCTTCTTGAACTTCATCAAGTTCAATTTTGCTCCCACTGTTTCCTTCAAGGATAAACTCCTTTTCCAAGAAGGTAGCATGTCTGGAGACAAACACCCGATGATCGGTGTAAAAGTAATACCCTAAAGTCTCTTTAGGATATCCCACAAAACTACATCTTACGGATCGATATTCCAGCTTATCTGGGTCAACTTTCTTGACATAAGCTGGACATCCCCAAATCTTAACGTGTTTAAGACTCGGTTTCCTTTCTTTCCATATCTCATATGAAGTTTGAGGAACAGATTTTGGAAGGCACCTTATTCAGTAAATATGCTGAGGTTTCCAATGCATAACCCCATAGGAATACTGGAAGATTTGCATAGCTCATCATGGACCGAACTATGTCTAACAAAGTTCGATATCTCCTTTCAGATACTAATCTGGAGGAGTCCACTGGGAGACTATACCATTTACTTTGAGATAATCTAGAAACACTCCATTAAAGTATTCACCACCTCGATCTGATCGAAGAGTTATAATACTATGTTTGGTTGTTTTTCCACTTCATACTTATATTCTTTGAACTTTTCAAAGGCCTCAGACTTGTGTTTCATCAAACACATATTCGAATCCAGATCTATCATCTATGAACGTAATGAAGTATGAAAATCCACCCATGGCTTGCGTAGACATTGGTCCACATACAACTGTGTGTACCATTCCTGGCAAATCTGCAGCCCTCTCTCCATATCCACTAAATGGAGACTGCAGTGCCACTATAAAGTGAGATTTTCATCATTCCTTTACTTTTATTAGTTTGTTCAATCTGAAGTAAATTATGTCACATATATACAGACCATTATTTAAAGTACCACGTCCATAAAGAATATTATCTCTAAGAATAGAACATTCATTATTCTCAATAATAAATGAAAAATCCACCCAAGTCTAACATGGGAATAATATTCCTCATAATCGAGGGAACAAAATAACAATTATTTCAAACAATAGTCTTGCCCGTAGGCCTATGTAAATGAAATGATTCTACATCTTCAGCAGCAACTCTTGCTCCATTTCCATCAGTAGAATCACCTCCTCTTCCTCAAGAGTCCTACTTCTCCTTGGTCCCAGCAACAAATTGCAAATATGAGAACCACAGGCGGTATCTAATACCCAAGTAGAAATTTGATTTAATGACATATTCACTTCTATCATGAATATACCTGAATCAGAAGCGGTAGTCTCACTACCCTTCTTCTTCTTCAATTCTGCAAGGTAAACCTTACAGTTACTCTTCCAGTGCCCCACCTTGTTACAGTAAAAGCAAACAACTTTGCTCTTGGGGTCTTTAGCTTTTGGTGGAACCGGCTTTTCTTCACCTACTTTCTTCTTCTTGGAAGAGTTCCTCTTCCTTTTCTTAGGATTGGAACCTTCACCAATTAGAAGAACAGAACTCTTCTTAGGGGGGAAATTCGATTCCGCAGTCTTCAACATGTTGTGGAGTTCAGGCAGGCTGACATCCAACTTATTCATGTGAAAGTTCACAACAAACTGCGAGAACGAACTCGGAAGTGATTGCAAGACCAAGTCTTGGCTCAGCTCCCCATCCATGGCAAAACCAAGTTGTCCAAGACGTTCAATCAAATTGATCATCTTAAGTACATGGTCATTCACAGATGATCCCTCAGACATCCTACAACCGAACAGCTCCTTCGATATCTCATATCGAGTTGTCCTCCCTGCCACATCATACAACTCTTATAGATGCATGAGGATAGTGTGAGCATCCATATGCTCATGTTGCTTCTGTAGCTCAATGTTCATGGAAGCTAGCATGATGCATTGAGCAACATTTGCATCATCTATCCACTTACGATACACAACATGTTCATCATTATGTGCATCACTAGCAGGTTCAGTAGGCTTAGGTGAGTCAATCACGTATTCCAGCTTCTCAATCCTGAGAACAATTCTCAAGTTTCGAAGCCAGTCAGCATAATTAGGACCAGTAAGTTTGTGAGCATCTAGTATGCTCCTGAGTGATAGTGCAGAAGACATAATGTACAAAGTAAATCTGTAAATGATAAACACATAACAACACTTAGCAAATATTCGATTTCATTTCAAAACACTATATGAATCGGATCTTTATTCATAAGTGGCTCCCACTAGTTTTCCTAATTTATTCAACCCCCTACGTGAAAAATTAAGCATTCATAATGCTAGTGGGAATAGGGATCCTACATTCCATTACACAACCCCGGCTGTAGCACGAACCTCCATGCAATGTTCAATAGGCAGACAACTCTTGTCAATTACATCTCATGTTATTCCCTAATCAAACTTTAGCCTCTTGAATAATTGAGTCTCGGCTGTAGCACGACAAACTCAATATTTTAAGTCAAGTCTAACCTAACATTCCGTACAGTTGAATCAGTCCCCAAAGGCCCACGGCTGTAGCACGTACCGACCTTTAGATTCTTATTCAATGTACACATCTCTATGTAATAGACAAGTATTTCTTATTTCGAAATCAAAGCCCTCGGCTGTAGCACGAACCGACAATGATTCAAAAATAAGAACTACTTTTCTATCATGTTGGAAGGCTATGACCGACACAAGCCCGTTGTGTCATTGGCCAATTACTACTTGATATTATTTAATTTTAGAGGGATTATATTACGTTACAATCATAATCATATTATAAAGAAATTCTTCCTTTTAAATTAAATATTTCAAATCAATAATCAATAATCAGATGATTCCCAGATCGGGTGGAGCATTGTCAAGAGGCGTCACTTAATAACCCTTTCTTACAGATAGAAATCTGTTATTGACAGAATCATCCTTTCTCTCGTATCGAAAATTCATATTCAATTACGTGTTTCATAAACACAAAAATCTCATGATTGTATTCATAATATTGTTCTTAAGGTTATGAAACAATTTCACTAAACTAGGTTGTCTAACAAACGCCTTATCTTCATTTAAGTCCTTTCTCTCGTATCGAAAATTCATATTCAATTATGTGTTTCATAAACACAAGAATCTCATGATTGTATTCATAATATTGTTCTTAAGGTTATGAAACAATTTCACTATACTAGGTTGTCTAACAAACGCCTTATCTTCATTTAAGTTCACCTAAATCTATCATCGCATGATAAACTAAGCATATATCACATATATAAACATGAATAAACATCAAGGTAGGCATGTTATATCATATAGCACATTAGTCTAAGCATTATACATCTCTATGTATCACATGAAGCATTTAAAAGCAGTTAAAACAGTTAAAAACAGCTTTAAAACACTTCCGGAAATATAAACAGTTCAAAACTTTTATATAAACTAAAATTGATCACTCCATTAGATCCATCTCGGAAAGACGAATCCAACGGTAAATTGCACGCCTAAAACGGAGTTACGAAACTCCCAGAAAATCAATTTTAAAATCAACAGAAGGGCTGTAACGCATTACAGGAACGCGTTACAGGACCTGTAACGCATTCCGGTGATGCGTTACACCCCTTTTCAGCCATTAAAGGGTGTAACGCATTCCGTGAATGCGCCACAGGTGTGTAACGCATTCCCGGAATGCGTTACACCTCTATTTTTTTTTCTTTTCTTTCAGCAGCCGCCGCTTTTCCTCGGTTTGCGCACCTGACAACTCTGATTCTTCTCTGTCCTTTTTCTGTACTTTACCCGTGCAGCACAGAAGCAACAGCAGTATACACACAATACAAAACATATATATATATACTATATATACATATATTTATACTTATTTAATTTCGAATTTTAATTACAAGAACTTCAAAAATTCATAATAAAAAATCTATACATCCTAAAATTATGAAAAAAATACCCAGACGATCTACAACACTTGTAGAACCCAGATCAACATTCAAAATTATTCTGAGAAATGATTTCTCATCAGACAAAATTAATCCATGATATAACTTGTAAAAATCATAATTAATTCATACAAGCACATAAAATTCTGAATTTTTTACCACAGATCTATATGCATACAACCTATGCTCTGATACCAATGTTGGATTTTTAACGCAGCGGGGGCATGGCAAAACACATTTACACATACAAAATCCAAATAAAAGCATATAAATCGTGAATAAAAATTCGAGGGATCGAATCTAACCTTTTAAAATAATTCGGAGACAACGATCAGAGATCCTTAGCAGTTGCTCCTCAAGTGTGAAGCACTCCACCGGTATCCACCAAGAAAACGATGTTAAGGAGGAGGAAGAAGGTGGAGAGAATTGGGTTTTCCAAACTTTTTGGGTTTTCGGGTTAGAATGGGGTTAGAATAAAATAGGGTCTATAATAGTGTATTTATAGGCAAAATTTTCAGCTGAAATTTTCCCATAAATATTATTATTATTATCCCATTTATTATTCTTATTAATAATTAAAACACCTTTTAATTATTAATCCTTTTTCTAAACACTTTAGAAATAATTCTCTCTCTTGATTTAATTTCCAAAAAATTAAATCATTTAATTAATAATATTAAGAACTTTTCTTAATTAATTTATAATTAATTAAATCTCATTTAATCAATTATTAAATTTGCCAATTAATTATTTATTTCATAAATAAATAATTATCAGCCATTATTAATTAATTCCTCCACCATTAAATCATTCTCTTTTTATGGTGTGACCCTGTAGGTTCAATATTAAGCCGGTAGTAGAAATAAATAATAATAAAACTATTTTATCATTATTTATATAAATTCTCTAATTTATTAAATACGATTAATTAATTAATCACATTTATTCTACAACGTGAGTGATGCTTCTCAACATATCGTGACTATCCGGATAATATGAATTCACTGCTTAGAATACCAAGAACCTGTCAGTGAATAGTTACCGTACAATAAACTCCTTCTACCCTACAATGTCTCGATTAAATACAAGGCATGGATCTCGTGTCAAGCCTATCTAATTCAATCACTTGCTTACCATTTACTATGCGTAGTTCTATGCAAATTAGAAACTCCTTTCTAATTTCATTCACTCTGGCCAGAGATTCCTGAACTAGCATAAGTGGATCAGCCTTGAACATTCGCGTCCTTCACTGGAAGGGGTAGATCCTTTATTGATCATACACTATCTTCGTGTATAAATTCCTATACACAGAAGAGCCCTAATAATTGTCCCTGGATACTAAGAACTAAACCAAAGCATAGTTCAGTGTACACAAGATGACTATGATGACCTCAAGTCTAAGGATACTTGTACAACTATCACTAAGCGAACAACTGCTGACACGTGAGTGAATTCCATCAGTTGTTCAGCTGGGCGAGTCATGTTCAGTGAACTTATTCCATTTATTGACATCAAGTCTAAGGATACTTGTACAACTATCACTAAGCGAATAACTGCTGACACGTGAGTGAATTCCATCAGTTGTTCAGCTGGGCGAGTCATGTTCAGTGAACTTATTCTATAATAAGCACCTACATACTAGCTATAGTGTCACCACACAAATGTCTATGAGAACAGACATCCTTCATAATGAAGCAAGCATAGTATGTACCGATCTTTGCGGATTATTAATTACCAGTTAGTAATCCTACGACCAGGAACTATTTAAGTTTAGAGTTATCATCTTTTTAGGTCTCACTATTATGATCACATCATAATCCATAAAAAGCTTTACTCTAAACTATGGTATATCTTATTTAAACACTTAAATAGATAAAGCCCGTAATAAAAGCAAAACAAGTCTTTATTAATATCAATGAAATCAAAATGGATTACATAAAAGTTATTCCTAAATCCTAATACATGATTGGACTTAGGACATATTCCTTTCAATCAAGCATTATACGTGCAGCTTCAATGAGAGTTCTATTCTTTCTTTCAACAACTCCATTTTGTTGTGGAGTTCCAGGAGCAGAAAATTCCTGCTTGATTCCATGGTTTTTGCAGAACTCTTCCATTATCAAATTCTTGAACTCAGTACCATTATCACTTCTTATTATTTTCACAGAATCTTTGACCAATTTATCCAGTTGCCTGACATGATCAATCAAGATAGATACAGTTTCACTTTTTGTGTGCAAGAAATACACCCATGTGTATCTGGTGAACTCATCCACTATGACCATAGCATATTTCTTCTTTGCAATAGACATGACATTTACTGGACCAAATAGATCAACATGTAGAAGGTGATAAGGCTCAAGAATTGATGATTCAGTCTTGCTCTTAAATGAGGATTTCCTTTATTTAGCCTTCTGACAAGAATCACAAAGGCCATCAGGAGCAAATACTGACTTTGGCAGTCCTCTCACAAGATCTTTCTTGACTAGTTCATTTATATTGTTGAAATTTAAATGAGAGAGTTTCCTGTGCCAATTCCAGCTTTCTTCAATTGATGCTCTACTCATCAGACAGATTGCAGAACCATCAGTACTTGTTGAAAGCTTGGCTTCATAAATGTTACCACGCCTGTATCCTTTCAGAACAACTTTGCCTGTAGATTTACTTATAACTTCACAGTGTTCTTCAAAGAAATCCACATGATAACCTCTGTCACAGATTTGACTGACACTCAGCAGATTGTGTTTAAATCCTGAGACCAGAGCTACTTCTTTAATGATGACATTCCCGAGATTGATATTGCCATATCCCAATGTTTTTCCAATGTTGCCATCTCCATAAGAAACACTTGGGCCAGCCTTCTCCACAAAGTCTGATAGCAGGGCTTTATTTCCAGTCATATGTCCTGAACATCCACTGTCCAGAACTAGGATGTTTTTCCTGTTGCCCTTTAACTCAGCAGCTTCAGAACTGTTTTCAGCACTTACCATATCAGCATTTGCCATTAAGGCATAATTTTCCTCACTTTCAGAATCTGAGGTGTCTATCCAGCTTTTGTTCTTTGTGACAAGAGCCTTGCCTTTGTCACTCTTTACTTTCTTGCAATCAGGAGATATATGGCCTTTCTCACCACAGTTGTAGCATTTGACATTTGTATAATCTCCTCTGTCAGAGTTCCCTCCTTTGCCCTCAAATTTTCTGAAATTCTTCTTATCAGAACTTGCACCTTTCCTAGAAAACTTCTTTCCCTTCCTGAACTTTCTGTATGCAATCTTCGTGATTCCTTTCACCATAAGAGCGCATAGTTTCATCAACTCTTCATCAGCATCCGTCTCAGGCAAGCTTTCAGATTCCGAGTCATCATCACTATCAGAACTTGATGACTCAATATCAGACTTTGTGAAGAGAGCTTTACCCTTACCTTTCCTTGAGGTAGCTTCCTTGGGGGATTCTTCTTCAGCCTTAAGAGCAACTATTCTTGACTTTCCTCCTTTCCTCTTGCTTCTTTGTTCCATCTCAAGTTCATGAGTCTTGAGCATCTCATAAATTTCATCAAGAGTCGTTTCATCAAGATTATAGTTGTCTCTTATTGTTGTTGCCTTCAAATCCCAGCTTTCAGGAAGAGCCAACAGGAATTTAAGGTTTGAGTCTTCAAGATCATACTTTTTATCAACCAGTGATAAATCATTCAAGAGTTTGACAAATCTATCATATAAATCAGTCAATGACTCATTAGCCTTTGAGTCAAAGTATTCATACTCTTGAGTAAGTATTGTCTTCCTGTTTTTCTTAATCGTATCAGTTCCCTGACATCTTGTTTCCAAGGCATCCCATATCTCCTTTGCAGTCTTGCAGTTTATTACCCTGTTTGACATTACATTATCAATGGCACTATGCAGTAAGTGTCGTACCTTAGCATCCTTAGCAATTGATGCGATATCTTCAGCAGTGTAATCACTCTTCTCCTTTGGTACAGACTTTGATGCTTCACCTGTAACTGCAACAGCGAGCTTGTTTGGTTTTTGAGGTCCTTCCTTAATTCTATCAAGATATTATGGATCTGTAGCTTCCAAAAACATGGTCATCCTCACCTTCCATATGGGATATTCAGATGGTCTCAATATGGGAACTCTAATCATCTCATATCAGCTTTGGATTTGTGTCTGTGGGGGTTCTTCAGTTTTGGTGGGCTTAGTTGGAGTTTCTACTTCAAACATGATTATTTTTGGATCTTAAACTGTTTGTGTGTTAACAGATAGGCTCTGATACCACTTGTTAGGTCATACACACTGTAGAGGGGGGTGAATACAGTGTATAGCACAATCAAATTGAACTTTAATAACTCAAGTAACAGAAAACAAACTTTATTCAAAATAATAAACTTTGTTACAGTATAGAACTGTCCACTCTCAGTGATGAACAAATATCACGAGAGCTGCTAGGGTTACAATTAATAATCTTCTCGATAATGATAACACTTATAGTGTAAACCCTATGTTTGTGTTTATATACTACACAGTTACAAGATAATCGCTAATTGATATGGAATATAATTCTGCTTCCTAAAATATATCAATCAGATATCTTTTCTTCCAAGTATTCTATTCTTCATAGAATTCCTTCTCCATGCATATCTCTTCTTATGTTTTTCTCAATCTTCTCTTCCTGTAAATCAGCTGCCTTCCTTATCTGAACATTCCCTTTAAGTCCTGATATTATCTTCTGATAAATATCTCCTAAACCTTAAGTACTGACAACTTAAGTTCTGACTTCAGTATAAGTGTTGATTTCAGTTAAGTACTGATTTGTCCTGTTTAAGTAAGATCTGAAAACTAAACATAAATTATATTAGACATGACATTATCAAATATATCTAACAAAGGGCATGTGGTAGATGGTTCAAGTGCTCTAATTGTCAATGAAAGCCAGACCTCAAATGATGAGGCAAGATCCCAGACTCTAGTTGCCTCAACAAGTGAGCAAAGAACCAATGATTCACATGAACAAGTCATTCTGGAATTGGAAGAAGATGAGTTCTACATCCTAGATGAACTTGATGAGCTTGATCAGTCAATGGCCTATCTGGCAAGAAAGTTCTCTAACATTATATTAAAGAAGCCAAGATTCTTCAAGGGTAAAGGACAATCAATCAACAAAGACAGCAGCTGGAAAGGAAAAGGAAAGTACACATCTGATGGAAAAAGTGGTTACAAAACTGGATCTGTTGATAGATCAAAGATAAGGTGCTACAACTATGATGAACTAGGCCATTTTGCTATAGAATACAGGAAACCCAAGAAAGCAAAGAAAGACAAAGCCTATCTTGAATTGGAAGCAAAGTATGAAGCTCTTCTGAAGAAATAACAAAGCAAAGCTTATATTGCAGAGGGAAAAAGTTGGGATGATTCTGATAATGATAAAGATGAGGAAGTTGAAAATTATGCACTAATGGCCTTGGAGCAAGGAGAATCATCCTCATCAAAATCACAGTTACCAACTCTCACTACCATTGATTTAAATCTGAGTCAATATAAGGAAACTATAGAGAAGATGAGCATAGAAATGTTTCACAATCATACAAGTATGGTCGTTGCTAATGAAGAAGTTAGTAGACAAACAAAGATAAATGAGAAGCTTAAAAATGAGAAACAAGAATCTGAATTGTTGTTGGTAGAGCTTGAAGCTGTAAGACAAGAAAATGCATATCTGAAGAACAAGCTCAAGTGTGCAAGTGAAATTGAAGCAGCCTAATGGAGAAGCTGGAAAAGAATGAGGTAAAGTTGAAGTCCTTCAAGAATGCATCTGAGTTGGTTGGACAATACCATGAGAAAAAAAAAGACATGTGCAAATATTGCTATTGGTCTTGATTATGATGCCTTGAACAGCAAGGAGGAAAATATAGGTGACAAAGAAAAAGCAACAGAAAATGAAAATGTTCTAGTAATGTTGAAAAAGGTTGTTTCACCTATGTTCAAGGCATGTAAAGTTAACTTCAGTGAAGAAGAGTTGATTATCAAGCAAGAAATTGCTGATAAAGAGTATAAGAAGAAAAATGCAAAAGCAACTCAATCTTCCAAAGCTGAAGAGAAGCTCATAGAAAAAAGAAGAAAAATAGAAATGGGAAAATTGGGATAAACAAAAGCAACAATTTTGCTTATGTTGCAGATGCTCCAAGAAAGAAATGTGAGAAATGTGGCTCTGTGAATCATCTAACTTACCTTTGTAAAAAGGTTGTTAGCAAGCCAGTTGAAGGAATGTAACATCCCCAAATCCGGGGTCAAGATTTGGTGTTACTAAACAATCTTAACATAATATAAAATAATATACAATGACCCCTTAATTGCAGATCGATTACAGGTTATGGTATGAAACAAGAATCTAACCTTTTAAATTCTACAACAACTAAATTACAAATTTATTACCTCTGTACAAATTCCCTTATCTTATTTATCCTAACATCTCCGTCCTCTTACAGCTGGGATCTTTTGAACTTCTGCTATCTCTTAAGTGCTACTCACTTTTATCCTTATTTATTTCTAAAAGAAATAAGAATTCACAAAGCAAGAGTGAGCCAAAAATGCCCAGCAAGTATCATAATTGGTTTCCAAGTATTAGATCAAAGAAACTTCTGGAAACATTTTTTAAATGATTTCAAAACATCTTTATTTATTTAAAACAGTTGAGAAAATAAAACATCGACCCTCATTAGCCTTTAATCATAAATCACATTTTTCTGTAAAAGAACAGTGAATGTTTCACTGATTCATTTCTTGAATCAAATCTTCGTTTGTTTTTGCAATCATAAACTTTCCAAGAAGGAATACCGTTAATGGCGATGAACAATAAATTAGACTGGACACCAGAAATCAACATATGCACTATAACCTGCTGATCAGTCAAGATATAGCACAGATCTATACTCAACTGTATAACCCACCAACATATAGGGTACCCAGGCACTATGGCCAGTTAAGGGTCCAGCAATATATGGCCCTTAGGGTCCAGCTCATTCCTGGCCCTCATCGTACCCATCCAGTCCATAGAGTATTTTGATTTCAAATCACTTTGATTTCAAAACATCATGATTCAGGGTTCTAAAATAAACTGGAATAATAGGTATTTGCTTAATAGATCAATCGATAATCAAGGAACAAGATCAAAGAGGTACTTGCATAATTAAGAGAAATTACAGTAAATTATCAAAACATTTAACTATTCTGAACTTAGAATAGGAATGAAGAAATATTTGCAGTATTTTAGAAGAAAGTTTAGGAATACTTGATTCAACTGATAAACCTCTGATCTTTAACTATCTGCCATATCATTCAGTCCTGATGTGTCTGCATTTCCATTGACAAACCACTTGACCTTTCTTATCATTAACCATTTCAGGTTTATCTCTATTCTGAATCCACTCATTTCATTACTATACGTAATCAGGCTTTACTTTTACAATTTTTTTCTGGCTTTGAATGTCTCGCACTATGTGTATCTATCATAAAAGATACCATTCAATTAACTGACAATATATAATTGTCTAGTCTATACATTTATCCTTATCGTCTACCCGCCCGATAATAACAGATAAGGATCACCTTTAATCATATAAAGTTTAATAGACACATGGACTCATAATTCACATAACACATAAGCACATAAGGCACGTATCACATATTTCATATCACATATAACTCACTTCGTCAAAACATTTGACCCGGTATGATCAAAACTGAAATCGAGTCGAAATATAATTTTACGATAATTACGCGACTTAGAAACGTTTACAAAATTAAGCGACCTTTCGAAACAAAAGATTTTATTCTCGAAAGTATTTTTAATGAAAGCAGATATTTTTCTGAGTCTATACGCGTTCGTTTTGTCTGAAATGGACGATGGATCTATATAATACTATTAGGAATATGTTGGGAACTTGATGATTAGTTAAACAAAACACCTTAATAGATTTAACTTAGTGAATTTGTAGCTCTCGACGGATGTTTAATTATAGTCTCGACGGATGATCTTTATAGTCCCGAGGGATGATAACTGAACATCCATCGAGAGTAGCTTATGTAACAATAAGTATTGTAGCACTTTTCTGTAAACAACAATGTTTTAGTCTAGTAGATTCTGTAAGATGATCTACAAGGCTCCCGACGGATGATCTACAAGGCTCCCGATGGATGATCAACATATTCCCGATGGATGTTTATCATATTCCTGAAGGATGTTCAATAAAATCCCTACGGATGATCATATTCAAAATAGCTATTGATAGTGACAACACAGTCACATGCGTCGGGTGTTTGCAAAAGGAATGTGGCAGCCTGTTAAGCAGGATTTTGAGAACAAAGAAGCATTACCATTTCCATGCAAATGTGAAGATATTCAAAGATGATGGATAGAGTAATGTAGCAGCATGATATTAGACTAGATTCATTTTTGTTTTATTGTCTTGTCTTATTATCATATAACATATAACTTGGTGATATATAAATCAAGAGTAGCAAATAGAACAAGCAACTGAGTAAGCTTATTTTCCAAAGAAATAGGTAAGTCTGTATTTTTTTAAGAATTTCTCTGTAAGTTTATTTGTTCATTTGTAAGCAGTTGTGTGTTATTCAAAGCATCACAGAGTTCTCAATCTGATATATATATCTGGTGGATACATTTAAATCCACCAGAAAGTTTTAAAGCTTTGTGTTTTATTACTTAGTGTTTTCATTTCTATTATTCTTCCATTTCACATTATTGCAAATCAAACACTGTTATATATATAAAGTTAGAACATCTTTAAAATCTCGAAAAAAAAAAGCCAGAATTACATTCAACCCCCTTCTGTAATTCTTGTTGTATTGTTTGGGAATAACAATTGGTATCAGAGCAAGCTCTTGAAGTACAAAGAGTGTAAAGATCAAAACTATCAACAAGATGAACAAAAAGGATGTTGGAGTTAAAATTCCATTTCTGGACAAAGACAACTATCACCACTGGAAGGTGATGATGCACCTATATCTTCTTTCTCAAGATGAAGCTTATGTGGATTGCATTGAAAGAGGTCACCATGTCCCCATGAGAGCTGCTACAGGGAATGAACCATCAGTTCCAAAACCTAGGCATGAATGGTCTGATCCAGACATTGAGCAAGTCAGGAAAGATAAAAAGGCCATGAATATACTGTTTAATGGTGTTGATGGTGATATATTTGACAACATCATTAACTGTAAAACAGCCAAAGAGGTTTGGGACACAATATAGATAATTTGTGATGGTACTGAGCAAGTAAGGGAGAACAAGATGCAACTCTTGATTTAGCAATATGAGCACTTCCACTATGAAGAAAGTGAGTCACTCACTGATATTTTTAGTAGGTTTCAAAAACTGCTGAATGCTCTAAAACTGCATAGAAGGGTCTATCAAACAAAAGACTCTAACCTCAAGTTCCTTAGATCTCTCCCAAAGGAGTGGAAGCCAATGACAGTCTCATTGAGAAATTCACAAGATTACAAGGTGTTCACCTTGAAAAGACTGTATGGCATCCTAAAAACCTCTGAGCTTGAAATATAGCAAGATGAAAATATGGAGAAGGGAAGGAAGAAGGGAGGATCCATTGCACTAGTTGCTGAGTTAGAGAAGGAGAAAGAAATGAAGGTGGAAGCTGTTGAATCTACATCAAAGGTCTGTGAAAGCAAGGGTAAAGGGCTGGTAGCTGAAAATGAAGAACAGTTGAGCCAAGATGAAATGGATGATATAGATGAGCATCTAACATTCTTATCCAGGCGGTTTACCAAGCTTAAATTCAAGAAGAATTTTGGAGCAGCCAAGCCAAATAGAAACATGGTTGATAAGTCAAAATTCAAGTGTTTCAAATGTGCCTTAGCAGGGCATTTTGCCAGTGAGTGCAGAAAGCCTGATTCTGGTAAAAAGAAGTTTGAGCCTGTTGACTATAAACAGAAATACTTTGAGTTGCTCAAACAAAAGGAAAGGGCTTTCATAACTTAGGAGAATGACTGGGCTGCAGATGGATTGGATGAAGATGAAGAAACCAACTATGTCAATCTAGCCCTAATGGCCAAGTCAATGAAATGGAGACAAGTTCATCAAGCAATCAGGTAAGCACAACTAACCTAGCTCATTTGTCTAAAGATGAGTGTAATGATGCAATAAATGACATGTCTACTGAATTATATCACCTGCGTGTTACACCCAAGTCTCTCACTAAAGAAAACAATAAAATTAAAAAAAATAATGTGTTTTTAAGTGAAAGAAACAATGTGCTAGAGACTCAATTTATTGAGTTTGAAAAATTTAAATTAGAATGCAAGGTTGTTAAGGATGAACTTACAGAATCCTTAAAGAAAGAGGAGATTTTCAGAAAGCGACTTGAACGAGAACAGTAAGTGATTAAGGCATGGAAATCATCCAGAGATGTCCATGCTCAAATCACTAAAGTTCAAGATATAGATTCCTTTTGTGATGCAGCCTGGAAAAAAATAAAGAGAAGTTTGATTCCAACTTGGTTGAAGGACTTTCAACAGATGTGGACTCGACGGATGATGAAAATTATCCGTCGAATGATCAAAAGGATTATCCGTTGAAAGACAATGAGCCACATTCGTCGAATGTTAGTAACCCAATTAGCAAAGCTAAGCTAGCTAAGTTGAATGATAAGTATGGATCAGTTTCTAAAAACTTTGTTCCAGGAGAATCAAGTCAAGTAAAAAAAGAAAAGAGAGTTAATGTTGGGCATCTGTCTATCAAGCAATTGAATGACTGATTAGAAAAGATTGAGGTTAAAACAGAATTAAAAAGGAAAAACAATAGAAATGGGAAAGTAGGGATTAACAAACATAACAACTACACACCTGATAAATATGCTCCAAGAAAAATCTGTGTTAAGTGTGGTAATGTTAATCATTTGTCTGTTAATTACAAACTTAATATGCCTACTCCCATGTCTACACCTTCTTCTTTTCCCAACATGACTGCCATGCCTATAAATGTTATGTCTACTCAGAATATGAATGCACAAATTGCTAATATGCCATTTGCACCTAATCCTTATTATGCTGCATTTAGTATGCCTCAAATGCCATTTAGCATGCCTTACTGGAATAACATATTTGCAAATAGCATGCCTTTTCATGTAAACCGAAATGTGCATGATAATTCTATTTCAATGACTGGTTTCAAAGGTCCAACTCAAATGACTAAGGATGAATCTGAAATCACCAAGTCAAAGGAGGTCAAACCTAGGAAACCAAAAACAAGGCTAACAAGGCAAGACCCAAGGAAACTTGGGTACCAAAATCAACTTGATTTGATTTTGATGTGTACAGGGAAACAGAAAGAATCTTTGGTATTTGGATAGTGGGTGCTCAAGGCACATGACTGGAGATTCTACCCTGCTCACTGGGTTCAAGGAAAGAGCTGGCACAAGTATCACTTTTGGAGATGACAGCAAGGGTTATACTGTGGGATATGGCTTGATTTCAAAGGATAATGTTATCATTGAAGAGGTTGCCCTAGTGGATGGACTCAAGCATAATTTGTTGAGTATCAGCAAGCTTTGTGATAAGGGCAACTCAGTCACTTTCAATTCTGAAACATGTGTTGTGACCAACAAGAAGAGCAACAAAGTGGTTCTCATTGGAGTGAGAAAACGAAATGTGTACCTAGCTGATTTCAACTTATCAAATGCAGAATCAGTAACTTGTCTTCTCAGTAAAGCAAGTCAAGATGAAAGTTGGCTATGGCACAAGAAGCCATATAACTTCAAGACCATGAATGAGTTAGTCAAGAAAGAATTGGTTAGAGGTATTCCTCAAGTGGAGTTTACTAAGGATGGATTGTGTGATGCCTGCCAGAAAGGAAAGCAGATTAAAGCATCATTCGGAAAGAAGCCTTATTCAACAATTGAAGAACCTTTGCAACTATTGCACATGGATTTGTTTGGACCAGTCAATGTATTGTTTATCTCAAGAAAAAGATTTTTCCTAGTAATTGTAGATGATTTCTCAAAGTTCTCTTGGACATATTTTTTGAAATCCGAAGATGAAGCTAGTGAAATCATCATCAATCACATAAGGCAAGTCAACAATCATCCTGACTTTAAAATAATCATGAGTTTTCTGCAGCTAGAACTCCACAACAAAATGGAGTGGTCGAAAGGAAAAACAGATCCCTTATTGAAGCTGTAAGAAAAAATGCGAGAAGAATCAAAGTTACCAACATATTTTTGGGCTGAAGTTGTGAATACTGCATGTTACACTCGGAATATTTCTTTGATCAATCAAGAAAAGTGCATGACACCCTATCAATTATTCAAGAATAGGAAGCCAACATTGAAATTTCTACATGTCTTTGGCTGCAAACTCTATATCTTAAGGAATCAAACTGATCAACATGGAAAGTTTGATGCCAAAGCAGATGAAGGAATTTTTGTTGGATATGTTATGGGAAAAGCATATAGAGTCTACAATCTAAGAACCAACATTGTTATGGAATCTGTACATGTTGTGTTTGATGATAAAAAGATTGAAGAACTGCAAGATGGAGATTTCCATGAAAGCCTCAAATTCGATAATGTTGAGATGGTTAGTGATGAAAGTGATCAAGAAATAGTGGCTAAGGATAATGCAGAAAATTCTACAACTAATAAAGCACATAATTCAACATCTGTCGAGTTACATAATGCTTCTTCCGTCGGTAGACAATCTGCCTCATTCCTCGGTAAACAATCAGCTTCATCCATCGATATAATGACCCGTATATTTTTATTATTATTTAAACGTGTAATTATGGAATAAATAACTAAATAAAATATGTGTATGGGCTTGGTCAGTGGATTATTACTCTGTCACTATGTGTATGTGATTACTAGTGTATGGATTTGAATTGCGTGGTTAATTAATGAATTGTATGATGTTGTATCATTGTTAAAAATGGTATTATTGCAGTTTTATTTCCATAAATACTTGGCTTGTTTCTAAAAATTTTTTTATGACTTTTTAATTTCAATAATTATTTTTAGGACTTTATAAAATTGAGAAATCAATATTTCATTAATTATTTATTTTTAAACGATTTTTGAGTGTGTTTAATGGTAAAATCCATATTTAATTATAGAAATCTTCAAAAATTATGACACATATATTTTATTAAGTTCGTATTATTCTGAGAATTTTAAAATTATTTTGGGAATTTTCGGAGTTAGTTTCACTGGCGCGTCGATTCGTTTAATTGATAAAAGCGGGTATAAATTACACTTCAGAAATTATTTTAAAACCACAAAAATTATATTTTTATTAACTTCAAGACATTTGTAATATTTTACAACTAAATTTTTAGGTTTTGGGTTAATTTTTATTTATAAGTTTGTTCGTTAGTTTTGCAAAAATGCGAACAAAATCTGAGGCTACAGTAGAAACCAGGACACGTGTCTAATTTTTAGAAAACTAGACAGAAACGTGGCAAGCTGCGTTTGGCTAATCAATTAACAGAAAACCCCTGTGTTCAACTCCATTTCTTCCCGATGGTTCTGTGACTTTCTCGAGCTCAATCTCTCACATTTCTCTCTATCGGTTCCTTATCTCCACCTTCTCCCTTTCTTTTTCCCTTCCCCAATCTGTTCTCTGTTCCCGGTAAGTGCGCCGCTGTTTTTCTTTCTTCTGGCCGCCCTGTTGCCGCCGATTTTCCGGCGAGGTAACGGTGGTGGTGTTACTCGATTGTACGTATTGGGCATGCTTGTATTGCGTGTATATATATGTATATGTGTGATTGGGCCGCCTGACTTTGCTGTTTTCCTGGCCGGATTCCTGTTGTTCTCGTCTCCGGCAATTCTGTCACCGCTGTTATGCACGTGTATACGCGTGTTGCTGTGTTCATATTGTTGCCTGTAGTCTGATTGTATGTTTTTTTGTAATTTCGATTAAATCGAATGATTATTCTAAAATCTTCCCCGTAATTGGTTGTGACAAACGTATAACTCGAATGATTTTTGTGATTATTACGAAATATACGTTTGATTAAACTATTCGGGTATGAAAATTTTGGCGAAATTCCGACACCGTCGAAATTATGCCGCCGTCGGCAATGATCTCGTTGAGCCGACGGAGTATTAGCAATGATGATTCTTGAGCCAAATAACGATTTATAATTATTTGGTAATTTTTTTCGAAATAAATAAATAAATGTAGTAGTTAAATATCCGGTTGTGAAGTTGGTTGGATTATGTGATTGGTTTGGGCTGAATTGATTGGTTGTGAATTGTTGTGTGATTGATTGACGTCGATTATTGTTCGACGGGTAGTCCGATAAACAAAGGAGACGGTGCCCAAATTTCGAGAGCATATCCTGTAAATTATCAGGGGGATATTCGTCGAGTGGCTATATATATATAGGTGTATTTTATATGAAACTTGATTGTACAATGTGATGAAATATTTTGCCAAATTAATAACCCTAATTTCGTAAAATTTCGAGTAATATTATTTTCTGAAAATGGATACCAAATCAATTTCGAGGACGTGAACTCTAATTGTTGTGTGTGGTATTATAATATGTAAAATTATGAGTCAGGTTTTGATATCAATTGGGTAGGTTGTTAGCGAGGATATGTCAAGCATACCTAGACGTCTAACGTAGGGTATTTCGGTTCTGTAGGTTCTAGTTGAAGGACTCCAGAAGTGAAGTCGAACTAAAGATAACCTAGTGATCAGTCGACAAGCATATCGAGATTCCAAGCGAAGGACCTGAACGTTGAAGTCGGATCCAGGATAGTCTGATAGTAAGGCAATAAAGCCGAGTGTCCAAGTTAGTTCAAGGTCGATCAGAGATAGTCGTAACGCTCTGCAAGGCAAGTACCCCTGACCATTCTTTTATGGTTCAGTACGTATGAATAGCTAAATATTTTATTCTCGTAATGGAACAGAAATGTTTTAAGTTACGTATCCCCTGTAGTTATAAATCACTATTTTTAAATTATTTTGGGGAAAAGTAACTTCACAAGGTACCTATCTCGAATGAAATAAATTGCGAACTGCGTTTTATATGTGTGCTGGTTAAATAAATGATTTTTAAAATGAGATAGGTACAAGTGTTTTGAAAACTGGATAAAACGATCAGATATGGGATACATTTGGGACAGAGTAGGCCTATTAAGGTGGTGTAAGAGGCTAATTCGGTTGCGCGCAATATAAAACCGATTAGTCCAGCAGGTCAGAGACCTAGCTAGTCTCTGAGTTCCGGAACAGGTAAATGGGATGGCAGTGGGAGCCGTCCAGTGTTGATAGCCTGATCAGCTGTCTTCACATATCCGTGAGTATCTGATTTGGCTTTGTGATTCTCGTAACGGAACAAGTAAGTTATATAATAGATTTGGAAATGAAAATGGCATGCTAGAATTAAACTCTGGTATTTATGCACAGCACACGACAGTTGATTTTGTTTTACAGAGCATGCTAGTTTTGATATCCAGTTTATACCTGTTTTACATGTTTCTGGCAAGTTATGAATTTTGTTCCTATGACTGCTTTACTTTAAATCATTTTTACTTGTTATTCATATAGTGGTGACGTGGTTATGGATAATTAGTGATTTGGATTATATTGTGTTTATTATTATTGTTGTTGGTGACGTCAACTCCTGACCCCAGAGTTGAGGCCGTCACAGTTGGTATCAGAGCTACAGGTTTGAGTCCATAATTTAGGTTAAGAATGGAGTCAAAAGAGTGCAAGAAGGTTTATGTGTAGATGTGAGTCAGCAACTCAATCAGAGGAGCGAGTCTATGAGTTTAGTTAAGGGTTTCAGAAGTGTAACCCTGACATTTGTTGAGGATTGACTGGAACTGCCCTCACCTAGAGTACGTTCCCTTCGTATATGTATTACTAGTAATGTTCGATAGAAATTTCTAGTTTCCCTCTCGGGAATTCGAGTCTGATTGAGAGAAATCAGCTTCTGAGTAGACCTTTGATATGTCAGCTGAAGAGACGCCAACGTTATTTTTAAATATCGCATTTTCTATGTCAAGGAATGTTACTAGACCGAGTGTGTGATCTCGGTGAGTTCAGATAGTATGATAATAACCGGTGGTTGTTTTGACAACCAAGTTTCGTGAATAATGTGGATCAGAACTGTGGTTTGTATCTTTGAACCCTTATACTCCTTCCTTGAAACGTATTTTGTTTCCAGAGTCATTGTTTCTTATCCTATAAGTTGCTTACTTTTCCTGTGAGAAAGTTGAGGACTTGGAATAAGCCACTTAGGGTTCTGTTGGTTCAATTATAAATCAGATTGTCTCCCTTCATATTTGTGAATCTCTATTTAAACATTGTTTCTTTTCTCGGAGATTCTATTGGTTGATTGGGGGCAAACAATGCATATGAGTTGACCATTTGTCTGTGTGGCAAAAAGGTCTGGTGGGATGCCACCAAAGTATGTGTTATGAGCTATGCGGTACTAAGACTGGCCATCTTATGTACTTGTATGGTTGCTCTCAGTCATACCTATATCTTTTTCACAATTTCTTCTTATTTGATTCCCTTGAGTTTGAAATTTCCTTTGATATTCTATGATAATGAATTTCTGCGATTGGATGGTCCTCGTTATTGAAGGCAAGTCAGAGTAACTGTCAGGAAGAAGGAAAGCCTTATATCAGGGTATTATTTACGAATAATGGTAACCGCGAGAGTTCAGGATCTAAGGATGGAGTTATAGCCTCGGGAAAAGTAAGTCAATGGTGGATGAACCGCTCGTGGGTGAAAAGAAATCCTTTATAGAGGAGTGATTGGTTGAAATTTGGACTTTGGTGCCTAGAAGAGCCCAACGTTCCTTCAATTGACCTAATTAAACAGTTTGTTCAAGGTGGGTGGTTGATATGGCCAGATAAGTCTCGTAGTGTATCAAATTAGTGTTAGTGTGATAATAGAGCAATGACCGGAAGTTGGTCAGTTGATGTTGTATGGAGGAGTCATGCTACGATGTTAGTTTCTTTGTATTTTAGTTTTCCTGAACTGTTATTGATTCTTCTATTGTCATTGTTGATATGATTGCTAGTGCTATTAATCTAGATTTCTTTTGTACATGGACCCCGATATTAAGGACATGGGTAATTTATTGGGCAGTATTTTCCTGATACAGGTGCACTGTTTAAAAAAAATGGTGATATTTTGTTAAATATTTTTTTATGTATTGAATAAACTCATTTATATATCTCAGGAAATGCTACCTAAGAAAGCTACCCAGTCTAAAGAAAATAGTAGTAGTTTTGCGAAGGGTCCAACTATAAATGAAATTCTAGATTTGTTGCGCCAGCCGTAGCAACAACAGTTGCAGTTAATATAACAGGTTCAGTGGTGGTAACTACTGTTGCAGCAGCAACATCAAGGAGTAAACCCAAGTGTTTGTTTCAAATCTTTTCAGAATGTTAACCCCTTTGAGTTTAAAAGTGAACCTAATCCAGTAACTGCTGGAGCATGGTTAAAAGAGATGGAGAAAGCTTTCAGGCTTGTCCAAGTAAGTGATAATTTTAAGACTAATTATGTAAGCTACTTCCTAAGGAATGAAGCGAATTATTGGTGGGAGTCAACCAGAGTGTGAGAAAGAGAAGGCCATGTTCCATGGGCTAAGTTTGCTGAGTTGTTTCTGGAAGAGTATTTCCCAGATGTTGTGCAGAGTTAATTAGAAATCGAGTCTCTAGAACTGAACCAAGGTGAAAGAAGTATGTGGGAGCATGAGGCCCAATTTACAAAAGTGGGCCGATTATTCCCTGAGTATATAAGTATAGCAATTCAGAAAGTAAGGAGGTTCCAACAAGGGTCGACACCTGAAATTCGCAGAGGAGTGGTGGCATTGCAACGCAAGACATACTCCTCTATGGTTCAGGCCGCCCTGGTAATGGAAAGTGACCAAAAGTTGACTGTTAAGGATAAAAGTGCTAAGAAAAGGAAGTCGGAAGGTGTTAAGGATATAGCAAACCAAGGAGAATCCATTTAAGGATTTGAGAATTGGTTTGGCCGGAGTAGGAGTAAGAGATTCCAGTGATAGAGTTTATTACAGGCTAGGTCTAGTGTTACTTCAGTTGCTTCCACTCCAGCCCAGTCAGTCAAGTGAGCAGTGGATTGCAAGTCCTGTGAAAGGAGACGTAGTGGTATGTGCAAGAAGAATGTGTGATGTTTCAAGCGTGGACATACGGGTCATTATACATCAAAATGTAATCCAGAAAATCCAGGAGTTATGTATCGTAATTATGGGAAGAGTGGCCATATTGCAAGAAATTGTAGAACGGTTATTCAAGATATTATATCTAAAAGGCCAACATCCAGCACAGTTAGAGATAGAATTTTTAAAAGAACCAAGAAATCAAGCGTTTAGAAGTCGGACGTAGTTGTAGTTGATCTGACACCCTTTGAGCTAGAAGAGTTCTATGCGATTTTAGGATCGAGTTGGTTGTCCTGCAGTAAGGTAAGGAGTGGTTTTTAGAAAAAGCGAAATGTAAAGTGTATAGAAGCCAATAGTAAGGTAAGTTTCTGAATGCAGAAGCAACATAAGAAGTTCTTCCAATCATGCTGGGAAAGGAGTAATAAGCTAAGAATATAAGGTAGATCCACCATGTGTAAGGATTGCGATTAGGATGAGTTATGAGCATTGCAAGGTTGATGATATCATGTGAGCGACAAGTGTATGAGTCGTCTATAAGGATTTAAAGAACATGGTGTATAAGGAATACTTAGAAAAGCACATTGTATTTATTGATAACATTCTCGCCTATCTAAGGGTTAAGGAAGGTCAAGTTGAAAGCCTAAAGAAATGTCTACAAAAGGTTAAGAAGTAGCAATTATACACTAAGATTTGAAAGTATAAGAACTTGATCAAAATTAATTACGAGCCATGGTTGTTTAAGTGACTACCCACCAAGAAGGGTCCATTCAGGAATAGATGTCTTGAGTAGAAAAGAAAATTGAATATTATTTAGGTCATTGAAGAGTTGGCGGACGAATGGAAGAAGTGAGGAATTGAAGATTCAAGTACCTGGAGGTAATGGGGAGTAATTGTAGGAGATCACCTTTTAGTCAGAAGGAATGGAAGGAATCAAGAAGTGTTAAGAAGAAGTTATGAATCAAGAATTGGATAGTTTAAATGGAAAGAAAAGTTGCACCCAAAAAGGACAGTAGAGGTATGTTTGGATTTTTCCGCTAGAGCATGAATTTCAATGTGACTAAGCTGAAGAGTAAAATATAAAGAGAAGCCCACACTTCTAGGGTCCTATTTACCTGGAAGCATTCGGGTGTACCAAAATACGATGAAGAACTTTTGGGCAACTGTTGATAAGTCGATGAAGTCTGCATGTTTTCCCTTAGTTAATGAAAGGTACCCTAGCTAACAGAGTTGTATTTGAATAAAATTGTGAAAAAGTATGAAGTCCATGTTCTTGTTGTGACTGATTGAAACCCGAGGATTCACTTGAGGTTTTGGATGAAGTTCCAGGAATGTTTGGGGATTGAGTGAAATATAAGTACCACTTTCCATCCCCAGACAAATGATAAAAGTAACAAGACGATTCAAATAATATGAGCTATATTAAGAGTATATATTTTGGAATTTAAAAGGAAACTGAGGTAATCACCTATCATGGACCGAGTTTTCTATGATAATAGTTACCCTATTAGTAAGAGAATGCTACTTTGCGAAGCCTTGTATGGACATAAGCGTGGGTCCTCACTCTATTGAGATAAAGTGGGAGTAGAGATATTTTTAAGACCTGAGCTAATTTAATACATCAAGAGTATAGTGATGTTGATTCAGAAAAGAGTTGAAACAGCTCGGGATAGACAAAGAGAGAAAGCGAATTTGCATCGAAAAAATATGAATATATAGAATGAGGATCGTGGTATAGGCAAAAGTTTTACCTTGAAATAGATTGGTTAAGTTTGAATAGAAGGGACAAGTAAAGCCCTAATTGTATTAAACCATTCGAGGTATAAAGAAATATAGGTAAAGTTGTCTATAAGCCGCAGTCGCAATATATATATAATATGTTATAAGTGTCAATGTTAAAGCGATATGTTTCTGATTTGAATCAAGCCATTGATTAGGAGCCAACGGGCTCTCATCTAAATTTGTTCTGCGTGAAATAATCGATCCAAATCCTAGATCGTTAAGAGGGAGTCCTTAGTAATGAATTTATGTCTATAGTGAGTATGCCTTGAATAAATCCTTGAGTCGAAAAGTCTACCTGGAAGTTAGAGTCGGAATTGCTTGACAAAAATCCTCACTTATTTAATTAAGTCAGATTCTGAGGACAGAATCTTTTTAAGGGGGAAAGGATATAACGACCCGTATATTTTTATTATTATTTAAATGTGTAATTATGGAATAAATAACTAAATAAAATATTTGTGTGGGTTTGGTCCGTGGATTATTACTCTGTCACTATCTGTATGTGATTACTAGTGTATGGAATTGAATTGTGTGGTTAATTAATGAATTGTATGATGTTGTATCATTGTTAAAAATGGTATTATTGCAGTTTTATTTCCATATATACTTGGCTTATTTCTAAAATTATTTTTATGACTTTATAATTTTAATAATTATTTTTATGACTTTATAAAATTGAGAAATGAATATTTCATTAATTATTTATTTTTAAACGATTTTCTGAGTGTGTTTAATGGTAAAATCCATATTTAATTATGGAAATCTTCAAAAATTATAAAACTTATATTTTATTAAGATCGTATTATTCTGAGAATTTTAAAATTAGTTTGGGAATTTTCGGAGTTAGTTTCACCCGCGCGTCGATTCGTTTAATTGATAAAAGTGGGTATAAATTGCACTTTAGAAATTATTTTAAAACCACGAAAATTATATTTTTATTAACTTCAGGATATTTGTACTATTTTATGACTAAATTTTTAGGTTTTGGGTTAATTTTTATTTATAAGTTTGTTCGTTAGTTTTGCAAAAATGCGAACAAAATCTGAGGCTACAGTAGAAACCAGGACACGTGTCTAATTTTAAAAAAACTAGACAGAAACGCGGCAAGCTGCGTTTGGCTAATCAATTAACAGAAAACCCTTATGTTCAACTCCATTTCTTCTCGATGGTTCTGTGACTTTCTCGAGCTCAATCTCTCACCTTTCTCTCTATCAGTTCCTTATCTCCTCCTTCTCTCTTTCTTTTTCCCTTCCCCGATCTGTTCTCTGTTGCCGGTAAGTGCGCCGCTGTTTTTCTTTCTTCTGGCCGCCCTGTTGCCGCCGATTTTCCGGCGAGGTAACGGTGGTGGTGTTACTCGATTGTACGTATTGGGCATGCCTGTATTGCCTGTATATATATGTATATGTGTGATTGGGCCGCCTGACTTTGTTGTTTTCCTGGCCGGATTCCTATTGTTCTCATCTCCGGCAATTCTGTCGCCGCTGTTATGCACGTGTATACGCGTGTTGCTATGTTCATATTGTTGCCTTGTTGTTGCCTGTAGTCTGATTGTATGTTTTTTTGTAATTTCGATTAAATCGAATGATTATTCTGAAATCTTCCCCGTAATTGGTTGTGACAAACGTATAACTCGAATGATTTTTGTGATTATTATGAAATATACATTTGATTAAATTATTCGGGTTTGAAAATTTTGGCAAAATTCCGACAGGAAACCCGTATTGGCACCGTCGAAATTATGCCGCCGTCGGCAATGATCTCGTTGAGCCGACAGAGTATTGGCAATGATGATTCTTGAGCCAAATAACGATTTATAATTATTTGGTATTTTTTTTCGAAATAAATAAATAAATGTAGTAGTTAAATATCCGGTTGTGAGGTTGGTTGGATTATGTGATTGACTTGGGCTGAATTGATTGATTGTGAATTGTTGTGTGATTGATTGACGTCGATTATTGTTCGACGGGTAGTCCGATAAACAAAGGAGACGCTGCCCAAATTTCGGGAGCATATCCTGTAAATTATCAGGGGGATATTCGTCGAGTGGCTATATATATATAGGTGTGTTTTATATGAAACTTGATTGTACAATGTGATGAAATATTTTTCCAAATTAATAACCCTGATTTCGTAAAATTTCGAGTATGCGTATTTTCTGAAAATGGATACCAAATCAATTTCGAGGACATGAACTCTAATTGTTATGTGTGGTATTATAATATGTATAATTACGAGTTGGGTTTGATATTGAATGGGTAGGTTGTTAGCGAGGATATGTCAAGCATACCTAGACGTCTAACGTAGGATATTTCGGCTCTATAGGTTCTAGTTGAAGGACTCCAGAAGTTAAGTCGAACTAAAGACAACCTAGTGATCAGTCGACAAGCGTGTCGAGGTTCCAAGTGAAGGACCTGAACGTTGAAGTCGGATCCAGGATAGTCTGATAGTAAGGCGATAAAGCCGAGTGTTCAAGTTAGTTCAAGGTCAATCAGAGATAGTCGTAATGCTCTGCAAGGCAAGTACCCCTGACCATTCTTTTATGGTTCAGTACGTATGAATAGCTAAATTTTTTATTCTCGTAATGGAACAGAAACGTTTTAAGTTACGTATCCCCTGTAGTTATAAATCACTGTTTTCAAATTGTTTTGGGGAAAAGTAACTTCACAAGGTACCTATCTCGAATGAAATGAATTGCGAACTGCGTTTTATATATGTGCTGGTTAAATAAACGATTTTGAAAATGAGATAGGTACAAGTGTTTTGAAAACTGGATAAAACGATCAGTTATGGGATACATTGGGGCCAGAGTAGGCCTATTGAGGTGGCGTAAGAGGCTAATTCAGTTGCGCACAATATAAAACCGATTAGTCCAGCAGGTCAGAGACCTAGCTAGTCTCTGAGTTCCAGAACAGGTAAATGGGATGGCAGTGGGAGCCGTCCAGTGTTGATAGCCTGATCAGCTGTCTTCACATATCCGTAAGTATCTGATTTGGCTTTGTGATTCTCATAACGGAACAAGTAAGTTATATAATGGATTTGGAAATGAAAATGGCATGCTAGAATTAAACTCTGGTATTTATGCACAGCACACGACAGTTGATTTTGTTTTACAGAGCATGCTAGTTTTGATATCCAGTTTATACCTGTTTTACATATTTCTGGAAAGTTATGAATTCTGTTCCTATGACTGCTTTACTTTAAATCGTTTTAACTTGTTATTCATATAGTGGTACTGCTGAGCAATTGATTGCTCACCCTTGCAGAATATTTTACTTATGTATTGCAGATGCCTAGGAGATTTTTGTGCGGTAGTCAGGGCGGAGTTCCAGCTCCTGTCATGTCAGGCTCCTCTGAGATAGTTGTGATGGACCAAAGATGGTATGTTGACTTGCTGTGTTAGGTTAGCTGCGTCATGATGATTGTTATAAGTTAGTTTGTGTTAGTTGTAATCTAAATCATACTTAAACCTCGAAAAGGTCTTGGTAAAGGGGTCGTGGTTATGGATAATTAGTGATTTGGATTATATTATGTTTATTATTATTGTTGTTGGTGACGTCAACTCCTGACCCTGGAGTTGAGGCCATCACAATCGAGATAGAAAGTGCATCATCCATTGGAACAATGAGAGAAGCTGAGAGTCAAAATAGATGACTTATAGAATGAACCCCATCTTTAAGTCAAAGATCCATAAACTCAGGGGGAGTTTCTTATATTCAAAACTCAATCACACATCAAGACAATAATGAGGCCTCTTCATCTAGAGCTAATCTACCACAATAGAGAAAATTGACTAGAAATCACCCTTTTGAGCTCATTATTGGTGATGCATCTTCTAGAGTTCAAACAAGGAAAGCAACTCAAGAAGAATGTTTGTATAGCAGATTTCTTTCTAAGAAAGAACCAAAGAAGGTAGAAGAAGCTCTGTTGGATCCTGATTGGGTTTTAGCTATGCAGGAAGAGCTAAACCAATTTGAAAGGAACAAGGTATGGAAGCTGGTTCCCAAGCCTAAAGGAAAGAATTCAATTGGCACCAAGTAGGTATTCAGAAACAAGATGGATGAAAATGGCATAGGTGTCAGAAACAAAGCTAGATTGGTTGCTAAGGGCTACTGATAACAAGAAGGAATAGATTTTGATGAAACTTTTGCTCCTGTTGCAAGACTTGAAGCCATCAGAATTTTCTTAGCCTATGCAGCCCATGCCAATTTCAAAGTCTATCAAATGGATGTCAAAAGTACCTTTCTGAATGGAGATTTGGAGGAGGAAGTCTATGTTATTCAGCCTTCTGGTTTTGAAGATCCAAATTTTCCAGAATATGTCTACTATCTTTTGAAAGCACTTTATGGATTGAAGCAAGCAACTAGAGTCTGGTATGATACTTTATCAAAGTTTCTCTTAGAAAATCACTTCACAAGAGGTATTGTTGACAAAAATTTATTCTTTAGAAATGTTAATGGCTCTAGTATACTTGTTCAAATTTATGTAGATGATATTATATTTGGCTCTACAGATGAAGAACTTTGCAAAAAATTTGCCAAATTCATGCAAAGTAAGTATGAAATGAGCATGATGGCAGAACTAACTTACTTTCTTGGTTTACAAGTTAAGCAAGTTAGTGATGGAATATTCATTAGTCAAACCAAATATATTTATGATCTTTTAAAGAAGTTTGATCTAATGGATTGCACATCTGCAAAAACTCTCATGGCCACTACAACTAAATTTGAATTAAACACTACTCAAAAGTCCGTGGATATTTCAAGCTATAGAGGCATGGTTGGCTCACTTCTGTACTTAACAGCTAGTAGGCCAGATATAATGTTTGCTACTTATCTTTGTGCTAGATTTCAGGCTGATCCTAGAGAATCTCATTTAGTAGCTATTAAGAGAATTTTCAGATATCTCAAAGGAACACCAAAACTTGGAATTTGGTATCCTAGAGATTCTGGATTTGATCTAACTGGTTATTCAGATGCAGATTATACAGGTTGTAAGATTGATATAAAAAGTACTATAGGAACCTGTCAATTTCTAGGAAATAAGCTAGTATCCTGGTTTAGTAAAAAGCAAAATTCAGTCTCTACTTCTATAGCTGAGGCTGAATATATTGCTGCTGATAGTTGTTGTGCACAGATCTTATAGATGAAAAATCATCTGTTGGACTATGGTCTACAGGTGAATAAGATTTCTATTTTCTAGTGATAACATAAGACCTATTGCAATTACTGAAAATCCAGTTCAGCATTCAAGGACCAAGCACATAGACATCAAGTACCACTTCATTAGGGAGCATGTGATGAATGGTACTGTGGAACTTTATTTTTTTCTAAGTGAAAAGCAGCTTGCAGATATCTTTACCAAGCCACTTGATGAATCCACCTTTACTAGGTTGGTAAGTGAGTTAGGTATGCTGAATTATTCTTAAATTATTTTTGATAATTTTACAAGTTGTGATGCAGCCAGAAACTTAATTGATTTTTTTGTTTTAGATGAAATTTTTGCTAAGTCAAAATTTACATCTCGACGGATGCTCATTATCCATCGAGTTTGATCATTCATCGAAATAGAATAGCTTGGTAAAAATCAATTACCTTTCTGGATTATCTTATACCCGACGGATAATTGCTTTATTCTCATCCGTCGAATTGTCTACATCTTAGCCATTAAAAGTACTGAATATTATCCATCGGATATACTTATAGTCTGTACGTATATCACGACGGATAATTGACAGAATTTTGACAGTTTATTTTATTTTTAAAACGGCTATTTTGGGCAATTTTGATTGGGTCTTTAATTTTTTAATTTAATTTTTATTCCATTTTAATCTGAGAATACATAAAAGCCTCACTTCAAGTTTATTTTAACTTTTATCATTCTCTATTGCAACTAACTGCTATCTTCTTCCTCAAAGCAAAATACTCTTTTTCACTGTAAATTTCCTCACTTTAATAATGGCTCCAGTTGTCAAAATCATGTCTCAGTCGGGATTCATCTATGAGAATAACAACTTCGCTGCTCTTGTGAACAAATAAATTCTTGCATCTGAAGACTTTCACAAAATGATGGACTTTGTGAAGGGATACAAACTCAGTTATGTCATGCTGGAATCACCCACAATCTATTGTGAAGTTGTGGAGGAGATATGGGCAACTGCTGTGTATAAGTCTACTGACAAAACCATAACTTTTACTCTTAAAGGTAAGCAATTATGCATTAACAATGATATAATTCAAGCATGTTTTAAGATTCCTGAAAACACTACTACTGAACCACACACAGATGCTAATTTAGTTACCATGCTTAATTCTATTGGCTATGCTCTTCCTACCACTAAGTTAAGTGAGAATAGAAAGCTAGGTCTTAGAAAAGAGTAGAGTTATTTGTGTAATGTAGTTACAAAGGTGTTTTCTAGTAAGATAAGTAATTTTGATTATGTCAACACTGCCATGCTTTATATGCTAGTTAATGATAAGTAGTATAATTTCAGTGATATGATCATGTTTGAGTTAGGTTACAAGTTAGGGGAAATTAAAAAGAGAGCTAAAAATGTCTATTATGCTAGATTCTTTATGATTCTTGCTAACCATTTTATTGAGGATATTGTTATTGAGAACCCAACCAACAAACTGGATTGTTGGGTTCAAGAAAGGAGAGTGATTACAGATCTTAACAGAGCAAGTCATCATAATGAGGTGCCCCTTTTCTATTTTCCAATCATGGAGGGCCCTAAGGTAAGTGAGGTAAGCACCCATGTCTCTACTATTTCTACCTCCCAAATTTCTTTGCCTTTGAGTATGCCTATGGCATCTGTGTCAATGGCCCAACAGATGTCTACCCAAGTCACCAAAACAAAAATTTCCAATTCCAAAACAAAGAAAACCCCCTCTGGTTTCTCTCAAAAGAAATTAGTTGCAAAATCTACCAAAACCAAATAGGGGAGTGTGAAGGGTGGTAAGATAGGTAAGGGACAGGGTGAACATCAAAGAAACCCCAACAATAAGGATGGAGAGATGAGTGTTCCCAAGCCTAGCCACACCACATTTTCCCAACAAACTGTGGTGATTAATAAGGAAATAAACACAACTCTAGTTTCATCCTCCCAAAATGATGTTACTATTGAAACAAGCTCCCAAACAGGATCACAGACCAAGAGGGTAAGGGACACAAGCTCACCCCAAACTTATGCCAGAAAGAAGAGATCTAAAACTATTAGGGATGCACAGGGAACACACACAGTGCAAACTGCAGCTAAAGACTCAGTCACTGCACCATCTCAAATTCAGTTTGATGTGGCTCCAATAAATGTGGAGTCACAGCCAAAATCTTTAGTCATAGAAGCACCATAAACACCAAACTCTCCCACAAATTCTCTGGATATGGATATGATCAACACATCAATCCCTGATTCTCCTTCTTTAACTCTGTTGGAGAAGCCAAAATCTAGTGCAATTGAGCATCATCTTTTAGATGATTTGTTAGCTCACTTGCCAATTCTTTCGGGAACTGTTGAGACATCTGTGCCCAAATTATCATAAATCTGCACAGAGTCTACAATAGTTTCCACTCCAAACTCTATCATTTCTTCTATTCTGGTGGATATTGTTCATCCGTCGGTTAGTGATTGTATCCCGATGGATGTGCCTAACAGCAGCCATCCGTCGGCTATCCTAACTACTACCCCGATGGATGTTCCTCATCCTTCGGTATTCACTACATAAACTAAAATTTCAAAAATTGTTACAAGTGTAGATGAGTTAGTAGTTGTACAATCACTCTTAAGACTGAGGAAATAGAGTGAATTGAGTGAGAGGCTGAGTTGCTCTCAGGCAAAAGGAGAGCAAAAGAGAGAAATCATGTAGGCTATTTCTTCCAGCCTGGCAAAAGAGAGTGAGAGGAGTTCCACCTTAGTAGGTGAAGGTGAGGGTGTGAGGGTGGTGAACCAAGGGGAGCCTTTGATGCAAGAACAGAGAGAAAATGAGAGAAAAGCATGTATAGTTGAATGGGAAGAGCCCATTGTAAGTGAGTTAATGGAAGTCAATGAGGCTGACAAGAGATAGCTAATTCAGCAAGAATATCAAGCAGTTTTAGATTCTGTTTCTTTTGAAGCTGAGGCATTTACTCACCCTGTGTCAGTATATCAAGTTCTAGCTGAACAGGATAATATGGCTGCAGAAAAGATGCTAAACTTGGTGCATACAACTGCTTCAATGCAAAGAGCAAATGGTGATGATGTTGATTATGGAACTGGTGGTTCTGAAGAGTTCTTTGGAGATGAAGATGATGATGAAGAAGAGCCAATGGACATAGGGGGAGAAGAAGGCCCTAGCTCCAGATCTAGCATGCCATCTTGGGCATTTTCCAAAAATTATGATGAACATCATTTCAAGTCCACTCTCTTTCATATAATTCAACAGACACAGACTGCTCTTCAAGCCACCACTAATGCTAGCACCAAGAAGCTTCTACAGGCACACCTCAACCCTCTACAACTACATCAAATACAATCTCTTCAACACAATCTGGATGTCACTTTAATCAAAACAGAGATTGACCAAGTCAAGAAGGATGTCTCTGAAAGATTGGATGCTAAATTTCCAAATACAACAGTGCTTGACATCAACAGACAGTTAAGAAAGAATTATAATCTTGCAACCAAAGTGGATTCCCTGGATACAAGACTAGAGGCAGTAGAAGCCTCTCTCACTGCCATTCATTTACATCAGGCCCAGCAAACTCAGTTGCTTCAAAAGCTAGTGGCTGCACAAACTTTAACCTCCACTCAACTTGATGCTAACAAAAAGGGGGAGAAAGACTCACTTGTCCCAGTTAGTCAAGGAGAGCCAATCAGTGAGGGGGAGGATGTGTTTCACATTCAAGTCATTCAAGTAATGGTTCCATAAATTACTTTACCAAAGCCACCAGTATTGGACAGCATTGATTTGATCTAAATAGCAGCTGATAAGCTGGATTCAAAGTCAAATATCAAGAAGCTTGATGTTGCAGCTGTTGAGAAGGAATTGGATGACAAGTGGAAGAAAATAGATGAAGAAATTATAAGGAAATTTGGGCCAATTGAGAAACCAGACAAGACTTTTCATCATCACTCTCAAGTCAAACAAATCTCTGTGAATGAAATGAGTCTAGGTAGCTTAGAAAAGGGCCAACCTTCATGCATAAAGTCTCCAAAGGCCAATTTGGTGGATCTTATGTTTGAGACTCCAAGTCCAGATCTACAGAAATGGTAAAGAAATCTGTGTGGTTGTTAGACACCCTCAGTTTACAGAAGCCAAGAAGGAAGAAAAATTGTTGCTATCTAATTAAGGGGAAGTTTGCCGGGAGCTTACTTATTAGTTAAATTGTTGCTTAAATCAAAGCTAGATAGCTTTGTACAGCTATAATATTTGATTTATAAATCTCATTTTTTATTTTTACTTAGTTTCACAAGGCAGAGCGAGGACTACAAAGAGCGGGTCTTGCACCTTTTTCCAAACCAGCACCTTCAAAATGGGATAGCAAGCCCAACATCCAACCGGACTAAGAATGGGCAGCCTCATGGGCTGCAGGGTGGAGTATGATTGAGGAAAAATAATCAGTTCAGCTATGGAAGCAGATAAACATCGATGAAAGTTGTTGTTGAAGTTTCGGACCAGACATTGATTTCTTGCGAAGAAGCAGATACCAAGCAGATGGAACTGAGCCAGGGAAACTGGAGGGCCAGTACTTTGTCTCTGTACTTTGTAGTTTGTTCAATTAGTGGTAAGTTTCTTTATTTATATACAGTAAGGAAGACTCTAATAAGTAGTAAGATTAAAAGAAAGTATATTAAACAAGGTCTCACAAGGTTTGATTGAAAATCGAGAAATAAGTGCAACCAAATTAGTGTTACTTATCAGGAGACCAAGTCTTACTAGGTGTACTTGTTGGCTCACTAAGTAAATACCTTAACTTGTATTGATTTGGATTCCTGGAAGTGTTCATATTTCTAATGCTTACAAGTGCAGTGCAGAATTTGAATTTTCAGGATTAATGGCCTAAATTCCAAACTTGAGTTTCGAGTGTCCATTTTCTGAGTTTAAACATGTTCTGGAAACCTCTTGAAACACCCTATAATCTGGTACTTTGATACTGTGCAATTTCCTGTGTTTTGTATGTCAAAAACCCGTGTCAAAAATTCATTTTTATGCCTGTAATTAATTTTACTTCAGTTTACAACTAGGGAAATCAAAAGTAGAACTATAAAGTAATGCATGCCATATTTTTAGTTTCACTTATGTATAGATCCACGAGAAAAATCATAAGTTGACTTTCGAGTATCTGTTTTGCATGATTCAAGATGTTTCGGAAACCTTGTGAAATATTCTAGAGTCTAATAGAAATTATACTTCTATACTGATTGGTGCTTAAATAATTATAGGCAGAATCTGAACTTTTGTAAATTTTATCGCTTTCTCTCCTTCCTTGTAATTTTTATGATTTTGCTTCGAACAACAGAGTCAATTTTTGTTTAGAATGCATTTAGTACTCTTCGTTTTCCCATGCTCTGAGATTGTTGTCACTTAATAGAGTATTTACCTGTTTAAAATACACTAAGTATCTTTCGAAAGCGAAGTACTAAATAAATTTAGCAAGTTTATGGATGGAGAAAATCATATTCTGAATCAAGTGTCAGAAGTATCCTTACTTAGGGCACTCGTTGATTCTCACATAGCTTAACTATACTTGTTTCGAAATGCCAAATTCTTATTAAATGATATTAATCTCAGTATTACCAGCAAAAGCCACGAGATTACGTCGGGATATTACCAAAATATAGCAGGACAACAGGTGACATTTTTTAAATTGATAATATGTATACCTAGGCTAATATGCATATAATCTTCTTAATTAATTAAGTTGAGTCATTTTACAGGAACATGATGGGTTAAGACATAAGCTCTCTGAATGTTAAGGATCTGAAAAACCTGGAAACCAAACTTGAGAAAGGACTTAACAAAATCCACTCCAAGAAGGTATAGTCGATATTTCATTCTAGCTCGATAATGATAAGCTAATAACATTTTTGTAGTAATCATTTTTCCTCTTACAATTATTCTTCATAACAATGCAGAATGAGCTTTTGTTTGCTGAAGTTGAGTACATGCAGAAGAGGGTAACATAAAGAATGGTGTGCAACAATGTACGACCAATTGCTCAAGGACATTATATTTTGTTGGATTTAGTGGCTTCTACTTAAGTTTTGTCATCAATAAAGGTTATTAATAAATGTCATGTTTATTAATAAAGGTTATTATGGAATTATATATCATCTAGGATTCAAAAATAAAAATAATATATTTAGAGTAATAATGAGATTCAAAAAGAGTGAAATCAAAAGTTGATGAAATTAAAAATAGCGAAATCAAAGTAGCACCGAAAAAGGTTTCGCTTAGTAATAAAGGTTTTTAATTTCGATATTATTTATGAATGTCATGGTTTATATTTGATTAATTACTATTATATTGTATTTAATGTTGTTTGATTGGTTTTTCATGTATGCAATGGTGTACAGATGTAAAAATCGCACCCAAAAAAAATTCTAGGCCCTTCAAATCTAACTTTATATAAAATTGGCGACTACCCAGAATAGTGACAACGTTATACAATTACGAATGACCAGTGTAGATATTCCTGCTGGCTTTATATTATGCTGGTTAGGGGAAAAAAAACTTCAATACACAAGTTAATGCCATGAGATGAAATCTAATGCACCAGTTCCTTGACAATCTACGTATTAAACTGAAAGGCATATGGCATAGCCTATTTGTATATTCGAGGATTTAACTCAACTCAAATAAGAATGTAATAAGTAAATAGTAGATCTATCGTCAGAGAGATCTCACAAAGTAACATCTGTCAAAGGGTTAAGAAACATTATTCATCTACAGACTTGAAGACTTAATTCACTGGAAGAAGCTCAAGAAATTGATCAAGCCTCAGTGATATAAATCAAGATTGTGGATTTAATCAAGTGACAGAGATCTCGTCAGGGTATCAATTAATTACAAGGATTTAATCTGAAGAAAATCAAGAGTATCAAGGTCAAGGCTTGAAGAAACGTCACGGAAGTTAGTCACTCATGAACCAGACAGTACATCGAGTGTCAACATTGAAGTGGTGGAATTGATTCATAATTGACAGTAATTTTCAGAAGATTTTCAGAAGAATGGTTGCTGCTCAAGATTAGTATTAATTCTCTATTAATTAATTAAGTCAACTAATTCAATTAAGAAAATAAATTATATCTGTAAAGATTAATTTATTGATTAATTGAATTAATTGATTAATTGAATTAATTGATTAATTAATTCAGAATTAATATTAAGGATTTTTAGAATTATTATTAGATTAAAATCTATTAATAATTCAGTAAGACAATGTGATTTGAACTACTATGATAATCGGTATGACAATTGATAGTCATACCGAAAGTCTTGCTAGTTCATTCTGATTGTCTTGCTAGCTATTGGGATTGTCTTGCTAGTTCAAGAGGATAGTCTCACCGAAAGTCCTACCAGTTCAAATGGATTGTCATACCAGTTCATTTGATTGTCTTGCCGAAAGTCTTGCTGAGTAAACTGGATTGTTCTGTTTACTTAAACAACAAAAATACAGCAGAAGACATTTATGATATAATTCAACAAAAACACAAGTCAAGAACTCAGCAGAAAACAAAGGCTCAACATTTTATTTTTCATCTGCTTTATTCAAGATCAAAATTCTAGATTGAAAAGTTAAATCCAATCCACTAGAATTATTTATCTTGTTCTTGTGTATCAATCTAGCGGATTAAAATCCCTAGAACTTAATCTCAAATCGCATTTAGCATTTGATCTTTTAATTGCAAAAATAGAAAAAGTTCATGTCGAATTTATTCTAGATTTGTAATAATTGATTTGAGATTAATCCCTTATAACCAATACCGTAGTTGTAACACCTTTCAAGTTTAATAAAAGTTTTATTTAACTTGAATTTTGTTTCCCATTTTTATTCCGCATTTTATTCGATTAAACGGTATCGTTTGCATTCAACCCCCCTTCTACAAACAAATTGGGACCTAACAATTGGTATCAGAGCCTTCTGATTAATGTACAAATCTAGATCCTAGACTTTTGTGTTTCTTTCACTTCTTGAATTTTTTATTCACTCAAAAAATTCATAATGACTACACAAAAAGTTGGAACCGTTAAAATTCCACTTTTCGATAAAGAAAATTATGTTATGTGGAAGAAGAAGATGCTACTGTTTTTACAAGTTGCTAATCCCAAATATTTGCAAGTGTTAAAGAAGGGTCCAAAAATTCCTATGGTTATTGAACCAGAGGTAATAGAAAATGATGTGGTGATCACCAAAGCGAGAACTTATGTGAAAGATCCTGAGGATTTCTCTCTTGCTGAAATAGAAGAAGCCTCCCTAGATGCTAGCCTTCAATTAATTTTAGTAGATTCCCTTAATCCCTTGATGAATAGACATGTGATGAATTGTAAAGATTCCAAACATATGTGGGAAACTATTGAGATTATTAATGAAGGCACAGAGGAAGTTAGGGAGAACAAGCTAGAAATCCTAACCTCTGAGTATGAATACTTTAAATCCAATCCAGGGGAAGGAATCACTGAAGTGTTTGAGAGGTACAATGCATTGATCAACAACCTGAACATTAATGGTAAATACTATTCCATCAGGGAGGTCAACAAAAAGTTCCTTTTAACACTGCCAACTCATCTCGAACATAGAATCACTGCCATAAGAGAAGCAAGAGATCTGAGTGAGATTTCTTTGGAAAGGCTCTATGGTGTGTTAAAGACTTATGAGTTGGAGCAGATTCAGCAGAAGGAAGTTTACGGGAAAGGAAGAGTGGTCAGCACGTCTACTGCTCAAGTAGCTAATGAACAACAACAACAACCATAATATCAACAACAATCTCAACAGTCAGAAAGAATGGTACAATCTTCCAAGGTTGAAGATAATGTGATAGTAGCAGAATTTGATCCTCCTACTACAAATCAATCAGGAGATTATTATTATTCCTTTGAAGAACTGGAGCAATTGGAGGATGAGTCAATGGCCCTGATTGTCAAGAGATTCTCAAATGTCATATTCAAAAGGAATACCAAGTTCAAGTACAAGTCCAACTACAACAGATTCCAGAAAGGTGGATCTTCATCCTCTAACACCAGCAGTGGTGGGTATAAAACAGGGATGGTTGATCGAAGCACCATTCGATGCTTCAACTATAATGAGTTGGGACACTTTGCCACAGAATGCAGGAAGCCAAAACAAGCAAGGAAGAACTCTTACGATTCTAATCAAAAGAGTAAATCTGAAAGGGCTTACCTGGCAAAGGGAAGAAGCTGGGATGATACTGACAGTGAAGATGAAGAAGTTGGGAATCTTGCTCTCATGGCTAGTGATGCAAACACCTCATCGTCAAGAAAAGAGGTAAAATTTACTGATGCTGAATTAGTTTATCATCTAGGAGGTTCCTTAGATTGTGCTCGTCGTGATAATGAATTGTTAAATCAACAAATCAAAGACCTTGAGAAAGAGGTCAATGAATTAAGACTTGTGCACATTAATCAAGATAAATTAAAAGAACAAGTATCTTTTCTAGAGAATAGAGTTGACTGTTATAGACAACTTGAAACTATTCTCAAAGACAAGATCACCGGTCTTGAGGCTAAGGTTAAAGCTTACTTTAATTCTTGTTCGAAGTCCAAAGAGTTTTACAATAAGCAAGCTGTTAATCAAACATCTGGTATAGGTTATGATTACAATGCTGCTATTGGAAAATTAGGCATAAACTCCCCTCCTCATGTCTGTGCTAAAGGCAGGGAAGTACCACATGTGCTTAAGGGTGTTGATGAACCCCTCTATAAAGAATCAATTGCTGAACCATTTGATGAGACCTCTTTTATTATTCAAGAAGAAATCCGTGCTGAAGATAATGCTAATGAGAAAGCTGTCTCCAAGTCAAGTGTGTCAAAAGTTCCAGTCAAGGTTGTGAAAGCAACTGAGACTAACTCAGACACATATGAGTTGGATAACACTAATGCCATGTCTACCATGCATAAGTTGCCTATTGTTAATCCCTCTCATAAAGCATGTGGTGTTCCTGATTGTATGTCTTGTGCTTTTAATCTGATGTTTGCTTATTTTAATGGTAAGCATGTTTCTAATGATAAGACTACTCCTCGTCAGCATGTGAATAATAGAAAGCATGATAGGTCTAAAACTGCTAGTCCTCCTAAAGCTAGAAAGGAGACATTTGTGCCTAAGCCTAAACAGAAATTTGTCAAGGCTGTTCACAAGGTCAAATGTTCAGTCTTTGAGAACGTTGAGAATATTAAAATTAAGAATGTTGTTTTGCCTGATAAAGGCCAATTTTACAAGTATGCCGGACCCAGCCAAGCTTGGGTTCCGAAGAAGGTCTAATCCATTTGTATTTCAGGGCATTAAACAGGTACAACCGGTAGTGTGGATTCTTGACAGCGGATCGTCAAGACATATGACCGGAGATAGAGCCCTGCTATCAAATATGGTTGAGAAAGTTGGCCCAGTGGTTACCTTTGGAGATAACAGCAAAGGTTTAACGGAGGGATATGGCTGTTTGCTAGCTGGAAATGTTATCATTGAAAATGTGTATGTTGTGCAAGGACTTGAACACAATCTGCTTAGCATTAGTCAGTTCTGTGACAACGGCTACAATGTTTTATTCGACAAGCTGAAGTGTCAGATTCTGCACAAGAAAAGTGAAAAACCCTCCTTAATGGGAATCCGGAAAGGAAATCTGTTCGTAGCTGACATGAACTCTGGAAGCAATCCTGAAGTCAATTGCTTCTATGCAAAGACATCGTCAGATGAGAGTTGGCTATGGCACAAGAGACTTTCTCATCTCAATTTCAAAACAATGAATTCTCTTGTAAAAAGAGAATTGGTAAGAGGTCTGCCTCAGCTAGAATTCTCTCCAGAAGGACTATGTGAGGCTTGCCAGAAAGGAAAGTCAAAGAAAGCAAGTCACAGAGGCACTGACACATCTTCCATAACTGGTGTTCTGCAATTATTGCACATGGATTTATTTGGACCAGTTAATGTTCTTTCGATGTCAAAGAAGTGTTACTGTCTTGTGATAGTTGATGACTATTCCAAGTATACGTGGGTTTTATTTCTTCACTCTAAGGATGAAACACCACAAGTTGTGATTGATCATATCAAGATGATTGAGTTAGATTCTAACGTCCCTGTTATAGCAATAAGGTCAGATAATGGAACAGAATTCAAGAATTCACTTCTCAATGGATTCTGTACAGACAAAGGGATTACCGGACAATTTTCAGCTCCTAGAACCCCTCAGCAAAATGGAGTGGTAGAAAGGAAGAATCGTATATTGATTGAAGCTGCAAGAACGATGTTAAGTGAATCAGGTCTTCCAATGTACTTTTGGGCTGAAGCTGTCAATACTGCATGTTATACTCAGAATCGAACTCTAATCAACAAAGACTTCATGAAAACTCCTTATGAGATTTTGAATGAATAGAAACCTTCTATCAAATACTTTCATGTATTTGGTGCCAGATGCTTCGTGCTCAAGGATGGAGATGAGCGTCGTGGTAAATTCGAGGCAAAGGTATATGAGGGTATTTTTGTTGGATATGGAAGAAGATCATACAGAGTGTATATCATTGATCAACACAAAGTAACTGAAAGTGTCAATGTTATATTTGATGACACTAAACTCCCTAGTATCCAAACTGAAGATCCTTCTGAGAAACTGAAGTTTGATGATATGTCAGATTCAGAATCAGAACATGGTCAAGAACCTGAGGTTGTTGCTGGTGAAGAACCTGTTAATCATGATGATACTCAAGGTAATAGTGATGGAAACTTTGGCAACAATGGAGATACCACTGCTACTGATGGAGAATCTTCAAGTCAACATGGCAACAACTCAGGGGGAGATGCTAAAGGATCATCTAGTAGGACACAACATCCAAATGAGTTTCAAGGCGAATCATCAAGATCAAATCTTCTAAGACAGACTGTCTGGAATAAAGCTCATCCTTTTGAGTTGATTATTGGTGATCCAGATGTTGGAGTCAGAACTAGACGTGCTACTCAAAATGAGTGTCTGTTCTCAGGATTTCTTTCTGAGATGGAACCTAAGAAGATTGAAGAAGCACTAACTGATCCAGATTGGGTGATTGCTATGCAAGATGAACTCAATCAGTTTGAAAGTCAACAAGTCTGGAAACTTGTACCTAGACCTACACACAAGAAAACTGTTGGTACTAGGTGGGTATTCAGGAATAAACTAGATGAAGATGGTGTAGTTACAAGAAACAAGGCAAGACTGGTAGCAAAAGGGTATTCTCAAGCTGAAGGCATTGATTATGATGAAACCTATGCTCCAGTGGCTAGACTTGAGGCCATCAGGATATTTCTGGCATTCGCAGCATTCTCAAACTTTAAAGTTTATCAAATGGATGTCAAGAGCGCCTTTCTGAATGGAAAGTTGGATGAAGAGGTATATGTAGAGCAACCTCCTGGTTTTGAAGATCCAGATCATTTGGATTTTGTCTTCTTTCTTTTCAAGGCTATCTATGGGCTCAAACAGTCTCCAAGAAAATGGTATGACACTCTCTCTGAATTTCTTATTGAAAATAGCTTTATTGGAGGTGTCATAGACAAAACTCTCTTTTCTAAAAAATATAAGAATGATACTATATTAGTCCAAGTCTATGTGGATGATATAATATTTGGGTCTACTAATGATAATCTCTGTAAGAGATTTGCTAAGTTAATGCACAGCAAGTTTGAAATGAGCATGATGGGAGAGCTGAAGTTCATTCTTGGATTACAAGTAAATCAAAGGTTAGATGGAATATTTATTTGTCAATCCAAGTATCTCAAGGAACTCCTCAAAAAGTACAATCTAGAGGATTCTGCATCAGCAAGGACTCCATCAACTACAGCTGTCAAGCTTGGACCATGTGAAAACTCCATTAAGGTAGATGTCACAAGCTACAGAGTTATGATTGGCTCGTTACTCTATCTTACTGCAAGTAGACCAGATATTATGTATGCTACATGCTTATGTGCAAGGTTCCAAGCGGATCCTAGAGATATTCATCTCGTTGCTGTTAAACGAATCTTAAGATATCTTAAGGGAACACCAAATCTAGGTATTTGGTACCCTAAAGAATCTGGTTTTAACCTTGTTGGATATACAGATTCAGATTACGCAGGAAGTGTTGTTGATAGGAAAAGCACCTCAGGGAGTTGTCAATTCCTAGGAAGCAGGCTAGTCTCATGGTACAGCAAGAAACAGCAAACAGTTTCCAACTCAACGGCCGAGGCTGAATATATTGCTGCTGGAAGCTGCTGTGCTCAGATCTTGTGGATTAGGAACCAGCTACGAGACTATGGCTCTGTATTGAACAAAATTCCTATTTTATGTGACAATACAAGTGCAATAGCCATCACCAACAACCCTGTGCAGCACTCGAGGACAAAGCACATTGACATCAGGTATCATTTTATTAGAGAGCACGTCATGAGTGGTACTGTTGAACTATTTTTTGTTCCAATAGAAGAACAAATAGCAGATATTTTCACTAAACCACTTGATGAATCCACATTTACCAGATTAGTTGGTAAATTGGGCATGTTGAATAGTTTTAGTGATTAATTTAGTTAATATCTGAGATCTGTTCTTGAATGAATTTACAAATTAATTTTTCATAAATGAAAAATTCATTTGCAAATTTATTTTATCATTCTATCATATGTCTTGCTTATTTCTATGGAATTTTTTATTATCTTATCTTATTTATTTACTCAAATTGTTAATTTTAATGTCTCAGAATATTTTATTTTCTCTAAAAATATTTTTCTATGAATTTAAGTTGTTAAAATTCAAAAGAAATCTATTTTTGGACTGAAAATATTATTATCTCTGAAATATTTTAATTATTTTAATTATGTAAATATTTTCTGCCATATTCATTTCAGTTTTCTGTAATTGTAATATTTTATATATTTTTTGTTTATGTTTATGTTTTTTTTAACAGTTTTTATGTTAATTATTCAGTATATTTAAAATACTTAATTTATTTTATACTAGAATGACAATCGGCAAGACAATTAAATTGTCCTGCTGAAAGTCATTCCAGTACTAATACTTGTTTTATTTAATCAGTTTAATTTTATAACTGGCAAGACAATCGGTATGACTATTGATTGTCATGCCAGTAATAAAATTAATATCAGATATATTATGTTTTATTTTGTACTGGTATGACAATCGGTATGACTATCAGATTGTCATACCAGTTATATATATTTAGTATTTATTATTTTTATTACTCCTATTTCTTCTATTTTCTAATTTGTTTTTGCCTTGTAAGACTATCGGTATGACAATCGGTGAGACAATCCCGGATTGTCATACCAGTTATACTACTTAACCTGTTTTTGTGTGTGTATTAAGTTTCATCAGTTCATTTTCTTTGTTTTTCAAAAATTTCAACAGTTTCTCCTTCTTTCTCTCTCTCTCTTCGATTCAACCACAGTCACCATTGTTTCTTGCTCGAGTTTTTACTCAGCATACAAAAATCATCACTCCTGTGATATATACATACAAGTATATACATACAGAAGTGTTGTTGGATTTTTGTTAAAAAATCAATCAAATCAAAATCAGTTTCTGTTTTTTGATTTTGGGTATTATTAATTTTAATTTCAATTTCTGTTTTGTGTCTTTTGGTTTTTCAAATCTGTGTTTGTGAGTTAGGAATTTTAACGAGATACATTCCTGTCTAAATTTTTCGATTATAATTAATTTAATTCGAATTATTAAATTAAGTTAATTAATTCGAATTTTCTTAATATTATTCTTAAAATTCTGAAAGTGTGTGTCTTATTATTATTTTAAAATGGCTCTCAATTTCCAAATTGTCGCGCATAATCAGGTTGGTTATTTTAATCCGGAAAAATGTGATGTTGAAAAATTTAAGCCTGGGATTAGATTTTTAAATGACCATTCGATTGTTAGCTCTGCTATTAAATCAAATGTGATTTTAAATGTCGATCTTCTTAGACTGATTTGCACAACCTCTACTGTGGCCGATGATTCAAAATCTTTTTCATTCACCGTGGCAAACACACAGTATGTAGTTGATGAATCAGTCATCAATCAGGTGTTAAATTTTCCATTGGACAATTTCTGTAATTTACCCTCTGAAAATGATATCACAAACTTTTTCCATGCTATTCACTATCAGGGGGTGATCAATTTAACCAAACTTTCTAAATCCAATTTGGTGTCTGAATGGGATATTTTCTTCGATACACTTTCTAAAGTGTTTGCCAACTGCACTAAATCCAACTTTCACAACATCACTTCCACTCTGCAGTATATTGGTCTTGCGGTTGTTTTCAATCAAAGGATCAATTTTGGCAAACTACTTTTTCCCATTCTCTTGAGACGTCTCACTACTGCTTTACGTGATCATTCTACAAATCGTAGGGTATCATGTTACTATGCTCGTTTTCTCATGCTTATAGCAGATCATCTTCTCACACCTGAACACAAAGCCCTTTTTGCTAACTCTGCAGTAACCGAACCCCCTCCAGTAAGCAAAAAGATTTACACCCGCCAAGACACAACATTTAAATTCATGCAAGTTCCAGTACTTGTATCTGCTTTCATGGCCACTTATATTCCTTTACCTATTTTCAATCTTCCCGGTCATGAACAGCATCCTCAACCTCCAGTGGTTCAAGCCACCCAGGCTCCTCCAACATCAGATGTCTTCCATTACAGGTAGTAATTCCTCACTCTCACTCCATTCCTACTTCTGTTGAAAGACCCCCAGTGGTTGATAGGGCTGACCATGAAGTTGTAGAACCACAGCTTCAATCCCAGGTCATAGAGCCAAACACAGAGTCACATACTATCTCAACCTCTCCCCCACTGTCTAAAATGTTACCCAGAAGATTAATAGGAAGTAGTGCATTGTTAAATATGAGTGAACCCTCAGCTCTGCCTCCTCCAAAGAAAAGAAGAACTTATACTAAGGCATCTGAAAGCCCATCCTTGTCCTCCCAACAGGACATGGACTTTGAAATGGCCGATGAACAGTTACTAGAGACATTCTCTCAACAGGATGAATCTATTGAAATTCGCCATAGGGCCATGGCATCTTGTACTGAGTCAAGCACAATTCCATTACTCACAATGGAACCATACATATCCACAGATGATACTCAGGACACAGAGCGAGGAGTGCACATAGAGTCTGTTACAGTGCCTGCCATAGTTACGGCAGAAGAGCAGTCACATGCTTCTGAGGGAAAATCTGACTCTCAGCCACCCTTAATAGAGTCATTTTCTCCCCTCCCAGATCAAACACCTCTGGCTCCCTCACGGGATTCTCCACTCGCAGATTTATCTGGAGAAAGTGGAGGGCAACTCGGTCAATCTATCCCTGAAGCAATTCAAACATCTATTTCACATGGAATGATAGGTTTGACTGAGGATCGGGACTCGCGAATTCCCATTGCACCACCACTGACCTCTCTTGAAGAGGCTAGGGTGATTTTAACTACAGGTACAGAAGAACAGCAACAGGAAGACTCCTCACGAGCAATTATATTGAGAGAAACACAAGCACGTGAGGTGAGTGAACCAAACACGAGTGAAATTCAGGTGAGAGCACACACAGACACTGATACTGTAAACCTGTTAGCTCAAATTGATGCTCTAAAAGAAGAACTTGCTAAAAGCCAAGCTGAAGCTCAAGCATTCAAAGCACAAGTGGTTGAACGGTCTTCTTCTTCCACCTCTGTCAACAATCAGCTGGCACTCATACGGAATGATATCTCAGATCTCAAGAACACTGTCATACCAAAGCTCAATTCCATTCAGGAAACTCCAACTTTATCAGCTGATGACATTTCTGACTTCTGCTCTCTACATACAAGGATGACTTCTCTTAAAGATTTGGTTGAAATGAATCATTCACTGGATTCCTCTAGATTTCTGAAGATAGAGACAGGTATGGAACATCTGAATGAAGGGATGAAGCACCTGTACTACATGATCAAAAATTCTCACTGTCCCAATGAAGAATAAAGAACTTACTTTGAAGGGCCGTCTAGTGGAGGCTCAGGCTCGGGAGGTGAAGGAGGTCATGGAGGATCTAAGGGAAAGTCAGTAGAGGATCCCTCAACTAAGGGGGAGAAGAAAGGGAGTAGTGGAAAGGGGAAAGAAAAAGATACCTCTGCTGGGGACAAAGGAAAGGCTGATGATGTCTATTACAGTGGAGAACAGGATGACTTTGACATTTTTGACATTCCCACTGAACCAGTCTTGGAAGATAAAGATGGTTTATTTGAAGCTGAAGAGGAAAGTGATTTTGGAGAATGGGAAGAGGAAGTTACAGTGGATCCTATCATTGAGAAAGAGTTTCAGCAGCAGCAGTCAGAGATGAAAAGAAAAGAAGCTGAACTCAAAAAGGTCTCTCAGATCATTGACATGAGGAAAGACATACAAAGAACAGAAACTCTTCAAAAGCAACGTCTTCATGACATTAAGGCTCAAGAAAGGAGAAGAGATGTCAGACTGAAGATTGGTGAGAAATGGGATGAAGCTAGAAGAGTACTTGATATGCCTCAGCTGAGCACTAACAATGATAGACAGTTCCTACATCTTCTTGACAAGCTGGAAATCTCAAATCCTAACAATGACATGTACATGAATGCTATCAAGACTGAAGTCTCAAGGATCACAGCTGCTTTTGATAGATCCCTAAATGAGATGAGCATTTTTGTATATTGTCAGAGTGAAGGATCTTTCAAGGTGTCACTTCATCTGTTTGAGAATCGTTCTTTGTCAGAGATTTGGGTTCTTCTCAACAAGGTAAAAAGAAGCTCAGAATTGAATGAAGTTCTTCGAGAAAGGCTTAAAGAGTTTGCCAGCAGGGCTAGTCCTCAAGTGGTCAACAATCCTCATCAGGTGAGATTCTTTAAGTCTGATTGTCTTCAAATCTGTCAGCTAGATGTACAATCTCTTAAGGACTACTCAGCTAAGCATCTGGTCTGGATGGAACATCATTTAAGAACTGCTGGATACTCATCCATGTTGAAGACTCAAGCTGCTGATTTGATTCAAGCTTATTGTGAAAAGAATATTAAAAGGTACAATCAGATCAAGAATAAGCTGAATTCAGTTGGAGTTCAACCAGTCAGACCAGCAAGCTTCACTTCAGAAAAGGATCGTGTCTTTGACAAAGAGTTACTTCAAGATTTAGAAGAAGGTGAAGTCAGAAGAGAAGACAACTGAAGTCAATTAGCTCAAAACTCAATGTAATATGATTAGAGCTTTATGAATCAAGATAGTCTAATGTAGTTATATGTTCAGGCTAGAGGAACATCTATCTTGTATTCTCTTGTATATTTCTTTTGGAATCTGGAAAATGTTAAATATAATCCAGAACTTTTCTGCTATTTACTTTGCATTACTGTTTATATCTTTTTCTTATTTGTTAGTTGAGTTATCCTCTAGGTATTTGTTGTTATTGTCTAACAAGCAAATAGGGGGAGATTGAAAGGCATATGGCATAGCCTATTTGTATATTCGAGGATTTAACTCAACTCAAATAAGAATATAATAAGTAAATAGTTGATCTATCGTCAGAGAGATCTCACAAAGTAACATCTGTCAAAGGGTTAAGAAACATTATTCATCTACAGACTTGAAGACTTAATTCACTGGAAGAAGCTCAAGAAATTGATCAAGCCTCAGTGATATAAATCAAGATTGTGGATTTAATCAAGTGACAGAGATCTCGTCAGGGTATCAATTAATTACAAGGATTTAATCTGAAGAAAATCAAGAGTATCAAGGTCAAGGCTTGAAGAAACGTCACGGAAGTTAGTCACTCATGAAACAGACAGTACATCGAGTGTCAACATTGAAGTGGTGGAATTGATTCATAATTGACAGTAATTTTCAGAAGATTTTCAGAAGAATGGTTGCTGCTCAAGATTAGTATTAATTCTCTATTAATTAATTAAGTCAAATAATTTAATTAAGAAAATAAATTATATCTGCAAAAATTAATTTATTGATTAATTGAATTAATTGATTAATTAATTCAGAATTAATATTAAGGATTTTCAGAATTATTATTAGATTAAAATCTATTAATAATTCAGTACGACAATGTGATTTGAACTACTATGACAATCGGTATGACAATTGATAGTCATACCGAAAGTCTTGCTAGTTCATTCTGATTGTCTTGCTAGCTATTGGGATTGTCTTGCTAGTTCAAGAGGATAGTCTCACCGAAAGTCCTACCAGTTCAAATGGATTCTCATACCAGTTCATTTGATTGTCTTGCCGAAAGTCTTGCTGAGTAAACTGGATTGTTCTGTTTACTTAAACAACAAAAACACAGCAGAAGACATTTATGATATAATTCAACAAAAACACAAGTCAAGAACTCAGCAGAAAACAAAGGCTCAACATTTTATTTTTCATCTGCTTTATTCAAGATCAAAATTCTAGATTGAAAAGTTAAATCCAATCCACTAGAATTATTTATCTTGTTCTTGTGTTTCAATCTAGCGGATTAAAATCCCTAGAACTTAATCTCAAATCGCATTTAGCATTTGATCTTTTAATTGCAAAAATAGAAAAAGTTCATGTCGAATTTATTCTAGATTTGTAATAATTGATTTGAGATTAATCCCTTGTAACCGATACCGTAGTTGTAACACCTTTCAAGTTTAATAAAAGTTTTATTTAACTTGAATTTTGTTTCATATTTTTATTCCGCATTTTATTCGATTAAACGGTATTGTTTGCATTCAACCCCCCCTTCTACAAACAAATTGGGACCTAACATAAACGTTATCACAATGAGACTCTTCTAGTATGAATTCATGTGTACATTAACCCATCTACCACTTTTTTAAAATTATATTTATGGATATATGCAGATATTTATATAAAAAATAAGAAAAAAAAATAATATGGGGTCATGTGCCCGTAGGGATCCTAAGGTAGATCCGCCTCTACTGGTTGGCATTAACAAGTCAATTGCGCTATTTGGTTTGGTTCCTTCTAATAAAAACAACGGTTGATTCGTGTAATCGAAAGACTGATCAAACCAAGTCACATCATCACGACCTACATATGTAGCATCCACCTATTATCTGGTGGGCCACATCACGTTAGATGACCCCTTCCACGTAACAATAATATATGATTAAGTTGTTCGTCAGAGTCAACGTGAATTGTGACAAATAATTGTAAGGAAAAAATATATTATATGTTTGATGCCATTAGATAATTTAATAGAGTAATGATAACTTTTGTCAAATTAAAAGCTTTTACAGATCAATTTTGCTGTTAATAAAATCCTGATTTTCTTTAATGTACGAGGAGTTCTCCATTTTTTATTCTTATTCATTTTTTATTAGGGATTTGACATATTTCATATTCATTCAGCATTTTTATATCTATTTTTTCTCTTTGATTTTCTTTAGTAACTTTTTGTTCCATTATTTATCTACTTTTTCGAGAGTTATATATATAAACAAAAAATTAAAAGGTGATGGCAGGTTTTAGGTGTTGGGTTTTGTATGCAAGAATTGGTCGAAATTCTTGGTTGTTAGATTGTGTGTGTGTGTGTGTGTTTCTCTTTTTCTTTTCTTTTTATCCCTTTTTAGCCAAGTGTCCCCTATATTTTTGGCTAGTGACTTATGAGGACTATATAGACATATGGGAGGCGGGGAAAGGATACGAAGGATGACAGGGTGTTTGGATGGAAAACACGTATAAAGTAGGGTAATGGATAAGATCGTAATAGGAGCCTACGTCAACCTTCGGTTAGCGTAGGTCCTAGTTTCTTCCGGGCGCAGGTCAAGGTACATTATCCCATGAATTTGTAAGGGAGAAACTTAGGGAAAAGACCTGGGATTTTCCTTGTAGATCTATTATAGGCTAAAAGGGAAATGTTCTGTAAGCATCCAATTATTATAAAACTTTCAGTTGCCCCCTTAATAAATGGGGCTTTCTTTAGAAAGATGTGGAAAGAAATTATCGTGAAATACGGGATTTAAAGGAGTTAAATGAATCAGTGGTAAGAGAAAATATAAGGAAGAGGTAACAAGGACGTGGCTTAAATTGAGACATTTAAAAAAGGCACGAACATCGAGGGGGTGAATGACATGCGCCCACTTTTTGCTTTAAGAGGTCCCATCTTAAAAAAGATTCAAGATATGACTGTTCATTTCCTTTGAAAGCGGGGGAAGTTATAATATTTCAAACACATAATCATTCATATCTTACTTCACGTTTACTTTCTTATTTCAACATAATCTTAAGCAAGAAAAGTGGGCTCACTATTGGAAGTATAGAAGAGCTTACATAGACTTAAAGCTAAGGATGATTTTAGAAAAAGAAATATTACTGGTTATATATTATGACTTTTCTTAGTCCACTTATATTATGAAGCCCATAATTTTATTTTTATTCAGTCATTACAAATAATTTGCTAATTATTAAGTTGTTAACTTCTACTAATTTGCCAAATACCGTTAATCAAATGTTGTTGCGATAATGAGATTATAGATATAGAGAGAGAAATTTTGCTAAGAAATGAATATATACTTAACGATCGATGAATTTGATGACAAAGTTAAAAGAAGAAATTTTTAACTATGATCGTGCTTATAAAAATTCCCGATTTTATTTATCAATTACTAATTAATCCTCTGCAAGATACGTGACCAATTCAATTTCTGAAATCCGAGTAATCTCTATATATTTTTCTTAATCGGTATATTGAAAATTAATTTTTTGATAAAAATAGAATTTCAATTAAATTTAAATAACTATAAATTATATAATATAATATATATATATAAATTACTAATAAAATAAAGGTACTAAATTATATATAAATATTAATTTATATATTCTCGAGTTCGATTCCCACAAATCACATCTTTAATATAAATATAAAAAATAGGGATAGTTTAGTCTTTTCAATGGGACTTTTCAATTTCTAGAATACTATCACCATGTTATTCTATTATACATATAAGGGATAGATAGATTAAATAAAATTAAATAATATCTGATTTTCTAAAACTCGGGAGTGCTCGAGTACTCGGGGATACTCGGACTCGGACATATTTTTAATCTGATTTTGATATACTCGGTTTTTTACTCGACTCGGGTCAAAATCGGGCAAAACTCGGATTTATTGAAAAAAATACCCAGTTTTATAAGAAAAAATTTAACTGAATATTCTGAATACATATTACTCAATACATTCATCGAGTCAAACCGAATATTGAATTTTGAAAAATTTAGATCACTATCTTTAAAGGATCGGGTTTTCAGGATCGGGTTTTCTTATTGTGTGCCCAAGGCACTAACTCCGATGAGTTTGGTATATTTTGATTGTTCCTCTAATTATAAATATTGATGGACCCCCTGCATTTATAACAACTCCACTAATAAAAATACACCAAACTCATAAAATTTAATGTTTATTATGTGTTATTGGGCACGTTGAAACCGTTAGAGGATATACCAAGAGAGATACACTAGACAAGAGCAGAGTAGACGAGTAGTACAATAGCCAGCAAATAGCATTGTACAAGTGTACTGGATATTACCAATAGTAGTACAAGTTTCATCCTCCCAAGTCCCAAGTACCTTTCAACCTATACATACAAAATCTCCTTGTATCTATCTCCCACTCCCTTTCTCACCTTCTCCCGCACTCTCATTCCCCACGCCAGTATCTCTCTCTCTCAATCTCTCCTCACTCTACAACTCCTCTCTCAGTCTCTCCTCTCTCTCCCTCTCTAGAAATCTCTCTCTGTCAATCTCTCTGGATATCTCCTCTCTCTCTCAATCTCTCATCTCTCTCTCTCTTTAGAAATCTCTCTCTGTCTCTAATCTCTCTCAGCAAAGATGATGCACATGACGTTCTACTGGGGAACAAACGTGACGATCCTCTTCGATTCATGGAAGACCAATTCAATTACATCCTACGCACTCTCTCTATTCGCTTGCTTTCTAGTCTCCGTTTTCTACCAATACATGGAGGATCGGAGAATCAAGCTCAAGCTAATCGCATCATCGCCGCCGCGATCTGCTCTGAACGTTCCGTTGATCTCCGAAAAAATCGGCGGCGGCGGAACGGCGGCAAAAATCGCCGGCGCGGCGATGTTTGGTATCAATTCGGCGGTCGGATACATGTTGATGCTGGCGATTATGTCGTTTAATGGCGGGGTGTTCGTTGCGATTGTTTTAGGGCTTTCTGTTGGTTATTTAGTGTTTCGAAGCGGCGGTGATGATGATCGTGTTGTTGTCGTTGATAATCCGTGTGCTTGTGCTTGAATTTGAATTATGTATCTTTTTAATCATGTATTATTGGTTAATTAGGATTATGTATGTGATTGATGTATTTATATACATACAAATTTTATATCTAATGTTTCGTGGTTAAATTGTTGTGAGATATCGATAATTAGATCGAAGATGTTGTTTAGTTTGATTTGATCGGATGAATTTTATTGTTTTGTGAGTGTGTTCTGTTAGATTTTGTATATTGGAATTGAATTTAGGGAGGTTGGGAGTTTTTTGTCAGTGGATGTGTAAATGTTGTTAATTAGCGGAAATAAGAGAGGACGTGACACGTGTGAGTGTGTTTAATTGGTAAGCGGAAATTAGAGAGGACGTGTGAGCGTGTTTAATTAGTAAGCGGAAATTAGAGAGGACGTGTGAGCGTGTTTAATTAGTAAGCGGAAACTAAGATAGGCTGGTGGATTTAATTTTATGTAGTGTAATAATGGGGGCATTGAGTTTGAGCAGGTGTTAGTGATCCTTGAAGGACTAGAGCAGTTGAGTCTATTGGTTGGAGTTGCTTGTTTGTTTCTGGCAAATGGTGCCATTACAGGGCTGTAGTAAAGTGGTTTCAGAACTTGTTTGTTTGGACAAAAATGTGCTGGATATGCCTATATGGCTATATATATGTATATTTCAAGGGGTGAATGTGTATATTGAATAGTACATCTTTAAATTGTAGGTCCAAAATATACACACAAGTGGTAGTATTGTAATTAAACTGAATCGAAGAACGATTTATCACCAAATATTAAGAGAATGTTAGGTCAAAACGAGTCGAATCGAGTATACTAATAGTTGAAATAATTTTAATTTGAAACCAAGTAATCCGTGGAGATATGCTTAGCTGCAATTTGGCTACCAAATTATGGATCATTCTGAACTGGCAGTGAACAAGCTTAGCTAGTTTTGTGAAATAATTCGTGTAGTACAATAATACTTATGAGGAAAATTACAAACTACATCAAGAAAGCATCTCTCGTAACACCATGTGCCTATCTTCAATAGCTTTGATCACACACTAGTTAGGTGTTTTGTTGCTTCACGGTTTATCCAATCTAGATGATATTTGTTTTTTATAACGGAATAAGTAGGAGGCTTTTTTGCTTGTACGTGGAGAACATGACAACATATTTCTGTTGCAGAAAAGATCTGAGCTCAACAAGTATGTCCCTCTCCCTCTCTGTTACTCGGTGTTAAAAGAGTATAAGATCTTCCGTGTTAAAGAGTATAAGGTTTTATAGCGACTAATTACTCAACAACTCAAACATCTAAATTTACTTAAGAAATAACATTGATCTAAAACTATGTAATTTAGCTGAATAAAAAAATCATACATATATTAATATGTCATTAGAAAATATTAATTAAGCTCATATTGTTTGGATAACGCCATTTCAACCGGTTATCGATACCTTTTTTATATTATATTTTTATTCTTGTTCCCGTTAACATTTGTGAGAATTATGAAAAACTAACGATTCGAGAGGGACAAGTCACATTCATTAACAACATGAACTGATGTTCAGGGATAGTAAATTAATTCGATGCGACGGATACCCGATTCGAAATCCGAAATTTTGAATATACCGAACCCAAAATTTTGAATTTGGATTTGGATTTAAACGATACCTAACCGATACCTGATCCGAAATCCAAAACCTAATCCAAACCCGATCCAAACCCGATTAAAATCCAACACATAAATAATATATTATATATTACATTTTTGATATAAACATGTATTTTACATATTTTTATTGTATTATTCAAGTAACAGTAGATTAATGTCAAGTTTGTTGGTGAATTATAACTCTTTATTTTGATATTAAATTTTATTATTTAAGATGTACTTTTCAAATATTTACAACAAAAATTCATTTGTGATAGGAATACTAAATATATATGCCTTTTAATGTGTTTGACTATTTATTAATTATCGTATTTTAATTTTACCTAATATTTAAATACAATTAATGGTGTTTGCATATATAAATAATATTAAATTTGACTATAATATTCATAATCTTAAATACCCGAAAAATATCTGATCCGATCTGAAACCCGACAGATTTGGATTTGGATAACTCGAAAATATTTAGATTTGAATTTGGATTTAAATTTTACAATATCCTGATTCGAACCGAACCGTTGTCATTCCCAGCCGATGTCTGATGATGTTGGTTGGCGGCTTGGTACAAGTTAGTTTATAACCGATAATATTCTTGACGTGATTAACATACACATGCACACAACAAAACTTGTACACAATCAAATTTAGGAATGAACTCCCGTATATAAACCACACCAAGTAAATTTGATATTACATATAGAGAAAGTTTTAGGGTCTTGGGGTTTTGCCTTTTCATCTAGAAAAGGTTGTTCTAAAATCTTTTTTTTCGGGTTCACATAAATCTTTCACATATTACATGTCCACTTTCTTTGAAATCGAAATCGAACCCTAATTAATGAGAAAACCATCATCATTATTCAAATGCCTTTGATCTTTGCATTAGAGATTCCATCTTTTTCAGGTTAGTCTCCATTTCTTTGTTTTTTTTTTTTGCATTTGTTTCTGCTGTTCTTGAAAAATTACAAACCCGCAAAAAATTAAAAATTTGTGCCCCTAATTTTTTTTCCGCCTCTAAATGATTTTTGATTGTTTTTGCTCCTTTATAATTCTGGGTTTGCATTATGCTTCTCTGAAATGCAATGTGCTCTGACTATGAGAATACAAGTATGTCAATTCTATGGATTTGGATTGATTCTTGATGTTAATGCTCAGTTTTATTCCAGGAAAATTCGTAATCTTGATAATTATTGTTAAAATGTGCACTAAGGATTCGGGGATAATCTAGTGGTAAAGGTGTGACCCTGTGAGTCCTCTTTAATGACCATGTTTTGCTTTGATGATGTTCTAGTTGAAGCCTTTCAAGTCAATTTCAAACCAATTTGTGTATTTATGGCATGTTCTTGTCTTATGATCAATTTTCTACTGGAACAGGTGGTCATGGATCTTGATTGGTGGTCATCTTTCGCGTGTCCGCCAGAATCACTTGTGCATCCGTTTTTATTGTCCCATGTTAGTTCATTTGTCGACAATTCACTTCACCATTCGAGATACTTTTACATGCCTGGGAGTATGGCTATTCATGATGCTTTTAACTGTATGTCAAAGTTTACCGGCGCTTTGCTTTTGTGCTTTGCCAGCAGGTCAAATTTTAATAGTAATCTCCACTCTCTAGGAGAACCTCTTCATTCAAATAGAGGAAGCTGTAAATCCTATACAAGGGTAAATTACATTGCCTCTGCAAGACATAACATATTGATAATGGGCCGCACTTTCAGAGTAACAGGAAAAACTTTTGTCCCTGTGCTTTACAAGTTTACAAATTCCAGTCTAAGAAAACTGTGTGAACAACCGGGACAGCTTCAGTCAATTTCTGCACCGTCATTAGCTGTAGCTTTAGTACCATTATTAGACAAAGTGTCCATAAAATTAGAGAATATGTTATCTCTTCAAATGGAAAAGGAAAGTGCACCTGTGCTGAGTTACACAGATCAGAGTCCCTGCACAGTTGAGAATCAGGGATGCGACAATCTTTGTTTCACCGGGAAATTGAATGGTTCAAGTCATAGAGTTGAGCCAAGTACTGGCATTGAGTTCCCAACTGTGTTGGACAACGATATAGCTCAGGAGACCAATTCTTCCGGGCTTTCAGAGGTTATTATTACATTTTTGTGTGGTCTTTTATAGCTTCATTTCCATATTCTAGCATATTGATCTAACTGTGCCTCACCAACAAAAAACTATACCATTATCTACATTTATGAACCTCAGTTGCAAGTCAAAAACAAACCTCATTCTGACAAAAGACAAAGAAAATAGGCAAGAATGTGACAATTATTATCGACATGTGTAACTGTTACACCATGTACACTGCATTTCTGCTATGAAACCAAAAATTTCTGCCAACCCTTATATAATTCTTTATCTTGCACTAAAGGTTCTTGTTGCAACTGGATCAAGAACGATGAGAATAATTAAGATCAAGTCTTTGAAGGTGTATGCGTTTGGTTTCTGTAAGTAGTTTATTGGTTGATTCTTTCCTTATGTATCAAAACTAGAGTGTTTATAACAGACTAACTATTTTTTCCTTCTACTTATAGATGTTCATCCTTGTGATGTATGTGAGAAATTGAGTTCAAAGTACTCTTCTATTACAGCTAACGAATTAAATAAGCGTCAGAGTTTCTATCAAGATCTTCTCAGGTATTAAAAAGTGTGTTCTTCATTATTCGATATTGCTACTCCAAGATATCTTATCTTTATCATAGAATATTTTAGTTGTGCTATTTTTTTGAACCACTATAATTTTCAACGTATTTTACACAGGACCACATGAGTAAGAGTCTCAATGTATATGAAAATCATAGAGAACATTAAGTAATGAAAAATTTCTGGTGTATTATTGTTAATTTCAAATCTGCGCAAAAAAAAAACAGTTCCTTACTGCAAAAAAAGTTTATAATTTGTAAATACTTTATCATCTAATATCGTAATGTTCAGTTAAGTGAATACAGTAAAAATAGTCTCTGGGCTTGAGGTGAAATAGTAAAGATACTGATTGATCTTTCCAAGGACCTTTCCTTTAAATCTTTTGGCATGGCTGTTTTTCGAAGAAAGAATGTGGAATATGGTGTGTAGATGTACAATCATAGATATGTAGACTGGTTTAAATCTTATTGCTAATTGCTATGTGAACTGAAAGTTTTCCTCATTTGCATTAATTTTCGACAAAAGATGCTGCTGCTTTACATTGTTCTCATCAGAAATCCTTATGTGGCTGCCACAGGGAGGATATTAGCATGACAGTAAGACTTGTGGTTAGAGTTAACGGGATAAAAGTTAGTACAGTTAAAAAGTAAGTGAAACTTTCTTTCTCCAGAAAGCATGTCAATGCTTCCTGTTTTTAATCAAAGTGCAAATTTGATTCATCAACCGGCTGTCAATACTCCCTGTTTATTGTTCTTTTTGGTTTCTTTTTCACTGATCTTGTTTTTTGGAGTCCACTTGAAAATCCTCCCTCCCCCACTGATTATATGTGTAAATATTGTAAAGTAGGTTGATATAATTTAGTCCCAGTAGTGATCTATGTGTTTCTTATGATTGTTTATGTCATATATAATATAAAAAATTTACATAAGTGAAGTAATCGCTTAAAAAGCCTTGACCCAAATCTTATTCCAGAAGAGATCCATTTATTACTGGTTTTCCTTATTCGAGTAGGAGATGCCAACTTCAATTATCTGGTTGTTGTAGCTAGCTGGTAGAAAGTAGGATCTTACAATTTCTATTGTTGTTCTGTTTCTTGCAGTGCTTTTGAAAAATCTCTTCGAGCTCGATTGATAAAGGTAAGGCATCTGCTTATGAAATTTCTTACTAAATTTGTAGAATTATGGTTGCCAACTCCTGAAAATTTTTTGATTTATTTTTAGACAAACCCCAACACAGATTTAGAATGCCTAAGAAGATTTGGTTCTCTATTCTCACAAGATGCTCCAATACGCGCGGTAAGGTTGATGCGCGTTGTAGTTCTTGTTAACATTTCCCTTTTGTGCTAGGTAGAAGGGTATTTTACTTGGTAAAATAACACTTTTCAGGGAACAACTATATACTTTAGGAGAACAGTGGATGGTCATTTTATCACGGAAGGTAAGTTCCTCATATCAGGTGGCTCTTTGCTATCTCCATTGAATTTACAGTGCAAATGCAGTCTCATCTGCCCTGTGCCCCTTGTAGTTTTACGCAAGTTTTTGGCTTTGATAATATCGGCTACTTTTCGTGGTCAAATACTTAGTATGATAAACCAACTTGGTCCAGTTCAGTTATTTACATGTTAGGAGGAAATACTGAAGTACGATTTACGATAGATATATAATATATGCAGTTGGAGGCCAACAAATTGGAGCAGTTCATAGCAGGGACTTGTGTAGTAAGTCTTTCAAATTTTATATCTTCTACTGCTCTACCCGTATTTACATTTTTCTTCCCCGAGTATAGATAGGAACCACTGTGGCTTGCTAAATCATATATAATATATAGAAAAAATGTTCAAATTCTGAATTGACAATTATCTAATGTCCAGGGGCTTTCTTTGACATGTACATAGGAGATGTTCCTGTTTGTGCAGAAACAAAAGATGAGATAGGGAGAAATGTGGCAACTATATTAGGACATTGCTAAGGTAGTTTGTTTAGGTTAAAACGCAGAATAGCACGTCACATATTTGATGTATGTTGGCGGTAATGCATCTTGCTCTGGACGCGGTAACAGTGCTTTTAATTAACACACATTGGAGGAAATAGCATACCACTGAATCCTGCTACACTGAGACTTTGTTGTTTTGCTGCTGGCTGCTGCTGCAGGAGTTAAATTCATCGACTTTGTTCTGTTCTATATTGTAACGTCTTTTCCCCATCTCTAAGATAGGCTGATACAAGATAGATTATAAATTAGTAGTTGAAGAGAAATAACGCAGAGCTCATTTATTTCTTTTTCCTGTGTTTTCAATTAATCTGGACTCTGGAAATCATGTCTTTAGTTGTGCCTGAGATTAGAAATGCATCTAGTTGCATAGGTGTATTCGGTATCAGTGAACAATGGCTGATTTTCCGAGAACAAGTATGAAAGATGAAATCTTTGTTTCTTAACTTAGGGACCCTGATTAGTGTATGAACTAAATATAATCATAACAGTTCTACCTACACATGCAAAAGCATAAAATCAACTTACATCACAACCTTAAACTCACTCAACAGTTATCCCTCCAATATCAAGTGAATTCAACTTCTTGGGTCTTCTATAGTACCGCAACAGAAGAGAGCAACCAACCACACTGACTGATGATGCTGCCATTGCAGCTCCAGCTATCCAGGGTGGCAAGCGGAATCCAGTAGACGGGAAAAGTACCCCAGCAGCAATAGGAATTCCTAGGATATTATAACCCAAGGCCCATATGTAGTTCAGTCGGATTCTTGTAAAGGTTTTCCTCGAAAGATCAATGGCAGTAATCACATCCTCCAGGTTGCTTTTCATAAGAACTATGTCAGCTGCCTCAATGGCAATGTCTGTACCAGCACCAATTGCCATTCCGACATCAGCAGCCACGAGGGCTGGTGAGTCATTAATTCCATCTCCCACCATTGCCACAGTATAACCTGATCCCTGCATCAAGGCATCCTCGTTATTGTTGTATCAGTATTAGAGGGCACGTACTCTAAAATATAGCCTCTTAAACAAAACCTCAACATTTCAAGTTTTTATTACCTGCAATTCCTTCACTTTTTCAGCTTTATACTCGGGTTTAGCTTCTGCAATGACTGTGTCAATTCCAGCTTCTTTCGCTATGGACCTGGCAGTTCCCCAGTTATCACCTGTCACCATAATACTCTTGACATTCATAGATTTGAGAATAGTTACGACTTCACGAGCACTGGGTTTTAATGGATCAGATATAGCAACAACTCCAGTCAACTCCCCGTTTATGGATACAAGAATCCCAGTTTGAGCCATTCCTTCAGCTTCTGCGAGCATTTCCTCAGCTTCAGTTGGTATACTGATGTTGAGATCCAACATCAGGCTCTTATTTCCCACAATAATCTCTTTATTACGAATAATGGCTTTCACACCATGTCCAGTAATAGATTCAAAGTCTCGAGCTTCTGGCCAGACAAGATTTTCCCCATCCTCTTTAAATTTCTTAGCATATTCTACAATCGCCTTCGCCAAAGGGTGCTCGCTATTTACCTGATACAAGTTAATCGTAGCAGTACTTATGAAATATAGCAAAAAACATAATTGCTGAGGCAAGTCATATGCTTAAAAGCTGTTTAAAGGGACATCCATTTGACAGACCTAATGCAATTTAATTTAGTGACCCCGAGGCTGTTGTAGAATAGAGTAATTCTAGTAAATATGAGTTCTTAGGCCAATGGAACAAAAATGTAATCCTTATAAACCAAGAATTTACCTCAGCTGCTGCGATCAAATCGTAAAATTCTCCAAGTACCATATTTCTAAGAAGTTTTGTGTTAACTACCAGTGGCTTGCCCATTGTGAGAGTCCCGGTCTTGTCAAAGACAATGCAGTTCACCTGTGATGATAGAAATTAAATTTCAGGTAGCTTAATAGCATCTTCTAGGATATCTGATATCAGTTTTAAAGTTCAAAGGGAGTGGTTGAATTTATTCCATTTGAATGTAATAGGATACAATCTTCTTTAGCATATCATCATGAAACTCTAGCAGTGAATGATGTTGAAGTCTGACCTTATGGGCACTCTCTAGGGCCTGGCCGCCTTTGATCAGAATACCTTGAGTGGCACCAACTCCTGTACCAACCATCACCGCTGTTGGGGTTGCCAAACCAAGAGCACACGGACATGCTATGACCATGACAGAAATGCCAAACTGGAGCGCAAGCTGGAAGCTATCCATCGAGGATGGAATCCAAGATTTTGGATAGCTGTTAAATTTGCCAGCTAAAAACCAAGAGAGCCAGGTGATAACAGATAGGGCGATAACCTGCAGAAATCAAGAATCGTTAACAAAATTGTGAGACCTAAATTCAAGTGTATAGTGTACTCTCCTTATTTTAGAAACCATCACAAAGTTTTTACCATAGGCACAAAATATTTGGAGATGCGATCAGCAAACTTTTGTACCGGAGCTTTAGCCATCTGTGCCGACTCAACAAGCCTAACAATTTGCGACAAAGCACTCTCTGAACCAACGTGTGTTACCCTAATATGTAGCACCCCGTTCTCATTCACAGTGCCTCCAATCACCGTGTCACCCTGTCTCTTGGCCACTGGACGAGCTTCTCCTGTAATCATACTCTCATTCACATGACTTTGTCCCCAAACAACAATACCATCTGAAGCTACTTTGGCCCCAGGAAGGATCTTAATCATGTCAGTCCGTTGGATTAATCTACTGTCTATTTCTTCCTCATTCTTTACATTTCCTTCACTGTCTAAGGTTAACAGTGTTGCCGTCTGTGGAGCCAAGTTCATAAGTTTGGAAATGGCCTCAGAAGTCTTTCCCTTGGCCAAAATCTCCAAATATTTTCCAAGAAGAATAAACGAAATAAGCATTGAGCTTGTCTCGAAGAAATCTGTTGCCTCAAAATGTGGAGAGGTAGCAGCTCTCAAAACCATGTAAACAGAATAAAAGTATGCTGCATTTGTTCCCAGTGCAATCAAAACATCCATATTTGCAGAACCATGCCTTAATGCTTTATAGGAGCCAGTGTAGAATCGCCTGCCAATGATGAACTGAACCGGAGTAGCCAGTATCCACCTCATTAACCCACCAAGCTCCAACATATTGACAACTTTTCTGTTCAATACATGCTTAATTCCAGGTATATACATGAAAACCATGGATGATAAGAATATTGGAATTGTAAAAATTAAACTCCATAGGAAATATCTAAAATATTGTCTAATTTCCTGTCGCTTATGCGCATCTCTTCCTCCTCCCCCTTCCCCTTGTGGATATAGATATGCCTTATATCGGCCTGATCCTGTCGACTGAATGCCTTGAATGAAACTTCTTGGTCCTGTCATACTTGCATTGTAAGAAACAGAAAACTTTTTGAGCTCAGAATCAATACCAATATCTTCAACTCCTGGTAGTGCTTTAAGTATATTTTCAATGATTCTTGTACATTTATCAGTTTCTATTCCATCAACTTTCAGTTCAATTCTGCTAAGATCTTCTCCTGAACTGACTAGTATGGCCTCAAATCCAGTGTCTTCAATTGCCTCCAATATTTTATCCTGAGTCACAATCTTCGAATCATATCGAACTTGAGCTTCTTCAGTTGCTAAGGCTACTTGAGCTTTGTGTATGCCAGGAAGAGCCTGTAAAGCAGATTCGACAGTAGTGGAACAAGAACTGCATGTCATTCCCTTGATCAGTATTCGACATACTTTTGTGGATTTATCGCTATTCACTTCTTCCATCAATCTGGCACTGAATCCAGCATCTTCAATGGTCTCTCGAATCGTTTCGTCCTGCTCACCATCACACAAAACAAATTTATACCACAAAAAAATAGGGGTAATTGCCTTGAATTGCATTTTATTTCATCATCATTTTTATTTTTTCCCTTTTTACTTAAGCATGCATGTCTCTTCAAAATATCTACTACAGTAGCACCGCATGCTCTTCAATAGGCCGGAATTAAGTTGGCTAACCTAGACCGCAACCCCAGCTGAACTTCAAAATTTAGTTGAATCTATGTTTTCAACCCCATACTTTTAGTAGTTAAAAAATCAGCCCCAGCTAGCATCAAAACTAATTTTTAACTCAAGCTATAACAAAATTCTGGCTTTGCCTTCAACATGAACAAAGAATGGAAGTAAAGAACATAAAAAGTCACCAATTTACTCAAGTAGACAGGTTCAAGAGGGGATAACTATCCTCTTGATCACAGATTCGTGACGGAAGAAAAATTTATGATTATGCCTCCTGGGTCAGAACATGTCGCGGTTCACTTACATGCGATTAAAAAAAGACGGGGACACTTACATCAATCAGGGAGGGATAAAACAGGACTTGAGCGCGATTATTAAGCACATCAACAGCAGCATCTTTAATACCGGGAAGGCGTTTCACCGCCTTCTCGATAGAGGCAGCGCAGGCGGAGCAAGTCATTCCGATAACCGAAAACAAAGCAACAGACTCCGATCCTCGAAGCAACTTCTCATGCTCAGGTGTAACACCTTTCGGCATTGATGGATAATGTGGAGTAGGCGATAAATCTCCATAGTTTTTTTGTCCAATGCATGATAAAAATCTCGCTGCCATTAAAACTAGTCACTTCGAAATTGAATTTGCTGCAAATATGTAAAATTTGTGTACTTCTTGCGTTACGCATCATATATAAATTACAACATGTTCCCGGGCCATTCTGATTTCTGTTTGACTTGATATTATTTAAACCCTATACAAAAACATTATATGTACTTGTACGTAAAAGACGTCAATAATAAATTATTCTAACGAGAATAGACGTCAGTGCTTGAAATTTAATTAACATTACCGTGTATTTTTGGTATTCATATAATTTTACGCAAAGATAAATAAATATGCAACTTGAAAAAAAAGGATAAAGGGAGTTTTGTGGTTCAGCTTGTAATCGAGTCAGAACCCAATATTGGTTCAGAGTTTCGAGTTCTAACTGATCTTAAAACAGCAGGTTTTTTGAAAAATACGTTTTTTTATTTTTACTATTTTGCAAAATTACGTTTTGCAAAAAATACGGTTTTATCGTATGTAACATCATATTTAATCATAATTAATTTCAATTATTTTTTAATAAAATACATTATTTTTTTGTTACAGGCAGTATATATTCAATAACATTTTCCGAAAATAGTAAGATCGACAAAAAAGACATTGAAAAATAGTATATCTGGCAGTTCCTTAAAATATTACTATAACTTATTAGCGTTTTCTAATAATTAATCACACGCGGATATATCAGGAGTCAAATTCGTAACATTCCGTAAAATGACACGAGTTTAATCATTGAATCGACACTCTAACAATCTCCTGGCAACTATAACTTATAGTTGTTATGTTAAAATAATAATATTCAAAGTTTCGTATAATGAAGAAATTTAATATTACTGACTAAAGAATTTAATTTTTTTTGTAATAAAAGAATTTAAATTTCATATTAATTATATCTCAGGGAATATGCCACGGATAATATGTTCTAGTATTATTATTTGATATGGTCATGGCTAGCTCGCTGGCTAGTTTAATATATTTTTGTTCTGATTTTCTTTGTAGATTCTGTAATTAAATTTTATTAATACTAGCTTAAAACTCGTGCGACGCACGGACTGCTCAGATTTTTTTAATATTATATAATTTCTTTTAAAAAAATTGAATTCAATTCTAAATTTTGTTCATTTAAAACTTTAAATGATATGACTTCATGATAATTATATTAGTAGACGTATTCGTTCATAACTTTTTTAGACATCTAAACTTATTTAAAGTGATAACATTGCATTGATTAGGGGAAAATATTATTATAACAAAATTATTATTTTATTGAGGGTAAAAAAATAATGTCTCCATTATGTTGGTACCTTAAAAAATAATATTTTAGCATGGTGATTACTTAATCGATTAACTATAACTCTATAAAAGATATTTGAAAAAGACAATATTACCGATTGAACGATATAGTTTTATTGATAATTCAATGTGTATTTTTTAAAAATAATATTTAAGTTTTAATTAAAATTTGATTTGTTAGTTCACATCAATAGGATATGAATTATACTTAGTTTAATATTAATTTGATTTATCCCAAATAATATGAATTATAATTTAAATTGATAGAAGAAGTTGAATTTAATATAAATTATAATGATATAGAGTTCGATATAAAATAGAATTGAAATTGGTAAAACAATTGAGAAAGTTGACTTCAATATCAATTAGAATTAGAATTGATGGACCCAATAATTAGAGTTAAAATAATTAAGTAAGACTAATTAAGTAATTTGAGTAAGTACCAACCGATCAATTATCAAACTTTTTAATGTTAATATAGTATAGATAGATATAATTCACATCTTTCGCTGTTAATACGCAAGATCAATGACGTTAACAAGCCACCTCACTTATTAAATCGGTATTTAGTTAATGGATTGAATTGGATTAAAAAATTCAACCGTCCACAAAGTGTTCTATAAATTTAGTTATCTCAGACAAGTCACGGTCTGTAGGGTGATGTTTAAAAATACCCATTTTTGGGTGTAATGGCTGAAAATACCCATTTTCAAAATACATGGCTGAAAATACTGTTTTGGATACGTATTTTGTAATTGGGTAAGTGTAATACGCATTTGAGAATTGGGTATCTAAGAAATTACTAAAGATACGCATTTGTAGTTTGGGTATTACCATTGAGATAAGTATTTGCCAAATGCGTATCTTAAAAAAAATAAAAAAAAAATAAATTGGATACCCATTTAACAAATGCGTATCTAGTACAAAACACGATACCCAAATGACAAATGCGTATCCAAAACGGTATTTTCAGCCATTCACTTCCAGAATGGGTATTTTGAGCCATTTACACCAAAAAATTGTTATTTTTAACATTTTTTCCGGTTTGTATGTTGAAGTGCCTGTTTATGTGTATGATCCAGAGAAACAAGATATAGAAATCAAGAAAAATGATGTATGATTCAACGAAGATACCAATTTTCATCAACTTAAATACTAAAAATGTAAAACCAAATACTGATATTCTGATAAGCTTGCAGTAGGGATATTAGTACATGCCATGATGAAATCGGTTACAGCTGTTTACCCAAAAGTGATGGTCTTGAAAATCCAGATTCTAGACACAATGAACATTTTGAATCTTGGTAATCAACATGTACGGAGATCACTCAATTTCCTCAATCCTAATGCTTGTACTTCCAGGTATCAATTGATTGCAGATTGCTTCAAATTGTTGCTTCTTGTACTCGTACTCGTGAATTTCAGCGTTCTTGTTTGTGTCTAGCCATTTAATAGCCTCGTTGAAAGAATAAGTAATTATCGTCTTAGAAGAAGCTTCAAGACTGTGAGTTCTTTCAGCAAGGTCCCTCATTTTGTACACAAAATCCCTAAATGCTTCCATTGCGTCAACCTTTATCTTGTACTCCTCATCTTCAACCTTGAATTTTTCAGCTTCTTTTACCATCCTTTCAATCTCCTCCTTTGTAAGTGTTCCTCGTTTGTTGATCTTAATGTTATTCTTCATTCCAGTTGGCTTATTCTCAGCAGAAACATTTAATACCCCGTTAGCATCAACCGTAAAGGTAACCAAAATTTTAACTTGGCCACTTGGGGCAGGAGGCAGGCCAGATAACATAAACCTTCCTAGAAAATTGTTGTCTCCCGCCTTTGTTCTCTCACCTTCGTATATGTCAATTGAAATGCACGTCAGATTATCACTAGGTGTAGAAAATTGTTTTTGCATAGTCATGGGAATAGTTGTGTTCTTTGGAATCATTACACACATGACACCGTAGCAGTCTTCAATCCCAAGAGACAGAGGAGTAACATCAAGCAAAACTAAATACTTGATCTTGTGATTACCCTCTCCACTTAGTATAGCAGCTTGAACAGCAGCACCATAAGCAACAGCCTCATCAGGATTTATATCCTTGCAAAGTTCCTTCCCATCAAAATATTGTTGCAAAAGCTGCTGCACTTTTGGAATTCTGGTAGATCCACCTACAAGTACAACATCATGGACACTTCCCTTGTCCATCTGCGCATCTGCTAGACACTTCTCCACAGTCTCCACACAACATTTGAAAAGATCTAGGTTTAAATCTTCAAACTTGGCACGGGTGATTTTTGAACAATAATCAATTCCCTCGTATAAAGATTCTACATCAATGTTGTCACAGTGTTACAAGAGAGAACCCTCTTTGCCTTTTCACAAGCGTTTCTCAATCTTCTTAAAGATTTAGCATTTTGACTGATGTCCTTTTTGTGTTTTCTTTCAAATTCCTCAACGAAATGTTTTAGTAAACGATTGTCAAAGTCCTCACCACCAAGGTGAGTATCTCCAGCAGTAGCCATTACTTCAAAAATATCCTTTTTAATTTTGAGAAGGGAAACATCAAAGGTACCGCCTCCAAGATCAAAAACAAGCACAATTTTCTCCCCGGCCGAACTACTAGTAAGATTTTGGTCAAGACCATAAGCGACTGCAGCAGCTGTTGGCTCAACCAGTACTTGCAACACGTTGAGGCCAGCTATAGTCGCTGCATCTTTTGTAGCCTGCCTCTGCGAGTCATTGAAATGTGCAGGGACAGTGACAACGGCATAGTTGACATTTCTTCCCAGGTAGTCTTCTGCAATTTCCTTCATCTTAATTAAAACCATTGAAGACAGCTCCTCGGGTGAGAATCGTTTATCCACCCCTTTGTAAGTCACAACTATCTTGGGTTTGTTAGCACCATCAGTAATTACCTTAAATGGCCAGAGCTTCATGTCACTTTGTACAGTTGAATCTGTGAATCCTCTTCCAATCAACCTTTTAGCATCTGAGTACACAAAGATGATAAACTCATTAAAGCATTTTAATCTACGCATATAATAGAAAGCTTCAGACAGATATTCAGAATTTCAAATAAAATATTCGAGTACCAAAAATAGTGTTCGCGGGATTTAGAGCGGCCTGATTTTTTGCAGCTTCGCCCATGAAACGCTCAGTATCGGTGAAAGCAACATATGATGGTGTTGTTCTGCTACCATGATCATTTGCAATAATTTCAACTCGATCGTGCTTCCAAACTCCAACACAAGAGTATGTTGTGCCTAGATCAATCCCAACAGCTACTTCATTTACTCTAGCCATTCTTACCTGCAAGCAAATAGAAGACAAAAGTTGCAGAAATCTGTGTGCATGCCAGAGCAACTCCAATAGGGGTGTCAAGTCCTATGTGGCATGGCACTCTTCAATGCCAACCTATTGGAGTGTCAAGGGTGCTTGAAGAGTGCCAAGAGAAATGGCCAACTTTTGCCACCCTCTTGGCACCCCCTCAATATAGTTTAAATCCAATTCTTATAAGAAATGTATATATAAATCTTACCTTTTCAATTATATTTTATTTATTTATTTACCTAGTTTTAATTTAATTTAAGTTAGTGTGTGGACCATTTAAGTACCTTAAAAGGGTGCTAGCTATTGAAGTTAATGGATGCCAACTTTGACATGGATGAGAGATACGTTAAAAAAATTAATATTTTAGGTGAGTTGACAATGGTTGGCACTCTCAAGGAGCGCCTCTATTGAAGATTCTCTTAATAGATATGGGCATGATGCGCTTTTGGCATAAAACCGAACCAGCAGTTTATAAAATTAAGAACCAGAACCGAACCATACACCATTTGTTTGTTTGGTTTAAAATAAGTGCAATTCAGTTAGTTTTATACAGTGCAGTTTCATTTTTAAAACCAATTAGTCGAAGCAATACATCATAGTTTCACATGACACTATAGTTTATCTGATATATAACATTATATCAATTTAGTTTTATTTGATATATAATACCATTTATTTATTTATTTTAATAATAGAATAAGTTATGGTTGGAGTTTAATTGGATAATTAGACTATGCGTAGTAGTTTAATAATTTAGTAATTTAGCGGATATATAAAATTATTTATTTATTTCTTTAATAAGAAAAATTGGGAATAACTATTGAATCAAATTATAGTATAATAATATATATATATACACATAATAAATTATAAAAGTAATTTCAATTAATAAATCAGTGTAGTGATAAAGCTCGAACTCTCGTTGAGTTAAATATTCAAATTCGAGTCGAGTTGCGAACCTACTTAAACGACGAATTCGATCTTAAGCTGCTCGCGAGCAGCACGACTCGAATCACAAATCTATGCAAGTATCATGTGTTATATAATCATTGCACATCATATATTGTATGTGTGTAAAAGAATAGTGGTACCTGAGAGAAGACTACTAAGAGATTGTATAGATGAAGAATGAGAAGAGAACGATCAATATGAAAGAACTTTTAATGTCGCCCCTAAATTGCCTTTACTTTACTCTCCCGTCTCCCCTCTGTGAAAACTTGAAAACCTAGAATCATATACTCTTGTAACTTCAAATTTTTAACGAATAATATTGGTTGAATTGAAAAGGTTTTGTCTAAAGTGAAGTTTTAATTGAAAGTAAAAGAATAAAACTTTTTTAAAGTTGATCTCTTTTAGCATTTTTGATAACGGGGGATTAGATTACACAATTATAATTAATTTCTATATAAAAGATAAATTAAAGAGTTAATTATCACATTATAATTAACTAACTCGATAGTTTGTGTAATTTACAAGCATGCTCTACGTTGCATGAACTGAATTTTATATTGCAACTGTAATTATTAACGGTGTATTTATGTTGTTGTCTGATGGATAAATGATGTAATCCTTCCGTCCCAAAATACAAGTCTATTTGATCTTTTGCGCGGATTTTAAGGTGAATAAAAAGGAGAGTTTCACAAATCATTTTTCAAAATTTTCTTTTTCTGAATAAAAGTATGAATATTAAATTTTAATTCAAAAAAGACATTTTAGAAAAAAGTATGAGGAGATATGAATTTTATACACCTTAAAACACGCGTAAAAAAATAAAGGGACTTTTATTTTGGGATAGATGAAGTATTTATTTTTGTAAATGAGCATGAATATTTGTGGTGGTGTTACAATATTGTTGCGAGTATTTGTTTTAACTACAATTATTTACAGTATATGCATGTCGTTGCTCAGTGGATTGAGAATGTAATTGTTTGTGTATATGGTTATATTTGGGTTGAACGTGTACTCTTGGAAATTTGACATTAAGCTGAAATAATAGAGACCGAAAATAGTATTTCTTGTTGTCCATTGCTAATGGCGATCTATGGGGATTGTTGTAGAAATGTTTGTGGTATTTCTTGTTGTCCTCTGCTAACGGTGATGCATGGGAGTTGCGGTAAAAGTGTTTGTGGTTGTTTGAGATACTGCAGAATATAGTAGTTTTTATGTTTATAATTTTATTTTTGATTGTTATTTGAATATTTATTCTTAACCTTAGTAACTTTTCACATCCCTTATTCAATATTAATAATTACATAGTTTTGAACATGCTAGTCTCATCCTAATTTCATTTGATACAAAAAATTACTAAGATTATCTACTTTAGTCGCTACCATTATTTCACAGGCCGCAACCAAACACCAATATACCAACATAATGTTTAATGAAAGTTATAAGCCAAACATTATATTTCTACCATACATTTTAAAGAAACACAACACTTGAGAAGTAAATTGATATATAACTCACTTTGAATGATGGAGAAAATAATAACAAGATATCTTGGAGGTCGATTAGTTATACATAACACAATCTTTAGTCAGTGTGATGCACGAATATTTTCTATATATGTATAAAAATATTGATTTGTTCATAATTATTTTATTTGTTTGTATGTTAGAAATGCGATAAAAAATATTTTGTATATTTGTTGTGTTAAAAGAATGATTGATGAATGATAAAAAAATTAGTGTCAGTTCAAGTTGTATTGTACTTATATACATGAAAGTTCCTTAATCTTTGTTTGAATTTGAAATTATTTGTACCATAAAAATATAATTGTTAAGTATGAAAATAGTATATATAATTTATCTAATTGCAGGCATATGTATGCTCGATACATAGTTTTTAGTTGACGTCTAATTCTTATATTATTAATTATTAAATTACTAATATAAATAAGTGAATTATAAATGTTAATATTTAGAATTTTAAATTTGACTGAAATATCAAAAAGTACTTAATTTGAATTAAATTTATATTTGATATGTTTCTCATGTAAAATTATTGGATATTGTATTATTATGATTATTATTATTATTATTATTATTATTATTATTATTGATGAAATATATGTATATATGGACTTATTACTCAAACATAAAACTAAATCAAAATAAGTTATAACACTCTAAGAGCATCTCCAATGATGTTAGTTATAATTGGGCATGTACGATAATATGTAAAATTTGTTGAACCTGTAAGATATCGTGTTTCGATGGTATTGGCTATATTGGTTAGCTATATTTTAAAAATAGCATGTTATTAAAATTTTATGTTGTTATAAATAAAATACATTACTTCAATATGATAATAAATGATTAATTTTTTTTACAGACATGTGTGTAGTGATTCAACAAATATAGCCAATATCAAGAGGTTGACAATATTTATAGACAAGGGGAATGCAAATGATTTTTTTTTACATAATCTCTATATTTTTTATTTATAGTATGTATTAATGATTTTTAGTTAAGGGTTCTATGTGGTTGGAGATACTCTAACACTCTGTTAGCAACTATAAATTATAAGTTGTTATGTTAAAATAATGATATTAAAAGATTTCCTATAATGAAGAAATTTTAAAATAGTGATTAAAGAATTTAATTTTGTTGCTAATTAAAGAATTTAAATTTCATATTAATTACATTTCCATTAAAAACATCTCAGGGAATATACCACGGATAATATGTACCAGTATTATTTGATATGGTCATGGCTAGCTCGCTAGTTACTTTAAATATATTTTTGTTCTGATTTTTCTTTGTAGATTCTGTTATAAATGTTATTTTATGTCATAAATTTTATAATTCACATCTTTCGCTGTTAATACGCAAGATCAATGACGTTAACAAGCCACCTCACTTGATCAACAGTCCACAAAGTGTTCCATAAATTTAGTTATCTCAGACAAGTCACAGTTTGTATGATGCAGTGCCTGTTTATGTGTATGATCCAGAGAAACAAGATATAGAAAGCAAGAAAAATGTTGTATGATTCAACAAAGATACCCATTTTCATCAACTTAAATACTTAAAAATGTAAAACTAAATACTGATAATCTGAATACTGATAGTCTGATAAGCTTGCAGGATGATGAAATCTTGTTAATCAACACGGAGATCACTCAATTTCCTCAATCCTAATGCCTGTACTTCCAGGTATCAATTGATTGCAGATTGCTTCAAATTGTTACTTCTTGTACTCGTACTCGTGAATTTCAGCGTTCTTGTTTGCTTCTAGCCATTTAATAGCCTCGTTGAAAGAATAAGTAATTATTGTCTTAGCATAAGCTTCAAGATTGTGAGTTCTTTCAGCGAGGTCCCTCTTTTTGTACACAAAATCCCTAAATGCTTCCATTGCGGCAACCTTTATCCTGTACTCCTCATCTTCACCTTGAATTTTTCAGCTTCAACAAAAATGTTGTAAGATTCAACAAAGATAACCATTTTCATCAACTTAAATACTTGAAAATGTAAAACCAAATACTGATATTCTGATAAGCTTGCAGTAGGGATATTAGTACATGCCATGATGAAATCTGTTACAGCTGTTTACCCAAAAGAGATAAAGTCTTGAAAATCCAGATGTCAGACACAATGAACATTTTGAATCTTGGTGATCAACATGTACGGAGATCACTCAATTTCCTCAATCCTAATGCTTGTACTTCCAGGTATCGATTGATTGCAGATTGCTTCAAATTGTTGCTTCTTGTACTCGTACTCGTGAATTTCAGCATTCTTGTTTGTGTCTAGCCATTTTATAGCTTCGTTGAAAGAATAAGTAAACATCGTTTTAGCAGAAGCTTCAAGATTGTGAATTCTTTCAGCGAGGTCCCTCATTTTGTACACAAAATCCCTAAATGCTTCCATTGCGGCAACCTTTATCGTGTACTCCTCATCTTCAACCTTAAATAGCTCAGCTTCTTTTACCATTCTATCAATCTCCTTTTTTGTGAGCGTTCCACGTTTGTTGATCATAATGTAATTCTTCAGTCCGGTAGTCTTATGCTCAGCAAAAACATTTAATACTCCGTTTGCATCAACTGAAAAGCTAACCAAAATTTCAACTTTGCCTCGTGGGGCAGGAGGCAGGCCAGACAATACAAACCTTCCAAGAAAATTGTTGTCTTCCACCTTTGTTCTCTCACCTTCATATATGTTAATTGTGATGCGTGTCATATTATCCCTTGTTGTAGAAAATTGTTTTTGCATTGATATAGGAATAGTTTTGTTCTTTGGAATAATTACGCACATGAGGTCATTCAAGTCTGCAATCCCAAGAGATAGAGGAGTAACATCAAGCAGCACCAAATTCTTGATCTTCTGATTACCTTTTTTACTTAGTATAGCGGCTTGAACAGCAGCACCATAAGCAACAGCCTCATCAGGATTTATATCCTTGCAAAGTTCCTTCCCATCAAAAAGTTGTTGCAAAAGCTGTTGCACTTTTGGAATTCTGGTAGATCCACCTACAAGTACAACATCATGGACACTTCCCTTGTCCATCTGCGCATCTGCTAGACACTTCTCCACAGTCTCCACACAACATTTGAAAAGATCTAGGTTTAAATCTTCAAACTTGGCACAGGTGATTTTTGAACAATAATCGATTCCCTCATATAAAGAATCTACATCAATTGTTGTCACAGTGTTACGAGAGAGAACCCTCTTTGCCTTTTCACAAGCATTTCTCAATCTTCTTAAAGATTTAGCATTTTGACTGATGTCCTTTTTGTGTTTTCTTTCAAATTCCTCAACGAAATGTTTTAGTAAACGATTGTCAAAGTCCTCACCACCAAGGTGAGTATCGCCAGCAGTAGCCATTACTTCAAAAATATCCTTTTTAATTTTGAGAAGGGAAACATCAAAGGTACCACCTCCAAGATCAAAAATAAGCACAATTTTCTCCCCGGCCGAACTACTAGTAAGATTTTGGTCAAGACCATAAGCGACTGCAGCAGCTGTTGGCTCAACCAGTATTTGCAACACGTTGAGGCCAGCTATAGTCGCTGCATCTTTTGTAGCCTGCCTCTGCGAGTCATTGAAATGTGCAGGGACAGTGACAACGGCATTGTTGACATTTCTTCCCAGGTAGTCTTCTGCAATTTCCTTCATCTTAATTAAAACCATTGAAGACAGCTCCTCGGGCGAGAATCGTTTATTTACCCCTTTGTAAGTCACAACTATCTTGGGTTTGTTAGCACCATCAGTAATTACCTTAAATGGCCAGAGCTTCATGTCACTTTGTACAGTTGAATCTGTGAATCCTCTCCAATCAACCTTTTAGCATCTGAGTACACAAAGATGATAAAATCATTAAAGCATTTTAACCAACGCACATAATAGAAAGCTCCAGACATTTGAAATAAAATATTCGAGTACCAAAAATAGTGTTCACAGGATTCAGAGCGGCCTGGTTTTTTGCAGATTCGCCCATGAAACGCTCAGTATCGGTGAAAGCAACATATGATGGTGTTGTTCTGTTACCATGATCATTTGCAATGATTTCAACTCGATCGTGCTGCCAAACTCCAACACAGGAGTATGTTGTGCCTAGATCAATCCCAACAGCTACTTCATTAACTCTGGCCATTCTAACCTGCAATCAAATAGGAGGCACAAGTTGCATAAACAAATGGAAATCATGCTATTATTACTTATTAGGTATGGGCATGATGAGGTTTTGACATAAAACCGAACCGAAATCAATAATGAGCGGTTTCTAAAATCAAGAACAAAAACCGAACTATACACCATATGTTTGTCTGATTTAAAATAATTGCGATTCAGTTAGTTTTATAAAGTGCAGTTTCATTTCTAAAAACAATGAGTCGAATCAAAAGCAATAAATCATAGTTTCACAGGACTTTGAAATTTCAAAAAATCGGTTTACATTTTTTGAAAATTAAAAAATCACTAATAATTCGAGTTGAGCCGAGCTTATCTAATAAGCAAATGCAGGTTCGTTATAATTCGAGTTGAGCCAAGCTTATCTAATAAACAATTACTTGAACAATTACGAGTATTTATTTACGAATCTAGCTCCTCCGTTAAGTTAAACAAACTTGACTCAATTATTAAACAAGTTTTTACTCGTGAGCTCTTACGAATTTAAACGAGAGAGTATAATAAAAAGCTCAACTATAATATATTATAATATATTTAATAAATTATAAAATATTCAAATTCGAGTCGAGTTTTAGTCGAGTCGCAAACCTACTTAAAACGAATTCGATCTTGAGCAGCATGACACGAATCACAATTCTAAGCAAATATCATGTGTTATATAAACATTACATAGCATATATTGTATGTGTGTAAAAGAATAATGTTACCTGAGAGAAGACTTGTACAAGGTTAAATAGATGAAGAATGAGAAGAGAAACCTCGCGTCTGCTTGCCTTTACTTCACTTTCCCTTCTGTGAAAAATTCAAACCCTAGAATCATAAATTACTTTAAATTTTAACATATATAATATAGATATAGGTTGAATTGAAAAGATTTTTTTTCCTACAGTGAAGTTTGAATTGAAAGTAAAAGAAAAATATTTTTTTTAAAATTGGCTTCTTTTTCCGGTTGATTATCAAGTTTGGGTTAATTATTAAGTTGACCGATATAATTATCAAACTTTCAAATATATTATGCATGCAGTCTCAAATTAATCATTTTTAGATGGTTGAGTCCTATGGTGATTATTTTTTTTACAAATACGGTTTATATCTAAATTAATATATGTTCTAAGAAATTTTTGATGTGATCATGAGTTGAACCCAGGATCGGAAATAATACAGAATAAATTTTTAAGCATTTTAACTATTCAGCCGTGCTTTATTACCATCATTTTTAAATCGATAATAAGTATACAAAATTTATATTTACCACCGAAAGTCAACAATTTTTCCTAAGACCTTGATCAATTTGAGATCCCTAAATATTTGATGATAAATATAATATTTTGTTATTTATAAAGTGGCTCATAAAAATGATATTTTGTTATCTGCGGTGTCCAGTATCATAAATAGTTATCTATGAGAAATAGTTACTTAGTTAGCTTAATAAAATAGTTACCAACTGAATATGACCCTATATATATATCACATTTTCATTCTTATGAACCAAATTTAAATTTGATAATTCAAATGTCATTTGAATTTCTTACGAATTTTATACGAAAACAAGTTGAATTAAAAAATTAAAATTATTATTTTAAAGCCTATTATTAATTAGTAATAATTTACGAACGAGCTCCGTTTTATCAAATAAATCTATTACGTCTATTACGTTGCGTTCTTTGCATTATAAATAAGCAAAATATTTGAATATGAAATTATCTTGTACAATAAATTTAAAGGAATTTTTAAAATTTAGGATACTCATCATCATGCATGTTTAAAAGATTGGCCAGTTTTTTAAATCATAACACTCTATAATATTATGGTTTAAAAAACTAGTCACCTTCTAAACATGTAGGATGAATTAGTCAAAAATATTTGTACAATTTTAATATAAATCATTGGCTTCTTCAAGAATCATAAATCACTATCTCAGTCAATTAGTTTCGATTTCTGAAATCTATAACTGTTATGGGTAATAATTTTGACATACGATACGTGGATATAATATGAAACGAAACGAATAATTAATGTTTGGTGCGAAAATTCGGTAAATGAACACGAAAAAAATAAATATAATTAATGTTGAGTTTGATTTTTCAAGATAGATAGACGATACCGAATGAAAATACATTGAATAAATAAATAATTTTTAAAAATATTTAATATTTATAATCTAATTTATATATCTTATATTTATAATATAATTTATATATCTTATCTTACTTATTTGTAATATAACAACACTTTATTTTTATTGTACTTGTAATAACATTTTCACTTATTTATATATTTTGTATTTGGAATTTGGTTATTCACTATTTTATACTGCTATTTGATTATCTATTTGATTATCTAATATATTTTTTAACCGTTAAAATATTTCCATATTTAATTCAAATACTTCCTCGTATAAAATGGGTAGATATATATATAATAATTTCGGATTAGTGTCAACCAATTCTATATTATTCTATTATAAGCAAAACACTCTTTATTTGGTAGTTGGTCGATTGTTCGGTACAGTTGTTTGGTACGGTAAATAATAACCGTCAGATTTAAATACAGATAGATGAGAACTGTTGCATGTAATAATAAAATAATAATATTTTAATATTTAAACTGCTCTCATAGGTTTAAGGTTCGAACTCCGTCAATATCGTATTATATTTAAACTTTTATATTCTTTATTTTTAACAATTTCTACAGGTTAAAGGTTCGACTCCCGTGAACAACGTATTATATATTATATTATTTATTTTCAGTCAAGTTTCAAATTATCATAAAACATATGTTGTTATAACTTATTATGTTCTTCAATTTATTTTTCAACTATTGAAAATCTATATTAATATATTATTAATTTTAAGATAAAATATATTATTAAAAATTACTATACAATTATGAGCAGAACACCCTCAATTTGGTAGTTGGTCTGTTGTTTGGTACACTTGTTTGGTACGGTAAATAACAAACTTCAGATCTAAAGGCAGATAGATAGGAACTGTTGTATGTAATAATAAAATAATAATATATTAATATTTAAACTGTTTAGGGTTCGAATCCCGTCAACATCGTATTATATTTAAACTTGTATATTCTTTATTTTTTACAATTTTTACACGTCTTAGGTTCGACTCCTGTGAACAACATATTATATATTATATTAGCTATTTTTAGTCAAATCTCAAATTATCATAAAACATATATTGTTATAAATTATTATGTTATTCAGTTTATTTTTCAACTATTGAAAATCTATATTAATGTATTGATAATTTTAAGATAAAATATATTATTAAAAATTATTCGAATATTAAAAAAATTCGTGCACCGCACGAGTTATAGGATAGTATAATATATATTAATCAATAAAGTGTTTGTGGCGTTAATGCAGTGGTTGAACTCCCGTAACCTTTGCGAAAAATTAAGAGTTCGACTCGTGACGTGTACGAAAGCTATTAATTAGGAAAAACATATATTAATTATATTAAAATATAACATATAATAATATGCCGGTTGATGGGTAGAATTCGATTTTAAAATTTTAACAAGAAAACACTAAAATATGCTTAACACCACAAAATACAGCAACGTCTCATCCTCGTAACGGTGCATTTTGTATGAAATAGGATTAATTTGATATTTAGGCTCCCAGAGTACCGTTGAAAGCTGTTGTACTATGAGAAAAAGTGCCGGTGGAAAAAGTGTTGTTTGGAAAATTAGATGACTGTTTGGTAATTTTTTTTAATTTATACATATTTTTTTTAATATAAAAATAATAATTTTGAGAAGGTTTGATAATGAAACCGATAGTTATTTCCTGTAAAAAAAAGTTTTTTTCAAAAACTAACAACACGTCAGTTTTTAGACAAAAACCTTATATTATCAATAAAACTTTCAGAATTTACCAAACGCAGTTTTAACCAAAATTTTGTTCCAACTGTTTGCGACTTCAATAAGAACCGGGCCTTAAACGTGGATTCATCTTGGAAAGCACAGTAAAAATTGTACTCATCAGTCATCTCTCTCCTCACCCTTGATAAACCCCACTAAACCCTAACTTTCACTGCTACAAAATGGTGAAAACTGGTAGAGGAGGGAGAAGCAACATCAATCTCAACAGACCCATTTCATCTTCACCTTCCTCTACAGCCCTACCGGAAAATCTCGCCGGAAAAACCTTGCCGGATGACATAATCACCGAGATTCTTTATCGAACTCCGGTAAGATCTCTTGTACGCTTCAAATGTGTAAGTAAATACTGGTATTTTCGCATTTCTCATCCAAGATTTGTGTATAAGCATCTTAAGTATAGTGAAAAAAGGCTTATTTGTAATGCTCATGATAGTACTGAGTTGACTCGGAAACTCGTTTGTTATGTGAGATTGACTCAGTTGCCTGTTCCTGTGATGATTGTGGATAATACCCAGTTGAGGGTTGAGGAGGATTTTCTTGAGTTTTCGAAAAAAGTTGATCTTTCGAAGAAAGTTGAGTTTCTTGATTTTTCGAAGAAAATGGTGTTGGTGGGGTCGATTAATGGAGTTGTTTGTGTTACGCATTTAGGGGAAATGAAGAGGAGGTTTGTGGGGTTGTGGAACCCGAGTATTAATATGTGGAAACCGGTCCGGTTGTTGGAGAGGAGGTTTATGTTTGATGTGATGGGGAGAATGTCGGTTGGGTTAGGGTTTGATGCGGTGAAGGGGGATTTTAGAATTGTGAGGATTGTTCCGGTTTTGCTTCGGCCGGATTTTAAGTTGTATAGTTGGTCTAGGGTTGAGATTTACTCGGTGGATCGGGATTCTTGGAAGAATAATGGGAAGAAGTCGGTTATTCCTTTTTGGCCTAAATTGCCGAATTGTAATTTTGTTGTTGGTGGTGTTCCGTATTGGGTGGGGGTTGATGAGTATGTGGAGGATATGAGGGAGTTTTGTCCTTATAGGCTAGAAATGTTGGGGAGGATTGATCCTTGTAATGAGCTTTATAAGAAGGTTGAGTATCCGGAACATGTTAAGAATGAATATACTCGGGTTCATCCTGTGAAGTTTAAGGAGTCTGTTGCTGTTCTCATTCAGTCTCCGGGTGAGTTTGTTAACCGGATGGTTGACATGTATGTGCTGGACGAGAAGGCTGCTTTATGGACAAAGATACATACCATTGGGCCCCTCCCATTTGATGGATTGCGGATTCCGCAGTGCTTCGACACTGGGGAGATCGTAATCGAGACATGGGAAGGGGACCTGCCTGCTGATCGGGTTCCTTTCTTCTATAACAATGCCAGGGAACTTCCACTTTGGTATGACTCGTACAGTCACATAGAGAGCCTAGTTCCTTTCTTTTGTGTCCCTGAAACTGGCGAGGTGCTTTATAACAATGCCATGGACGCTTTACTTCCACTTTGGCATGAATCTTACAGTCATGTAGAGAGCCTAGTTGCCGTTAAGGGAATGGAACTCATTTTGAAGGTGGACAAAAAGCAGAAGACTAAACCTAGGAAGAAGAGCTGGTATGTGAGTTTATGAGCAATGCCTTTGTAAAGTATCTATAATGACTTGGAATTATTTTTCTTAAAATCTGTATGATAGCTTTTAAACATAGTGGATAATAAAGCATAAAACTCGTAAGAACAACCTAATACAACTAATTTCATGCTAAAGTTTGAGACCATATGACTAATTTTATGCTAAACTTGTAGACCATATGGCTTCTTGGTTTCTTACCTTCATAATGTCCATCTGGCTTGGTTTCCATGTGCAGGACTGTATCGTTGTCTAAAGATTTTGAATCGGTGTTGCATTTTTAACCTGGGGTAGACTAGTGTGAAACCATTGGAGGTCTTGCGAAAGGTATTTTGAATCATGTGCACTAGATTTAACTCACAGTTATGCATTAATGTTCACAAACGCACACACAGACACACATGTTATGGAATTATAGGCTTTAAGCTTCTGTGCATGGTGACAGAAGTCCTTTCTAGTGTCATACACATTTAGTAAAATTTGGGAACAGGCCTGATAGAAAAATTAAGATAAAATGTTGTGTATCAATCATTTGACATGATGTATCTTGAAGCCATCACTGACACTGAACAAGTAGATTTGGATTCCTTTCCTTACCTCTCAGGTTCTAGTGCAAGTCATTATAACCCTGTTCAATTAGATTATTCTACTAATCCTATATGCGTTTTTTTTACTTTTGAATGTTAATTGTGCTCAGTTGGATTTTTAGTGTAAAGGTTATCTTGATAACATTGATGAATTTTGTGGTTCACCTGTGCTTTTAATTATCACCAAATGCCCTTCTGGAGTTTATTATGTTAGGTTTTAATTGTTGATCTACTAATTAACTATTCAAGTTGCGTGTGTGCTTTCTTAATTGTTAAAGTTCTAAATTGTTTTCGGTTTTGCTAAGCTTTTGCTTAGGGGAAAGATTTAAATAGCATAGTAGAGAACTTGTGTCCATTCACATATTTGAGAAATTTTAGATGCGAATTTACTTCCTTCGAGTGTGGAGAAATCAATTTAGCTATATATCTGCTTTAGTTCTTTCAGCACTAAGTCATTTTTCAGCATTTTTTGTCGATGCCTTCTTTCATGTCCCAAACATCCACATCATCAAAGCACCACTATCTTATGTTCTTTATTTCCTAGTTATTTCAAGTGCAACTTCTTGATTTGATGTCTTTTGTGGAATGAAAATCATATGTTAATCTCGGTAGCTTTCTTAAATCTCTTCAAAGTAATTGTCGGTCAATAATTAGTACATCATGGTAGTAGCAACAAAATTCACCCCAATAAATATAAGTTTCTGGAAACATGATGCTGAAAGTAAGTGGGCATCAAGAACGTAAGAAGAACATCTTTGTTATAAACATAAGTTTTCTTCTAATTTTTGCTATGCCAACATAGAATTTTGGTGATTTTGAGCCTCCTGATGTTTAATTTCGTCAATAATTTTTGCCAGTCTTTTATTATGGAAACCTGACTAAAAAACAGCCGTTCAGCAAACCAACTATATAGAAGTACTACTTTTCGTGGACAAATTTGTATCTTTAGTTGCTAATGCTATTTATAAATTAGTTTCAGACATTGTATTGAAGTGCTTTGCATAATTAATAAGGTTTTTCAGCTGCATTCTTGCAGAATTGTGCAATTCAAAAAACTTGGCATTCTGTTTGTTCTAATGACCTTTTCGCCCTCAAAGTTTGCACCCGTGTACTCATAAACCCTGAAGTTTAAAAGCGTATCTTTTCAGCTCTCAGGTATCCAAAATGTCCAAAATGTGTTTTTTTTACCCTTGGGCCGAGTTGGGCCACATAACGTTACGGAAATTGATAAATCGGAAGGGTTATTTCAGTAATTGTCCAGCCAATTTTCAAGTAAGTTTAAAATGTACCTTCTAGACCTTGGAGTTTAGAAGTGCGCTTATAAACCGCTAAAGTTAACAAGGGTCATTATTTTAGAAGTTAAGCTTGAATATTTCATGTGACAACAAAATAATGGCTGATAAAACACCATTTACAAGTTGGCATAAGCGCACTAGAGCAACATATTACAATCCATCCATGTGAATTAAAACTTAAAAATAAACAATTGTGACTGTGAGCACATTTCACAACAGGGGGAATACAATGGGTCCGTTTGACAATTCCGTTAAGTGGGCTTATTGGCTTATAAGCCCGTAACAGCTTATTGACGAGTGTTTGTCGACCCAGCTTATAAGTTGAATTTACAACTTATAAGCTGATAAGTTGAATGTTGGTAACGACGTAATTTTTCACAACTTATTTTTGATTTTTCGGTTTTTTATCAATTTTAATTTTAGAATAGATTTTTTTAAATATTAATATAACTTAAAATATAAGAATTAAGATAATTATATATAAAAATTATTTATTTTAATTCATTTAAATAAAAATAATTCTGACTTATAAGCTAAATTATTCAAACACTTATATAACTTATAAATATTTATTAATTTATCACTTATTATTCACTTATTCATTTTAAGTCATAAGTTACTTATTTTAAGATTTTCCAAATGTGCACAATATTTGCCTTCTGTTGCTCAATTTTGGGAACCTTAAAAAACAGAGAGATATATAAACATCATGTAATTGGTTAGGATGACAAGTCAACTTGACAAAATCACAGGTGGCAACATGGAAGAAACTGCAATGCAATTAATGAAATCCAAACAAAAGTGCGGGTCTTGCAAGAGAAGCTTCTACATCAAGACGCAATACGAAGTTTAAAATGCTACTCCTCCGTCCCGCTGGATAGTTTATGTATATTATTTACACGTATTTCGAGGATTCAATAAAGTATAGTTTCATAATTTTTTTCTTTAATTTTTTTTTAATAAAAATTTAAACATGATTTTTTTTTTCAAATTTTATTTTTTTTAAAAAAATATTATGGAAGTATACTTTAAACGAACATTAAAAAGTGTACCGAAAAGTAACGTAAATAATCTAGTGTACCGTCAAGTTTTGGCTGTCATATGGATAACACATGGTAGTAGAACAATTGGTCAAGTGACAGAATACTGTTTGGAATTTCTGAATTAAATAAAATAGCAACCAATAATATTAAGCTTCCTCTACAAGTATTATAGCACAAAATCTGTTCGGAGTGTAAAGATTCAGAATGCTGATTTTTCTATTCAATTCATGCTCCACAATCAAATTTTTTATTATACTGGCAACTTAAAACAGCTAAATATTAGTAACTACAATCACTTAAACTGTGTAATTATTATAATCATAGAAAAAGACTGCCGGCAAGAAAATGATAAATAACTCTAACTGATCCTTGAACAAGGAGTCATCAGCAAAGCTCAAACCTATCCAATGCAGTATGCCAATTATGATTTAATATTCAACTGCACATCGAGGTACAGAGAATTACTGAAAAAGACATGTGGCCAAAACCCTTACCTCTTTTGTTGAGACAGCAGTAGTCAAAATTATCTTCTCTGTTCAACAGGGTCATTTTTCTCGACCTCCAAGGTTTCATGATTGTCATCAGCCTTAATTCCCCCCATTTGTTCTTCCGTTACCTCTCTGATGGGATTTTCATCCTTCGCTCCCTCATGATTGTCCTCTACACACGATAATTAACTGCATACACAAGATAATTCATACACAAATTGAGGATAATTTGAGCTTTTGAATTGATGTGATCAATTCAAAATCAAAACTATAGACTTAACAATCATACTAGGAGATTGTTCGTCAGAATCGCCCATCGATTATTTAGCTTATTACACACCATTACGCCCGGGTTCAAACTCAAGATTTTGATTGAAATGAAAAAAGGGATGAGAGGGATTAATAGGGGTTAGAGAGACTATTCATATATATATATTTGGATGCATTTTATATGTTCGTCTAAATATAGGTGTGAAATAACTTAAATAACCCTGTCGATTTATCAAATTCAGTAAGTTCGGTTGGGTCGGCCGGGTCTTCTCTTAACAGACCTTGGGGCCTTCCGGGCTCTCCTACAAAGGCTCCTGGTCGGCCGCAAGGCCTCATTTGTTGCCTAATCGGCCAAGTCTGCTCTTGGCAGACCTTAGGGCCCTCCGGCCTCTCCCACAGAGGCTCCTGATCGGTCACAAGGCCTCATTTGTTGTCTGGTCGGCCAGGTCTGCTCTTAGCAGACCTTGAGGCCCTCTGAGCTATCCTATAGAGACTCCCGGTCGGCCATAAGGCCTCATTTGTTGTCTGGCCGGCCAGGTATGCTCTTAGTAGGTCTTGGGGGTCTCCTGCAGGGTAGTCTGATTCGTCTTGTGGATGACATTATGTTCTCGTACTCGTGAGCACCCTGACCTTCATGAAACTTGTTCAGCTGAAAAGCTAATCTTGTCTTAATCTTTATAAGCTTTGCTAATTATAGTGATTTGTGTAATCAACCCTTAGCTAAGACTAATGACTCGTGTTTAGCCCCAGACAAGCTTTTCTCGGAGGACTGATACGATAAGCGGTGTCCTGCATCGCTTTCTCCGTTTATAATGTCGTCCCTTCCATTTTTCGATCATTTTTCTCCACCATTTTCGGTGTTTTTTTGAGAGGTACCTGTTAACGCGAACCAGGCAGAGTTACGACCTGCTGTAGCAGGTAGCTCTTTTCCTATAAAAGAAGATGAGAAGTGTTCATTTTCATTCACACTTTCATTTCTCAACTTCTCAAATTCTCTCAAGCCTTTCACAAGCTCCCAACTCTTCTCAAGCTTTTCAGAGATGTCTCAAGGTCAAGGTCTTAGCAAAACTTCTCTCTCCACGAAGGAAGCCATGCACAAGAGGGCTACTATTCACTCGCTGCAAGGTATAACTTTTGTTTCTCCTTTCTCTCTTAACCGTTGTTCTAACAGTCTGAAGAGCATGCCGGATGAAAGGACGGACGAGTATCCAAGTACTGTCTATTTTAATGTGTTCTACCACAGAAGTATACTCCATGAGGGGGATGTTGAAGAGATTCGGTCGAGTTATTCTTGGCCCGAATGTTTAGAGATTCGTAAGGCTAAGCCTAGTGAGAGGGCTTGCAATCTCAGTCCCCAAAGACTATTTGTGTACAAGGCAGCCCTGAAGTCTGGGCTAAGGTTTCCACTGCACCCCTTTATTCTGAGGCTTCTGGCCGAGCTCAAGGTTCATTCGTGTCAGCTTACCCCAACGAGTGGGCTTTTATCATTCTCTTCATAGTGAGGTGCCATGACTTCGGCATCCCATTGAGCGTAACAATGTTTCGAAGCATCTTCATGATGAAAGCTTCTCCTCTGAACAGACCTGATTAATTGGGTCGTGATACAACATTGAGCTCATGTTCCTCACATAGTGAACACGAGTTCTCTTCATGACTCAAACCACAACTGGAATAAGAAGTTTGTGGTCTTAGAATGGAAGGGTGGAGACTGGGGGGTGTACTTCAGGCGTGACTTCAGCAGTCCAGTTGACAGTTCTCATTACATTCTCAATCTTTCAGACAATGTGCTTCTTGCCCGTGACCTCCTTATTGATGATGACAGGAGAACCCCTTATTGGGAGTTCGTAACGGAAACCAAGCTCGTCGAGGCTGGCATTAGCAGCCTCTCTATAGAGGGTATTTATTTTCATTCTACTTCAACTTTGTGCAACTTTATTATTATATTTGTCTTCTTTTCATATTGTTTCAGCTGCTGAGGCTCTTGACGCCAAGGTCAATATGAGCGATGTCGGGAAGGATGGCTCGGGATGCAGCAAAGCAAGCCAACTGTGTCCCTAAGATTCCTTCTTTCCTTGAAGCGTCTGGATCTGGCCAGAAGAGAACCAAAGACTTAGATGGGAGTGCAAGGATCCATTGAGAACCTTCTTGGGGTATCTTCACCAATGACTCGGTATTCGGCAGTCCGGGTCTAGCCCTCGAGTGGTCGAGGAACTCGTCGAGGAACTATGTTACTCCTCTTAACCTTCTGCTTGTCTCCTCTGGCGAGAAACTACTTGAGGCCGAGATGCTGGGGGCCCACGCCTTGTATCAGGTACACTTTAACTTGAATAAACTTTCGTTTAAGTGCATTTCTTTTAGAACTTCAAGAAATTTCATAGGAACCACCCTTAGAGGGGTCCTACTCGGCCAAAGGGCCTTGTTGCATGCTAGTCGGCCAAGGCTGGGCGGCCTAGGCCTTGTGTTTAGGGACTCAACCCTTCTGACTTGAACTTTTTATAACTCCTCTTTATGTTCTCCTTGTCAGGCCAATGCTTACTTCGCCGCGTCCTTCACTCAGAGCATAAAGATGAGAAGCGATTATGCAGCGCTGCAGACCTCAATGAACAAGATGAAGATCTCTTCGGACGAGTAGGAGTCCAAAGCTCATGAAGCGGAGGGCAGTATTGATGCCTTGGCGAGGAAAGTGGAGGAGAAAAGGAAGAATGAGTGGAAAGATCTCGTGGACTCATACCATAAATCCTCATCATTTACTAAGATGATGGATGAGCATGACGATGAGATGCGTCATGTTAACCTGGCTTTAGGTTGGAAGAGAGGAGTCAAAGATGTTCATGGCATATATCCAGACGTGGTCGACCCAAGTCTTTTCTCTTTCCCTTGGGAGTTACCTGTTATGGACTCCTCCAGGAAGGCCTCTGGGTCTGTGCCCTAGACTCCCCGTATGCAGTCTCAGCTCCAAAGCAGCCCTTTACGGGAAGATCAGGGAGCCAGTTGCGGGGAGCAACAACTTCTCCCCCGGGGCTAGTTCGGAGGAGGAGGAAGAAGAAGGCCAGGGAATGGTGAAAGAGGGGGCTTTTCTGACGAGTGAATGTTATGGCCTTGCATGGCTTTGGTTACCGCATATGGCTGTATTTTCAGACTTTGTTTATTCAGATTATATTAACTTGTATCCTATTGGTCCTTTGGGACTTAACTTATGATCCTTCGGGATCGTTATCTATGCATTCTGTTTGATTTCGTTTCATACTTGTCATTTATTTTCGGCATTTGGTCCTTCGGGACTTGCATTCTTTAGATGCCCGTACTTAAATAAATTGGTAGACTCTAGAAATAAACTTGCATAAATAGATAATATCTCTGAGAAACGGGTCAACCTCTACATGAAATGGTTTCGTCGACCTTATTCATAACCTTAAAAAACATAGAGATATATAAACATCATGTAATTGGTTAGGATGACAAGTCAACTTGACAAAATCACAGGTGGCAACATGGAAGAAACTGCAATGCAATTAATGAAATCCAAACAAAAGTGCGGGTCTTGCAAGAGAAGCTTCTACATCAAGACGCAATACGAAGTTTAAAATGCTACTCCTCCGTCCCGCTGGATAGTTTATGTATATTATTTGCACGTATTTCGAGGATTCAATAAAGTATAGTTTCATAATTTTTTTCTTTAATTTTTTTTTAATAAAAATTTAAACATGATTTTTTTTTTCAAATTTTGTTTTTTTTAAAAAAATATTATGGAAGTATACTTTAAACGAACATTAAAAAGTGTACCGAAAAGTAACGTAAATAATCTAGTGTACCGTCAAGTTTTGGCTGTCATATGGATAACACATGGTAGTAGAACAATTGGTCAAGTGACAGAATACTGTTTGAAATTTCTGAATTAAATAAAATAGCAACCAATAATATTAAGCTTCCTCTACAAGTATTATAGCACAAAATCTGTTCGGAGTGTAAAGATTCAGAATGCTGATTTTTCTATTCAATTCATGCTCCACAATCAAATTTTTTATTATACTGGCAACTTAAAACAGCTAAATATTAGTAACTACAATCACTTAAACTGTGTAATTATTATAATCATAGAAAAAGACTGCCGGCAAGAAAATGATAAATAACTCTAACTGATCCTTGAACAAGGAGTCATCAGCAAAGCTCAAACCTATCCAATGCAGTATGCCAATTATGATTTAATATTCAACTGCACATCGAGGTACAGAGAATTACTGAAAAAGACATGTGGCCAAAACCCTTACCTCTTTTGTTGAGACAGTAGTAGTCAAAATTATCTTCTCTGTTCAACAGGGTCATTTTTCTCGACCTCCAAGGTTTCATGATTGTCATCAGCCTTAATTCCCCCCATTTGTTCTTCCGTTACCTCTCTGATGGGATTTTCATCCTTCGCTCCCTCATGATTGTCCTCTACACACGATAATTAACTGCATACACAAGATAATTCATACACAAATTGAGGATAATTTGAGCTTTTGAATTGATGTGATCAATTCAAAATCAAAACTATAGACTTAACAATCATACTAGGAGATTGTTCGTCAGAATCGCCCATCGATTATTTAGCTTATTACACACCATTACGCCCGGGTTCAAACTCAAGATTTTGATTGAAATGAAAAAAGGGATGAGAGGGATTAATTAGGGTTAGAGAGACTATTCATATATATATATTTGGATGCATTTTATATGTTCGTCTAAATATAGGTGTGAAATAACTTAAATAACCCTGTCGATTTATCAAATTCAGTAAGTTCGGTTGGGTCGGCCGGGTCTTCTCTTAACAGACCTTGGGGCCTTCCGGGCTCTCCTACAAAGGCTCCTGGTCGGCCGCAAGGCCTCATTTGTTGCCTAATCGGCCAAGTCTGCTCTTGGCAGACCTTAGGGCCCTCCGGCCTCTCCCACAGAGGCTCCTGATCGGTCACAAGGCCTCATTTGTTGTCTGGTCGGCCAGGTCTGCTCTTAGCAGACCTTGAGGCCCTCTGAGCTATCCTATAGAGACTCTCGGTCGGCCATAAGGCCTCATTTGTTGTCTGGCCGGCCAGGTATGCTCTTAGTAGGTCTTGGGGGTCTCCTGCAGGGTAGTCTGATTCGTCTTGTGGATGACATTATGTTCTCGTACTCGTGAGCACCCTGACCTTCATGAAACTTGTTCAGCTGAAAAGCTAATCTTGTCTTAATCTTTATAAGCTTTGCTAATTATAGTGATTTGTGTAATCAACCCTTAGCTAAGACTAATGACTCGTGTTTAGCCCCAGACAAGCTTTTCTCGGAGGACTGATACGATAAGCGGTGTCCTGCATCGCTTTCTCCGTTTATAATGTCGTCCCTTCCATTTTTCGATCATTTTTCTCCACCATTTTCGGTGTTTTTTGAGAGGTACCTGTTAACGCGAACCAGGCAGAGTTACGACCTGCTGTAGCAGGTAGCTCTTTTCCTATAAAAGAAGATGAGAAGTGTTCATTTTCATTCACACTTTCATTTCTCAACTTCTCAAATTCTCTCAAGCCTTTCACAAGCTCCCAACTCTTCTCAAGCTTTTCAGAGATGTCTCAAGGTCAAGGTCTTAGCAAAACCTCTCTCTCCACGAAGGAAGCCATGCACAAGAGGGCTACTATTCACTCGCTGCAAGGTATAACTTTTGTTTCTCCTTTCTCTCTTAACCGTTGTTCTAACAGTCTGAAGAGCATGCCGGATGAAAGGACGGACGAGTATCCAAGTACTGTCTATTTTAATGTGTTCTACCACAGAAGTATACTCCATGAGGGGGATGTTGAAGAGATTCGGTCGAGTTATTCTTGGCCCGAATGTTTAGAGATTCGTAAGGCTAAGCCTAGTGAGAGGGCTTGCAATCTCAGTCCCCAAAGACTATTTGTGTACAAGGCAGCCCTGAAGTCTGGGCTAAGGTTTCCACTGCACCCCTTTATTCTGAGGCTTCTGGCCGAGCTCAAGGTTCATTCGTGTCAGCTTACCCCAACGAGTGGGCTTTTATCATTCTCTTCATAGTGAGGTGCCATGACTTCGGCATCCCATTGAGCGTAACAATATTTCGAAGCATCTTCATGATGAAAGCTTCTCCTCTGAACAGACCTGATTAATTGGGTCGTGATACAACATTGAGCTCATGTTCCTCACATAGTGAACACGAGTTCTCTTCATGACTCAAACCACAACTGGAATAAGAAGTTTGTGGTCTTAGAATGGAAGGGTGGAGACTGGGGGGTGTACTTCAGGCGTGACTTCAGCAGTCCAGTTGACAGTTCTCATTACATTCTCAATCTTTCAGACAATGTGCTTCTTGCCCGTGACCTCCTTATTGATGATGACAGGAGAACCCCTTATTGGGAGTTCGTAACGGAAACCAAGCTCGTCGAGGCTGGCATTAGCAGCCTCTCTATAGAGGGTATTTATTTTCATTCTACTTCAACTTTGTGCAACTTTATTATTATATTTGTCTTCTTTTCATATTGTTTCAGCTGCTGAGGCTCTTGACGCCAAGGTCAATATGAGCGATGTCGGGAAGGATGGCTCGGGATGCAGCAAAGCAAGCCAACTGTGTCCCTAAGATTCCTTCTTTCCTTGAAGCGTCTGGATCTGGCCAGAAGAGAACCAAAGACTTAGATGGGAGTGCAAGGATCCATTGAGAACCTTCTTGGGGTATCTTCACCAATGACTCGGTATTCGGCAGTCCGGGTCTAGCCCTCGAGTGGTCGAGGAACTCGTCGAGGAACTATGTTACTCCTCTTAACCTTCTGCTTGTCTCCTCTGGTGAGAAACTACTTGAGGCCGAGATGCTGGGGGCCCACGCCTTGTATCAGGTACACTTTAACTTGAATAAACTTTCGTTTAAGTGCATTTCTTTTAGAACTTCAAGAAATTTCATAGGAACCACCCTTAGAGGGGTCCTACTCGGCCAAAGGGCCTTGTTGCATGCTAGTCGGCCAAGGCTGGGCGGCCTAGGCCTTGTGTTTAGGGACTCAACCCTTCTGACTTGAACTTTTTATAACTCCTCTTTATGTTCTCCTTGTCAGGCCAATGCTTACTTCGCCGCGTCCTTCACTCAGAGCATAAAGATGAGAAGCGATTATGCAGCGCTGCAGACCTCAATGAACAAGATGAAGATCTCTTCGGACGAGTAGGAGTCCAAAGCTCATGAAGCGGAGGGCAGTATTGATGCCTTGGCGAGGAAAGTGGAGGAGAAAAGGAAGAATGAGTGGAAAGATCTCGTGGACTCATACCATAAATCCTCATCATTTACTAAGATGATGGATGAGCATGACGATGAGATGCGTCATGTTAACCTGGCTTTAGGTTGGAAGAGAGGAGTCAAAGATGTTCATGGCATATATCCAGACGTGGTCGACCCGAGTCTTTTCTCTTTCCCTTGGGAGTTACCTGTTATGGACTCCTCCAGGAAGGCCTCTGGGTCTGTGCCCTAGACTCCCCGTATGCAGTCTCAGCTCCAAAGCAGCCCTTTACGGGAAGATCAGGGAGCCAGTTGCGGGGAGCAACAACTTCTCCCCCGGGGCTAGTTCGGAGGAGGAGGAAGAAGAAGGCCAGGGAATGGTGAAAGAGGGGGCTTTTCTGACGAGTGAATGTTATGGCCTTGCATGGCTTTGGTTACCGCATATGGCTGTATTTTCAGACTTTGTTTATTCAGATTATATTAACTTGTATCCTATTGGTCCTTTGAGACTTAACTTATGATCCTTCGGGATCGTTATCTATGCATTCTGTTTGATTTCGTTTCATACTTGTCATTTATTTTCGGCATTTGGTCCTTCGGGACTTGCATTCTTTAGATGGCCGTACTTAAATAAATTGGTAGACTCTAGAAATAAACTTGCATAAATAGATAATATCTCTGAGAAACGGGTCAACCTCTACATGAAATGGTTTCGTCGACCTTATTCATAACCTTAAAAAACAGAGAGATATATAAACATCATGTAATTGGTTAGGATGACAAGTCAACTTGACAAAATCACAGGTGGCAACATGGAAGAAACTGCAATGCAATTAATGAAATCCAAACAAAAGTGCGGGTCTTGCAAGAGAAGCTTCTACATCAAGACGCAATACGAAGTTTAAAATGCTACTCCTCCGTCCCGCTGGATAGTTTATGTATATTATTTGCACGTATTTCGAGGATTCAATAAAGTATAGTTTCATAATTTTTTTCTTTAATTTTTTTTTTAATAAAAATTTAAACATGATTTTTTTTTTCAAATTTTATTTTTTTTAAAAAAATATTATGGAAGTATACTTTAAACGAACATTAAAAAGTGTACCGAAAAGTAACGTAAATAATCTAGTGTACCGTCAAGTTTTGGCTGTCATATGGATAACACATGGTAGTAGAACAATTGGTCAAGTGACAGAATACTGTTTGGAATTTCTGAATTAAATAAAATAGCAACCAATAATATTAAGCTTCCTCTACAAGTATTATAGCACAAAATCTGTTCGGAGTGTAAAGATTCAGAATGCTGATTTTTCTATTCAATTCATGCTCCACAATCAAATTTTTTATTATACTGGCAACTTAAAACAGCTAAATATTAGTAACTATAATCACTTAAACTGTGTAATTATTATAATCATAGAAAAAGACTGCCGGCAAGAAAATGATAAATAACTCTAACTGATCCTTGAACAAGGAGTCATCAGCAAAGCTCAAACCTATCCAATGCAGTATGCCAATTATGATTTAATATTCAACTGCACATCGAGGTACAGAGAATTACTGAAAAAGACATGTGGCCAAAACCCTTACCTCTTTTGTTGAGACAGCAGTAGTCAAAATTATCTTCTCTGTTCAACAGGGTCATTTTTCTCGACCTCCAAGGTTTCATGATTGTCATCAGCCTTAATTCCCCCCATTTGTTCTTCCGTTACCTCTCTGATGGGATTTTCATCCTTCGCTCCCTCATGATTGTCCTCTACACACGATAATTAACTGCATACACAAGATAATTCATACACAAATTGAGGATAATTTGAGCTTTTGAATTGATGTGATCAATTCAAAATCAAAACTATAGACTTAACAATCATACTAGGAGATTGTTCGTCAGAATCGCCCATCGATTATTTAGCTTATTACACACCATTACGCCCGGGTTCAAACTCAAGATTTTGATTGAAATGAAAAAAGGGATGAGAGGGATTAATAGGGGTTAGAGAGACTATTCATATATATATATTTGGATGCATTTTATATGTTCGTCTAAATATAGGTGTGAAATAACTTAAATAACCCTGTCGATTTATCAAATTCAGTAAGTTCGGTTGGGTCGGCCGGGTCTTCTCTTAACAGACCTTGGGGCCTTCCGGGCTCTCCTACAAAGGCTCCTGGTCGGCCGCAAGGCCTCATTTGTTGCCTAATCGGCCAAGTCTGCTCTTGGCAGACCTTAGGGCCCTCCGGCCTCTCCCACAGAGGCTCCTGATCGGTCACAAGGCCTCATTTGTTGTCTGGTCGGCCAGGTCTGCTCTTAGCAGACCTTGAGGCCCTCTGAGCTATCCTATAGAGACTCCCGGTCGGCCATAAGGCCTCATTTGTTGTCTGGCCGGCCAGGTATGCTCTTAGTAGGTCTTGGGGGTCTCCTGCAGGGTAGTCTGATTCGTCTTGTGGATGACATTATGTTCTCGTACTCGTGAGCACCCTGACCTTCATGAAACTTGTTCAGCTGAAAAGCTAATCTTGTCTTAATCTTTATAAGCTTTGCTAATTATAGTGATTTGTGTAATCAACCCTTAGCTAAGACTAATGACTCGTGTTTAGCCCCAGACAAGCTTTTCTCGGAGGACTGATACGATAAGCGGTGTCCTGCATCGCTTTCTCCGTTTATAATGTCGTCCCTTCCATTTTTCGATCATTTTTCTCCACCATTTTCGGTGTTTTTTTGAGAGGTACCTGTTAACGCGAACCAGGCAGAGTTACGACCTGCTGTAGCAGGTAGCTCTTTTCCTATAAAAGAAGATGAGAAGTGTTCATTTTCATTCACACTTTCATTTCTCAACTTCTCAAATTCTCTCAAGCCTTTCACAAGCTCCCAACTCTTCTCAAGCTTTTCAGAGATGTCTCAAGGTCAAGGTCTTAGCAAAACCTCTCTCTCCACGAAGGAAGCCATGCACAAGAGGGCTACTATTCACTCGCTGCAAGGTATAACTTTTGTTTCTCCTTTCTCTCTTAACCGTTGTTCTAACAGTCTGAAGAGCATGCCGGATGAAAGGACGGACGAGTATCCAAGTACTGTCTATTTTAATGTGTTCTACCACAGAAGTATACTCCATGAGGGGGATGTTGAAGAGATTCGGTCGAGTTATTCTTGGCCCGAATGTTTAGAGATTCGTAAGGCTAAGCCTAGTGAGAGGGCTTGCAATCTCAGTCCCCAAAGACTATTTGTGTACAAGGCAGCCCTGAAGTCTGGGCTAAGGTTTCCACTGCACCCCTTTATTCTGAGGCTTCTGGCCGAGCTCAAGGTTCATTCGTGTCAGCTTACCCCAACGAGTGGGCTTTTATCATTCTCTTCATAGTGAGGTGCCATGACTTCGGCATCCCATTGAGCGTAACAATGTTTCGAAGCATCTTCATGATGAAAGCTTCTCCTCTGAACAGACCTGATTAATTGGGTCGTGATACAACATTGAGCTCATGTTCCTCACATAGTGAACACGAGTTCTCTTCATGACTCAAACCACAACTGGAATAAGAAGTTTGTGGTCTTAGAATGGAAGGGTGGAGACTGGGGGGTGTACTTCAGGCGTGACTTCAGCAGTCCAGTTGACAGTTCTCATTACATTCTCAATCTTTCAGACAATGTGCTTCTTGCCCGTGACCTCCTTATTGATGATGACAGGAGAACCCCTTATTGGGAGTTCGTAACGGAAACCAAGCTCGTCGAGGCTGGCATTAGCAGCCTCTCTATAGAGGGTATTTATTTTCATTCTACTTCAACTTTGTGCAACTTTATTATTATATTTGTCTTCTTTTCATATTGTTTCAGCTGCTGAGGCTCTTGACGCCAAGGTCAATATGAGCGATGTCGGGAAGGATGGCTCGGGATGCAGCAAAGCAAGCCAACTGTGTCCCTAAGATTCCTTCTTTCCTTGAAGCGTCTGGATCTGGCCAGAAGAGAACCAAAGACTTAGATGGGAGTGCAAGGATCCATTGAGAACCTTCTTGGGGTATCTTCACCAATGACTCGGTATTCGGCAGTCCGGGTCTAGCCCTCGAGTGGTCGAGGAACTCGTCGAGGAACTATGTTACTCCTCTTAACCTTCTGCTTGTCTCCTCTGGCGAGAAACTACTTGAGGCCGAGATGCTGGGGGCCCACGCCTTGTATCAGGTACACTTTAACTTGAATAAACTTTCGTTTAAGTGCATTTCTTTTAGAACTTCAAGAAATTTCATAGGAACCACCCTTACAGGGGTCCTACTCGGCCAAAGGGCCTTGTTGCATGCTAGTCGGCCAAGGCTGGGCGGCCTAGGCCTTGTGTTTAGGGACTCAACCCTTCTGACTTGAACTTTTTATAACTCCTCTTTATGTTCTCCTTGTCAGGCCAATGCTTACTTCGCCGCGTCCTTCACTCAGAGCATAAAGATGAGAAGCGATTATGCAGCGCTGCAGACCTCAATGAACAAGATGAAGATCTCTTCGGACGAGTAGGAGTCCAAAGCTCATGAAGCGGAGGGCAGTATTGATGCCTTGGCGAGGAAAGTGGAGGAGAAAAGGAAGAATGAGTGGAAAGATCTCGTGGACTCATACCATAAATCCTCATCATTTACTAAGATGATGGATGAGCATGACGATGAGATGCGTCATGTTAACCTGGCTTTAGGTTGGAAGAGAGGAGTCAAAGATGTTCATGGCATATATCCAGACGTGGTCGACCCGAGTCTTTTCTCTTTCCCTTGGGAGTTACCTGTTATGGACTCCTCCAGGAAGGCCTCTGGGTCTGTGCCCTAGACTCCCCGTATGCAGTCTCAGCTCCAAAGCAGCCCTTTACGGGAAGATCAGGGAGCCAGTTGCGGGGAGCAACAACTTCTCCCCCGGGGCTAGTTCGGAGGAGGAGGAAGAAGAAGGCCAGGGAATGGTGAAAGAGGGGGCTTTTCTGACGAGTGAATGTTATGGCCTTGCATGGCTTTGGTTACCGCATATGGCTGTATTTTCAGACTTTGTTTATTCAGATTATATTAACTTGTATCCTATTGGTCCTTTGGGACTTAACTTATGATCCTTCGGGATCGTTATCTATGCATTCTGTTTGATTTCGTTTCATACTTGTCATTTATTTTCGGCATTTGGTCCTTCGGGACTTGCATTCTTTAGATGCCCGTACTTAAATAAATTGGTAGACTCTAGAAATAAACTTGCATAAATAGATAATATCTCTGAGAAACGGGTCAACCTCTACATGAAATGGTTTCGTCGACCTTATTCATAACCTTAAAAAACAGAGAGATATATAAACATCATGTAATTGGTTAGGATGACAAGTCAACTTGACAAAATCACAGGTGGCAACATGGAAGAAACTGCAATGCAATTAATGAAATCCAAACAAAAGTGCGGGTCTTGCAAGAGAAGCTTCTACATCAAGACGCAATACGAAGTTTAAAATGCTACTCCTCCGTCCCGCTGGATAGTTTATGTATATTATTTGCACGTATTTCGAGGATTCAATAAAGTATAGTTTCATAATTTTTTTCTTTAATTTTTTTTTTAATAAAAATTTAAACATGATTTTTTTTTTCAAATTTTGTTTTTTTTAAAAAAATATTATGGAAGTATACTTTAAACGAACATTAAAAAGTGTACCGAAAAGTAACGTAAATAATCTAGTGTACCGTCAAGTTTTGGCTGTCATATGGATAACACATGGTAGTAGAACAATTGGTCAAGTGACAGAATACTGTTTGGAATTTCTGAATTAAATAAAATAGCAACCAATAATATTAAGCTTCCTCTACAAGTATTATAGCACAAAATCTGTTCGGAGTGTAAAGATTCAGAATGCTGATTTTTCTATTCAATTCATGCTCCACAATCAAATTTTTTATTATACTGGCAACTTAAAACAGCTAAATATTAGTAACTACAATCACTTAAACTGTGTAATTATTATAATCATAGAAAAAGACTACCGGCAAGAAAATGATAAATAACTCTAACTGATCCTTGAACAAGGAGTCATCAGCAAAGCTCAAACCTATCCAATGCAGTATGCCAATTATGATTTAATATTCAACTGCACATCGAGGTACAGAGAATTACTGAAAAAGACATGTGGCCAAAACCCTTACCTCTTTTGTTGAGACAGTAGTAGTCAAAATTATCTTCTCTGTTCAACAGGGTCATTTTTCTCGACCTCCAAGGTTTCATGATTGTCATCAGCCTTAATTCCCCCCATTTGTTCTTCCGTTACCTCTCTGATGGGATTTTCATCCTTCGCTCCCTCATGATTGTCCTCTACACACGATAATTAACTGCATACACAAGATAATTCATACACAAATTGAGGATAATTTGAGCTTTTGAATTGATGTGATCAATTCAAAATCAAAACTATAGACTTAACAATCATACTAGGAGATTGTTCGTCAGAATCGCCCATCGATTATTTAGCTTATTACACACCATTACGCCCGGGTTCAAACTCAAGATTTTGATTGAAATGAAAAAAGGGATGAGAGGGATTAATAGGGGTTAGAGAGACTATTCATATATATATATTTGGATGCATTTTATATGTTCGTCTAAATATAGGTGTGAAATAACTTAAATAACCCTGTCGATTTATCAAATTCAGTAAGTTCGGTTGGGTCGGCCGGGTCTTCTCTTAACAGACCTTGGGGCCTTCCGGGCTCTCCTACAAAGGCTCCTGGTCGGCCGCAAGGCCTCATTTGTTGCCTAATCGGCCAAGTCTGCTCTTGGCAGACCTTAGGGCCCTCCGGCCTCTCCCACAGAGGCTCCTGATCGGTCACAAGGCCTCATTTGTTGTCTGGTCGGCCAGGTCTGCTCTTAGCAGACCTTGAGGCCCTCTGAGCTATCCTATAGAGACTCTCGGTCGGCCATAAGGCCTCATTTGTTGTCTGGCCGGCCAGGTATGCTCTTAGTAGGTCTTGGGGGTCTCCTGCAGGGTAGTCTGATTCGTCTTGTGGATGACATTATGTTCTCGTACTCGTGAGCACCCTGACCTTCATGAAACTTGTTCAGCTGAAAAGCTAATCTTGTCTTAATCTTTATAAGCTTTGCTAATTATAGTGATTTGTGTAATCAACCCTTAGCTAAGACTAATGACTCGTGTTTAGCCCCAGACAAGCTTTTCTCGGAGGACTGATACGATAAGCGGTGTCCTGCATCGCTTTCTCCGTTTATAATGTCGTCCCTTCCATTTTTCGATCATTTTTCTCCACCATTTTCGGTGTTTTTTTGAGAGGTACCTGTTAACGCGAACCAGGCAGAGTTACGACCTGCTGTAGCAGGTAGCTCTTTTCCTATAAAAGAAGATGAGAAGTGTTCATTTTCATTCACACTTTCATTTCTCAACTTCTCAAATTCTCTCAAGCCTTTCACAAGCTCCCAACTCTTCTCAAGCTTTTCAGAGATGTCTCAAGGTCAAGGTCTTAGCAAAACCTCTCTCTCCACGAAGGAAGCCATGCACAAGAGGGCTACTATTCACTCGCTGCAAGGTATAACTTTTGTTTCTCCTTTCTCTCTTAACCGTTGTTCTAACAGTCTGAAGAGCATGCCGGATGAAAGGACGGACGAGTATCCAAGTACTGTCTATTTTAATGTGTTCTACCACAGAAGTATACTCCATGAGGGGGATGTTGAAGAGATTCGGTCGAGTTATTCTTGGCCCGAATGTTTAGAGATTCGTAAGGCTAAGCCTAGTGAGAGGGCTTGCAATCTCAGTCCCCAAAGACTATTTGTGTACAAGGCAGCCCTGAAGTCTGGGCTAAGGTTTCCACTGCACCCCTTTATTCTGAGGCTTCTGGCCGAGCTCAAGGTTCATTCGTGTCAGCTTACCCCAACGAGTGGGCTTTTATCATTCTCTTCATAGTGAGGTGCCATGACTTCGGCATCCCATTGAGCGTAACAATATTTCGAAGCATCTTCATGATGAAAGCTTCTCCTCTGAACAGACCTGATTAATTGGGTCGTGATACAACATTGAGCTCATGTTCCTCACATAGTGAACACGAGTTCTCTTCATGACTCAAACCACAACTGGAATAAGAAGTTTGTGGTCTTAGAATGGAAGGGTGGAGACTGGGGGGTGTACTTCAGGCGTGACTTCAGCAGTCCAGTTGACAGTTCTCATTACATTCTCAATCTTTCAGACAATGTGCTTCTTGCCCGTGACCTCCTTATTGATGATGACAGGAGAACCCCTTATTGGGAGTTCGTAACGGAAACCAAGCTCGTCGAGGCTGGCATTAGCAGCCTCTCTATAGAGGGTATTTATTTTCATTCTACTTCAACTTTGTGCAACTTTATTATTATATTTGTCTTCTTTTCATATTGTTTCAGCTGCTGAGGCTCTTGACGCCAAGGTCAATATGAGCGATGTCGGGAAGGATGGCTCGGGATGCAGCAAAGCAAGCCAACTGTGTCCCTAAGATTCCTTCTTTCCTTGAAGCGTCTGGATCTGGCCAGAAGAGAACCAAAGACTTAGATGGGAGTGCAAGGATCCATTGAGAACCTTCTTGGGGTATCTTCACCAATGACTCGGTATTCGGCAGTCCGGGTCTAGCCCTCGAGTGGTCGAGGAACTCGTCGAGGAACTATGTTACTCCTCTTAACCTTCTGCTTGTCTCCTCTGGTGAGAAACTACTTGAGGCCGAGATGCTGGGGGCCCACGCCTTGTATCAGGTACACTTTAACTTGAATAAACTTTCGTTTAAGTGCATTTCTTTTAGAACTTCAAGAAATTTCATAGGAACCACCCTTAGAGGGGTCCTACTCGGCCAAAGGGCCTTGTTGCATGCTAGTCGGCCAAGGCTGGGCGGCCTAGGCCTTGTGTTTAGGGACTCAACCTTTCTGACTTGAACTTTTTATAACTCCTCTTTATGTTCTCCTTGTCAGGCCAATGCTTACTTCGCCGCGTCCTTCACTCAGAGCATAAAGATGAGAAGCGATTATGCAGCGCTGCAGACCTCAATGAACAAGATGAAGATCTCTTCGGACGAGTAGGAGTCCAAAGCTCATGAAGCGGAGGGCAGTATTGATGCCTTGGCGAGGAAAGTGGAGGAGAAAAGGAAGAATGAGTGGAAAGATCTCGTGGACTCATACCATAAATCCTCATCATTTACTAAGATGATGGATGAGCATGACGATGAGATGCGTCATGTTAACCTGGCTTTAGGTTGGAAGAGAGGAGTCAAAGATGTTCATGGCATATATCCAGACGTGGTCGACCCGAGTCTTTTCTCTTTCCCTTGGGAGTTACCTGTTATGGACTCCTCCAGGAAGGCCTCTGGGTCTGTGCCCTAGACTCCCCGTATGCAGTCTCAGCTCCAAAGCAGCCCTTTACGGGAAGATCAGGGAGCCAGTTGCGGGGAGCAACAACTTCTCCCCCGGGGCTAGTTCGGAGGAGGAGGAAGAAGAAGGCCAGGGAATGGTGAAAGAGGGGGCTTTTCTGACGAGTGAATGTTATGGCCTTGCATGGCTTTGGTTACCGCATATGGCTGTATTTTCAGACTTTGTTTATTCAGATTATATTAACTTGTATCCTATTGGTCCTTTGAGACTTAACTTATGATCCTTCGGGATCGTTATCTATGCATTCTGTTTGATTTCGTTTCATACTTGTCATTTATTTTCGGCATTTGGTCCTTCGGGACTTGCATTCTTTAGATGGCCGTACTTAAATAAATTGGTAGACTCTAGAAATAAACTTGCATAAATAGATAATATCTCTGAGAAACGGGTCAACCTCTACATGAAATGGTTTCGTCGACCTTATTCATAACCTTAAAAAACAGAGAGATATATAAACATCATGTAATTGGTTAGGATGACAAGTCAACTTGACAAAATCACAGGTGGCAACATGGAAGAAACTGCAATGCAATTAATGAAATCCAAACAAAAGTGCGGGTCTTGCAAGAGAAGCTTCTACATCAAGACGCAATACGAAGTTTAAAATGCTACTCCTCCGTCCCGCTGGATAGTTTATGTATATTATTTGCACGTATTTCGAGGATTCAATAAAGTATAGTTTCATAATTTTTTTCTTTAATTTTTTTTTTAATAAAAATTTAAACATGATTTTTTTTTTCAAATTTTATTTTTTTTAAAAAAATATTATGGAAGTATACTTTAAACGAACATTAAAAAGTGTACCGAAAAGTAACGTAAATAATCTAGTGTACCGTCAAGTTTTGGCTGTCATATGGATAACACATGGTAGTAGAACAATTGGTCAAGTGACAGAATACTGTTTGGAATTTCTGAATTAAATAAAATAGCAACCAATAATATTAAGCTTCCTCTACAAGTATTATAGCACAAAATCTGTTCGGAGTGTAAAGATTCAGAATGCTGATTTTTCTATTCAATTCATGCTCCACAATCAAATTTTTTATTATACTGGCAACTTAAAACAGCTAAATATTAGTAACTATAATCACTTAAACTGTGTAATTATTATAATCATAGAAAAAGACTGCCGGCAAGAAAATGATAAATAACTCTAACTGATCCTTGAACAAGGAGTCATCAGCAAAGCTCAAACCTATCCAATGCAGTATGCCAATTATGATTTAATATTCAACTGCACATCGAGGTACAGAGAATTACTGAAAAAGACATGTGGCCAAAACCCTTACCTCTTTTGTTGAGACAGCAGTAGTCAAAATTATCTTCTCTGTTCAACAGGGTCATTTTTCTCGACCTCCAAGGTTTCATGATTGTCATCAGCCTTAATTCCCCCCATTTGTTCTTCCGTTACCTCTCTGATGGGATTTTCATCCTTCGCTCCCTCATGATTGTCCTCTACACACGATAATTAACTGCATACACAAGATAATTCATACACAAATTGAGGATAATTTGAGCTTTTGAATTGATGTGATCAATTCAAAATCAAAACTATAGACTTAACAATCATACTAGGAGATTGTTCGTCAGAATCGCCCATCGATTATTTAGCTTATTACACACCATTACGCCCGGGTTCAAACTCAAGATTTTGATTGAAATGAAAAAAGGGATGAGAGGGATTAATAGGGGTTAGAGAGACTATTCATATATATATATTTGGATGCATTTTATATGTTCGTCTAAATATAGGTGTGAAATAACTTAAATAACCCTGTCGATTTATCAAATTCAGTAAGTTCGGTTGGGTCGGCCGGGTCTTCTCTTAACAGACCTTGGGGCCTTCCGGGCTCTCCTACAAAGGCTCCTGGTCGGCCGCAAGGCCTCATTTCTTGCCTAATCGGCCAAGTCTGCTCTTGGCAGACCTTAGGGCCCTCCGGCCTCTCCCACAGAGGCTCCTGATCGGTCACAAGGCCTCATTTGTTGTCTGGTCGGCCAGGTCTGCTCTTAGCAGACCTTGAGGCCCTCTGAGCTATCCTATAGAGACTCCCGGTCGGCCATAAGGCCTCATTTGTTGTCTGGCCGGCCAGGTATGCTCTTAGTAGGTCTTGGGGGTCTCCTGCAGGGTAGTCTGATTCGTCTTGTGGATGACATTATGTTCTCGTACTCGTGAGCACCCTGACCTTCATGAAACTTGTTCAGCTGAAAAGCTAATCTTGTCTTAATCTTTATAAGCTTTGCTAATTATAGTGATTTGTGTAATCAACCCTTAGCTAAGACTAATGACTCGTGTTTAGCCCCAGACAAGCTTTTCTCGGAGGACTGATACGATAAGCGGTGTCCTGCATCGCTTTCTCCGTTTATAATGTCGTCCCTTCCATTTTTCGATCATTTTTCTCCACCATTTTCGGTGTTTTTTTGAGAGGTACCTGTTAACGCGAACCAGGCAGAGTTACGACCTGCTGTAGCAGGTAGCTCTTTTCCTATAAAAGAAGATGAGAAGTGTTCATTTTCATTCACACTTTCATTTCTCAACTTCTCAAATTCTCTCAAGCCTTTCACAAGCTCCCAACTCTTCTCAAGCTTTTCAGAGATGTCTCAAGGTCAAGGTCTTAGCAAAACCTCTCTCTCCACGAAGGAAGCCATGCACAAGAGGGCTACTATTCACTCGCTGCAAGGTATAACTTTTGTTTCTCCTTTCTCTCTTAACCGTTGTTCTAACAGTCTGAAGAGCATGCCGGATGAAAGGACGGACGAGTATCCAAGTACTGTCTATTTTAATGTGTTCTACCACAGAAGTATACTCCATGAGGGGGATGTTGAAGAGATTCGGTCGAGTTATTCTTGGCCCGAATGTTTAGAGATTCGTAAGGCTAAGCCTAGTGAGAGGGCTTGCAATCTCAGTCCCCAAAGACTATTTGTGTACAAGGCAGCCCTGAAGTCTGGGCTAAGGTTTCCACTGCACCCCTTTATTCTGAGGCTTCTGGCCGAGCTCAAGGTTCATTCGTGTCAGCTTACCCCAACGAGTGGGCTTTTATCATTCTCTTCATAGTGAGGTGCCATGACTTCGGCATCCCATTGAGCGTAACAATGTTTCGAAGCATCTTCATGATGAAAGCTTCTCCTCTGAACAGACCTGATTAATTGGGTCGTGATACAACATTGAGCTCATGTTCCTCACATAGTGAACACGAGTTCTCTTCATGACTCAAACCACAACTGGAATAAGAAGTTTGTGGTCTTAGAATGGAAGGGTGGAGACTGGGGGGTGTACTTCAGGCGTGACTTCAGCAGTCCAGTTGACAGTTCTCATTACATTCTCAATCTTTCAGACAATGTGCTTCTTGCCCGTGACCTCCTTATTGATGATGACAGGAGAACCCCTTATTGGGAGTTCGTAACGGAAACCAAGCTCGTCGAGGCTGGCATTAGCAGCCTCTCTATAGAGGGTATTTATTTTCATTCTACTTCAACTTTGTGCAACTTTATTATTATATTTGTCTTCTTTTCATATTGTTTCAGCTGCTGAGGCTCTTGACGCCAAGGTCAATATGAGCGATGTCGGGAAGGATGGCTCGGGATGCAGCAAAGCAAGCCAACTGTGTCCCTAAGATTCCTTCTTTCCTTGAAGCGTCTGGATCTGGCCAGAAGAGAACCAAAGACTTAGATGGGAGTGCAAGGATCCATTGAGAACCTTCTTGGGGTATCTTCACCAATGACTCGGTATTCGGCAGTCCGGGTCTAGCCCTCGAGTGGTCGAGGAACTCGTCGAGGAACTATGTTACTCCTCTTAACCTTCTGCTTGTCTCCTCTGGCGAGAAACTACTTGAGGCCGAGATGCTGGGGGCCCACGCCTTGTATCAGGTACACTTTAACTTGAATAAACTTTCGTTTAAGTGCATTTCTTTTAGAACTTCAAGAAATTTCATAGGAACCACCCTTACAGGGGTCCTACTCGGCCAAAGGGCCTTGTTGCATGCTAGTCGGCCAAGGCTGGGCGGCCTAGGCCTTGTGTTTAGGGACTCAACCCTTCTGACTTGAACTTTTTATAACTCCTCTTTATGTTCTCCTTGTCAGGCCAATGCTTACTTCGCCGCGTCCTTCACTCAGAGCATAAAGATGAGAAGCGATTATGCAGCGCTGCAGACCTCAATGAACAAGATGAAGATCTCTTCGGACGAGTAGGAGTCCAAAGCTCATGAAGCGGAGGGCAGTATTGATGCCTTGGCGAGGAAAGTGGAGGAGAAAAGGAAGAATGAGTGGAAAGATCTCGTGGACTCATACCATAAATCCTCATCATTTACTAAGATGATGGATGAGCATGACGATGAGATGCGTCATGTTAACCTGGCTTTAGGTTGGAAGAGAGGAGTCAAAGATGTTCATGGCATATATCCAGACGTGGTCGACCCGAGTCTTTTCTCTTTCCCTTGGGAGTTACCTGTTATGGACTCCTCCAGGAAGGCCTCTGGGTCTGTGCCCTAGACTCCCCGTATGCAGTCTCAGCTCCAAAGCAGCCCTTTACGGGAAGATCAGGGAGCCAGTTGCGGGGAGCAACAACTTCTCCCCCGGGGCTAGTTCGGAGGAGGAGGAAGAAGAAGGCCAGGGAATGGTGAAAGAGGGGGCTTTTCTGACGAGTGAATGTTATGGCCTTGCATGGCTTTGGTTACCGCATATGGCTGTATTTTCAGACTTTGTTTATTCAGATTATATTAACTTGTATCCTATTGGTCCTTTGGGACTTAACTTATGATCCTTCGGGATCGTTATCTATGCATTCTATTTGATTTCGTTTCATACTTGTCATTTATTTTCGGCATTTGGTCCTTCGGGACTTGCATTCTTTAGATGCCCGTACTTAAATAAATTGGTAGACTCTAGAAATAAACTTGCATAAATAGATAATATCTCTGAGAAACGGGTCAACCTCTACATGAAATGGTTTCGTCGACCTTATTCATAAACTTAAGACTAAATTGCATTTTGTGTACCTGAAATTTTACAGATTTGCACATTAGGGGCCGAAATAAAAAAATCAACATTTGCGTGACTAATTTTGCTTATTCGATGCACTACAGGGTCTCCGTGTTGGTACCGTTAAGAATAGAGTAACAGTGTTTAATTCTGAAGGATAAAAGGGTAATTTTATAATTATATTTTATATTTTATGTATACATATAATAGATACAACATGCAAATGCAGAAAAGGATCAATTTCTGGCAAATCTTGCCACGAAAATTAGTGTTAAGATTGGAGGACACAAATTAGAGCTCATTGAACGGCTTCCCCTTTTTGGAGATGAAGATCATGTTATGTTTATTGGTGTTGAAGTGAATCATCTTGGTCTGGTGCGATGAATAAGAGTTGTCCATCAATTACAGCTGTAGTCCTTGTCAATTGGCCTACAGCTACTCACTATGTTGTACGAGTTTGTCCCCGAAGTCATTTTAACGAGAAAATAGTGAATTTTAGAGGGATGTGCCCGTGTTTGGTTAATACCTCTGTAAAGCTTAATAAAGTTAAATGAAAGAAAATTATATGTTTTCATGAAAGAAAATTGTATGTTTTTCGAAGCAAAGCAATGGTTATATCCAAGGGCCTGATACTTGATATTCTGCCACTTGCGGACTAAATCTTTTGTCAATCTTACATCCACTCTAGGCATTACTTCCAAATGTTCCCCTATGAAAGAACTGACAGAACAAAATGAGTATTAACTTTTAATGCAGATTACATTCAAGAGAATATTATAAAGTGTTTCCAAAGCAGGAGTAAAGCAAATCAAACAGTATTTATAAATAGATCCTACCCACATTAATAACATCAGAAGTCATTGCTGAATCTTTATCTATATGTGAAACAATAGATTAGTTCCTCGATGGTAAGAACTTTAAGCCAGCTAAAGTCAAAATTCCAACTATTACGCAAGCAACCATGATCTTCGGTTCTTCACATTTGCATCATTTAAGTAAGTCATCATTTCCTGTTCGAGTAAATTATCCGGCCTATCTCTTTCTCTAAATTGTTGATTGTATCTGGGATCACATTGACCTCCATATTCTTCCGACTCAAGTGTAAACTCAGAACTGCTTACCTCCCCATTACCTTGCCGTCTCACGAATGCTTCCCCAGGACCAAGAGGAAAAACCTTATGCAATTCTTGAATTGCACTAACCTTTACACCGTCGAGCACTACAATATAGCTCCAGGATCTAACTCTTGTTATGGATGCGGCAACAGATAACGGTGAACCACCCACTCTTTCTAGCCTTTCTAAATATCTAAAACTAGGAAATACCACTTCCATCAACCACATTTCCAATTGCTTACAAAGTCCTGGAAGGAGATCAATTTCACCGTCCACCATAAAATTTTTAGTCACAAAGTTAACTATGGATTGGTCGAGGTGAGTTCTCACTGTCTCATCCCAACCACGAGCAACTTTTGTCAACTTCACCCACAAGAAGTGAGTAGAGACCTCTCTCCAATGCAATGTCGATCTCGCAATTTGGTTTATCGGTATAGACAGCTGATATAAAGTTCTCTTGGTAAAGCTAAAGCTGTTACCAAGTGGCAAAGCTAAAAGTTCCAAAATATAACGAGATTTAATCTTCCCCGGTGTCTCATCGATTCGTGCTTGTAATCAGTGCAAACCGAGTTTTTAATGTGAAAGTGGGGAAATTTTTATGTGACATATATGACATTTTTACCCTAAAAAAGTTTGACATTCTGTTATGTTCTTAACGGCAGTTGTGCGGAGCGCCCATAGTGCATTGAAAAAGCAAAATTAGCCATGCAAATGTTCATTTTTTTGATTCGACCACCAATGGGCAAATCTATAAAATTTCAGGTACACAAAATGCAATTTAGTCTAAACTTAATACTAAGTACCGGGAACATATCACAAACTTCCTAAACATAATAAACCTTCAGGTTTGAAGCGTGCCAAGTGTGGGGCACTTCGTCACCGTTCAGGGTCTCCAACTTGAAGGATCCTCGTCATAATATCTTCCTGACCTTATAAGGCCCTTCCCAGTTAGGGGCTAGTTTTTCTCTCTCCCAGACTCCCGATGCCTCAATCTTCCTCATCACCAAGTCTCCTTCCTGAAAGAACCTTTCTTTAACCCTTCTATTGTAATAGAGAGAGGCTCTTCATTGATGCTCTGCATTGCTCTGTATATTAATTTAAATTATATTAATATAAAAAATATATAAATCAATTAAATAAATTTGAAATTAACATAAATAAATATATACAAAATTATTTACTAATTACTGGGCCATATATGCATTTCATAAAACTTATGTACGGAGTATACAAAATTAGTAGTTCATAAATTTGTTCAGGAGTTCAAGAACCTTATTAACAAACTTTATTAATAAACATGTTCACTAATATCAGAATCGAACTTATTCGCGAACCTTCCAAAATAGTGTATGTTGTGTTCAAATTCAACTCATTTATAAATCGAACCTTAAAATTGTATTCTTTGAATCATTTACTAATCAAACAAAACTCGAACTCAATTTTTTTCTTGCCGAATAAAGAACTATTTACGATCATATCAATAATAAACGGAGACCCAAAAATCAAGTGTATATAATGAAGGGTCTGGTTTCCCTGTCAATCGTGTGCCAGTTAAGTTTTATCTAACATACTATTCTAGGAACGTCGGATCTATATTTCAAGGGTCCATATTTAAGGATTTTTTTTAACCTTTCCGCGAATATTTTCCGTTTTCACGGAAGGGAAAAAATCCTTTCCGCGAAAGGGAGAAAGAAAATCTCTTCCGTGGAAGGGAGAAAATCGCGCAAAGGTAAAAAAACTTAGATATGGGCCCTTGAAATATTGATCTAAGGATTCTGGAGCAGTGTGTTGGATATGACTTATATAACACACACGATTGTTAGGGATTAACACCCTATAATGAAACATCATTAAATATAAAATTTTGGAAAATTTGTAGGATACCTAATTAAAATAGCCATCATTAACATAAAAATGAACTTCCACTTAAACTCTACGTATTTTTTTCTTGAAATTTCAAAAAGAATTTAGAACTCTACATTTAATCATTGTGATATTAACCTCCCGTGATTTCTTTATCTCTTATAAGTTCTTGTAACAACTCTAGCTCAATTTGATTAACACATAAAATATGTGTGTTAGAATACTAATATTAGATTCTGAAAAAGAGTCATGTTCTAATATTTTAATATTTTGAGGTTTTAACATATTGAGATTTTTAGAGCGACCAGTTGTATCATAACTCTGGCCGAGGATTTACGTTTCATCCAAGCCGCCCCAATATTTCTCACAATTTATCGTGATCTACTTTTCAAGTGAGGGAAAGTAGTAAAATACTAAATTCAACTTGAATTTAAGTTGAGCTTATGGGAAGATAGAAACATTTTAAGGACTATTTCTAACTTCGTGTCATGCATCTCTCTCTTCCTCCCTCCCTTCCTTCCCCCTCCCTCCCTCCCTCTCATGAAATTAACTGAATATTGAAGGTTCGGTAACAAAATTGTACAAATACAACATGCGTCTTTAGCTGTTTGTACTTATTTGGTTTTTCTTTTACAAAATGTGATATTTATTATAGTGAGCTAACCATACAAGTTGATCGAGTTCTTATAAATCTTTGTCACAACCATTGATAGCAGTAAAATAATGTGGTTATAGACCTCTGGATGAGTATTTGAAACTATACAATTTTGACAGCAATAGGACCTTGTCCTCGTGTGTAGTATAAATCTATCAAGCCAGATAAATACCACCTCATATCAAGATGTACTTACAATTTCTCTGTAACAGTCAAGTTCCCTAAAATGGAAGGAATTGGTCCACTCAACATGTTGCAGCTTAAATCCCTGATCAGAAAAAGTTTTAGTTAGGTTTGATATTTATTCTTTTTCTCCAGCAAACATACTCATGCTCATGCACACACTACACTGGCACCTATTGTCTTTCAGTACCCTGATTTTCATTTTATTTACATTATCAATGTAAGACTGTAAGTAAAATTAACAGCTGATTTCAAATTAGAGAAAGAGCTCATGAAGATGTGCTCTTTAAGTAAGCTTACAGTAATTCCAGTTGCTTCAGCTTGGATATCGAAAATGGTATGTCCCCGTATAATTTATAGAAGGACAAATCCCTAATACAGTGTACACAAGTTGGAGTAACATTTACACAAAAAGTCTGGGAAACAAGTAATCAACACATAATACTAAAATTCAAAACATGCTACATATTTATCAAGTTAGAATACAATATGATCCTGATAAGTAAAAAGGAGATTATATCAAAGTATGACTTACAAATTTTGCAGAGCCACAAAATCACCAATCTCATTGGGGATTTGTCCAGAAATTCAATTTTCTCTTAAATCTTTGATCACATTTTAATGCAAACTATTATGATCCAACTTTGACGCATATGTAAATATTAACAAATGATAAAAAACAGTAGTTTCTTTAGCAAAATGTTGTGTCTTGAAAATTATAAACTTACAAGGAGAGCAGACTAGTAAGATCTCCAATAGCGGTTGAAATTTCCCCATCAAGATTCAACCCAGAAAGATTACTGCATTGTTGTAAAACAACATAAACATATAAAATATTTACCTCAAAACAAGGTCTAATTTTTTTAAGACAGTTCTACTCAGAGAAACCAAACAAGAATACAAAAATGCTTAAAGCATGCAGTTTATAAGTTAAGGCAAGTATGAAGTATGTTTACATGTACAGATATAGAAACAGTAAACATGAAAGAGATGTTGGAAAAGAAAAGACATACAGTGCAACAACATTGAAGGTGACATTGTCACAAGTTACTCCTCTCACCACACAATAATCTGAAGATGGTGAATCTCTCCAGTCATACAATATATTATCCACATCCCTAATTGCCTTCTTTATTTCCAACAATGTTGCTCCTTTTTGAAACATCATACACAATTAGAGCCGGCCAAACGTGCGGGTTCAAACCGCTCATTCGGACCGGCTCGTACAGAAACCGTAAAATATTCGGCCCGAATAGTGTCGGTTCAAACCCGCCCAACTCGCAAAAAGAAGAGAACCGATTACGAATACAGTTTTGAAAAACCGGGACCGGCACTAACCCGCACGAGCCCGCAAAAGCGAAGCCCGCACGAACCGCATGCACGATGCATCCCGCACAGGCCCGCAGGTGTGCGTCACGTGGTGCTATATATCTATATATAAGCTGGACAAATCAAAATACAATTTAGCAACAGAGGGTGTACATGGTTAAACAGGCAAGTGCTATATATTTTATAATGGTAAGTGCTTGAAACATGAAGGAAAAGTACAACAGCCTGTACACAAACTCTGTTCAACCCGCCCAACCGCCAGCCCGCGTGCCAGCCCGTGTGTCTGCAACCCGCGAACCCGTGAACCGCCTGGCACGCACACGAGCTCAGTGCCGAATCTGGTTTACCTTCTGTAAGCTCAAACACAGCCCGGCCCGATTCCCTCGCATCTAGTGCCGGTTCAGTGTTCAGATTTTTCGGTCCCAACTCGCTACAAACCCGGCCCGCCCCGCACGACCCGCACGGATGACCACCTCTAACACAATAAACCATATAAGTATACAAATTTTGTAATATGTGTACATGTTAATCGCAAAATCTCATAAATTTAACTCAATTTGATCGGCTCCTATTTATTACTACCTCCGTCACATGGGATTCCATACGTTTACTATTTGCATGTATTTCGAGGCTTCTATAAAGTATAGTTTCATAATATTTTTTTAATTATTTTTTGAATAAAAGTTTCAGAAAAAAAATAAAAAAATATTGTAGAGTTATGCTTTAAAGGAGCATTGCTGAAAAGTAATGTATATAATTCAATGAGACAGAGGGAGTAATAATAGTGGACTCCTCCATACATAAAAACTCCATCAATCAAAATAAATTAAACTTATGAGATTTCACGCTTAGCATATTATAACCGCTAGAAAAATATAAAGCCCACTCCACATTCTTTATTTCAAACACAATTCACATGTAAAACATACATAAAAGTGCATTAAAAATCACATGGGCCTAAATTAAAAACAATACAAAAAAATGTGCTTTAAACAAACTCACCTTGGTCTGAGTTTGAAGAAGCTAACACAGAGAAAATTAATGGAAGCATTGTTAGGGCAAAAATACGCGCTAATATTCACGCAAGTATACGCGTTCGCAAGTAATATAGAATACTTTCTAGTTCGTTCCCATAGAGACTCAGACTAATTATGTTCAATTAAACTCACTCACCAATGTATGATTATTTCTCAATGTTAAGACAATAACACTTAGGTTTAAGTAACTAATTATTAACTATAATTAACTACTAAAATTAACCACTTAATTAACACTTCGAATTAACAATATTAAAACACTCATGAGATCACAACTTCATTACTACTTCCTTCAATAGTCATTGTTATTACCCTTAGCATGCAACAGTGATGATATTAATCGAATAACACGAAACTGATAAAAGCCAACTTTCATTGTACTAATACCATTCTACCAAACATCCACAATTAAGATAGAAGTTGAATAGGCATCAATTATGTTGAGTCCCTATATGTCTACAGAAATTGACAACATAATGATTTAAGAACAAGTTATTCCTTTTGATTACACAGGGCGAATAAAACGGTTAGAGTTACCCACTAATCATGCAGACTCGTACATGAACCTATGCTAGCATGGCAAGTTCTAAATCTCGAGATCCACCGTCGCTTCACAAGAGATTAACACCCTATCTTATATGTTCGCGACGCACATAAGACGAATACGCACAACCAATACTAGATAGCATACATTCATCACACACTAAGGTATTAAACAACTAACTAAAGAATTCCATAGTATATCCGTTACGACTCCATGATCACGATTAGCCCATGTTAGCACTTATCGTCATCATGGGTTCATATGAAAACATGATAAATAAACAAAAAAGAATAATAACTAAACTAATTATATTAAACCAGAGTACGTCACAAGAGTAATAGGTTCAAAGCAAAGAAAACTAGCATCCAACGTTACAACGAAATAAAGAATCACAAGAAAATATGCTTCCTCTTCGTTGCGGTGTGCTAAAACGGTCTTCTTCCTTATCTCCTTCGCTCCTTGATTAATACAACGATCCAACACACGTGAAACGTCTCTGAAATCTACTTATATAGGAGTCCCATAAAACTCAGATTACTCAGAAGTTGAAAGCCAAACAGAAATAGAAGTCTAAAATATTTATTCTGAATTCACGACCCTGCGCGGCCACTCAGCATAGCTGAGCGGGCGCTTAGCTTCCTGCGCGGCCGCTCAGCATAGCTGAGCGGGCGCTCAGACCCCTACTGGAAAATGGTCTGTTTTTGCTCCGTTTCTTCGCTGTAATCTGCTCCTCTCTTCCCTCTTGCAATGCTAGACACATGCCAAGGCTTATTTTTGATGAATTCTCCCCCGAAATGCAACTAATACCCTAAAATGCACAAACACTAGAAAAAATGCATCAAATACACAAAATACTTGATTTCAAGACACCAATTTAAGCTATTATAAGATGTTCTAAGTGGTATAAAATGCCACTTATCACACCCCCAAACTTAAATCGATGCTTGTCCTCAAGCGTCACAGACTCAAAAACAAAATAAAAACATTCATGAATGCAATCTATATGAAATGCAGCGATCCCCCTTACTACGACCAAACCAACCAACTTACGACATCTCAATAAATGCAATTAGGCGACTAAAGATCAATCAAATTATGCAAACTAACATACAGCCAGAAACGTGGTGTGTGCAGATGCTTAACAGATATACTTCGGAACTAGATCAATTATTATGACTCAACTATCATCAAAGCAATCACATGATTATACAAAGAATAAAAATTCTAGGCACAAAGTGACTTATAACACTACAAGAATCCTGGAGCTTATTACGGAATCATGCTTTTTATTCATAACAATAATGCTTATTTGACCGTGCAATGAGTGAGGTCCACAAAAGACTTATACAATGGTATCCATGTAGCGAGCGTTAGGTTAGCGGATCCCAGACTCTAAAAGCCTTAGGTCACTAGGCACAAAGTCCCCTAAGAACTTAATAACTCGAATACCAAAGAGCCCACTCGTGATCAATTATGCATAAACACATACTTTTTTTTTCTTTCTTTTTTCTCTTTTTTCTCTTTTTTTTCTTTTTTTTTCCTTTCTTTTTTTTTTCAAAATTTCTGAGCAAGTGCGTTTCGTTCCATCTTGCTCAACCCTAGACTACTCGCATAAACATACGAGCCTGCTACTAGCCATTTGACGCCTAGCCACAATTAGCAACGAATTCCATTTTTTACTCCATTTTTTTCCTTTTCATGCCTTAATCACTAAGAACCTATTATAAAATTCTAAGCATAATAAATAGATTGTCCTAAAAAATAATCAGGCCATAACAATAATCTAGTCCTTAAGCATTCTCTAAGACTTAGTGAAAATACAAGTGTTTCTAGCATGCATATCAACCTACACGACTCAACATCACCTTAATGCTATCACTACACTCGCATCAACATCATAAATCAGTCGACAAATCATCGCAAAAGGGATCATGGCATATGCATGAGCTACATGACATGATAAACAAATAAAGCTATAAAAAAACTATATGGCAAAAATTATGCAATTATATGAACTAAACTATCATGAATATGCAACTATATAACACACACACACAAAATATTCCTTAACTAACACCCCCAAACTTAAAATCTTCAGTCCTCAGTGAAGGTAGTAGAAAGGAACACAGGGTATACCTACTCGGAGAGATCATCATCATCACCCTCAGTGGGTGGTGTATCAGGAGGCGGATATGCAGAGTCCTCACCAAAAACTGGCCACTGGATGTCAGTTCTAAGGCCTCGAAAAGCGGTCCCTAGCGCAAGGGTGAGCTCCTGAGCAAACCTGCTCTGCGTCTCGTACATAGCATCCATCCTCCATGACAGCATCCTATACTGGGCATCAGCCATCCCAGCACCCTCCTGAGCTCTAGAAGAACCAGCCTCATCACGCCTTGGCCTCGCCATAGTAGCACCTCGTGCTGGATGCCCTCCTGGAAGACGATAACCCAACCCATGCTCCTCGGGCTCACCACCGGTCCACTTTTGCATCGCATTCAGAGTCCCGGAATCAATAGGAGCGGCCGGCAACTGCAACTGCTCATGAGACGGCCACTGAACTCCCACCGCTCGGCAAAGCTTAGTAACCGTGGATACATAAGGGATGTTCATGTGCATAGCTCCCCTCAAAAACTTCAGAATTCCTTGGTAGATGAACTCACCAAGGTCCACATAGTACTCCTCATTCAAAATTCCCCACAACAACTGTGCTCTCTCAACTGTGACCTCATGTGCATGCGAAGAAGGCAGAATATTAGCACAAATAAACGCATTCCATGCACGGGCATACATGTTCATCGCGATCGCCGGAAAGTGACGATACTCATTAGTTCCAGTCTTGAAAGTCCATACTGTGCCCGACCTACAGAGAGTAGCACAAATCAAATCCAAGTGAAAATCCTCAGCAGTCTTCTCGTTCCAGTTCTCCTCCGTGGGCTTCCTCTATCTCTGCCCAATCACACGGCGAATCTTCGTTGGGTGATAATCAACCGTCATCCCCCGGACCACAGAAAACCCATTCTTCTCGGCCTTCGCATTCGCATAGAACTCGCGAACCACGCTCATCGGCACTGCTTCAGGCGACTCACAAAAAGCTATCCACCCCTTCTCAACAATCATAGGCAGCAACTCACCATCCCTCCCCGATGGTAAAAATCCCCTCTCCTTCAGAATCGGCTTCCCCAGAAGCCTAGTGTACTCCTCCTCAGCAACCCTATCATTCAAACGAGGCCTCGCAGCCGTACCCCTCGAAGAATCAGCAGTAGGGACAGTGCTGCTGCTATCAATAGTCCTTGCTCTCTTGGGTGCCATCGAATCTGAATAAAAGTGCTTGAGATTTATGTTTTTGTGTTTGGGAGAGAGTTGAAGTGTAGAAAGTGTATGGGAGATATATGGGATAGGTGTATGTATATATAGGGTATGGATTAGGGTAGAATTTGATTAGGAGTGGGTTTAAGGGTTGAAATTATGGGATAATGGGGAATAGGTCGTGGCTTTATGGGCTGTATTTTGTGTTTTTTTCTGATTTTTTTGGATTTTTATTGAACTAAAAAAATTTTCTCCCAGCCGACCCTGAGCGGTCGCTCAGCAGAGCTGAGCGGACGCTCAGGAGGCTACTGGAAAAAAAAAATTCTAGCCCGGTTTTTCTGGTTTTTTTGTGGTTTTGGATAGGTTATTAACTTCTAAGGGTTCCTGTAACAACAAATCATGGGTTGCCTCCCACGAAGCGCTTCTTTTTCGTCATTAGCTTGACGTTACGTACCTTCCTCAAGTTGACAATAAAACGGCACTAACCACTTCTCGGTTTGCCGTGTCCCCATAGTAGTGCTTCAAACGCTGACCATTAACCTTGAATGCTTGGTCCGGATCAATAAACGGAAGAGGGAAGTGATCCTTCCTCGTGACCTTGTTCAACTTTCGGTAGTCCATGCATACTCTCCATCCTGTGACTGTTCGAGTGGGGATGAGCTCGTTCTTCTCATTTGCTACCACAGTAATACCCCCTTTCTTAGGCACACATTGCACGGGACTCACCCAAGAATTGTCAGAAATAGGATAAATGATTCCTGCATCCAGCCACTTCAGAATTTCTTTCTTCACCACCTCTTTCATGATAGAATTAAGTTTGCGTTGTTGCTCAACAGTTGGCTTACTACCCTCATCTAGCAGAATCTTATGCATGCAATATGAAGGGTTGATCCCCTTGATGTCTGCTATGGTCCATCCAATAGCCGATTTGAATTCTCTCAAAATCCTTAAGAGTTTGTCCTCCTCACTACCTGAAAGGTCAGATGCAATAATAACAGGTAATGTAGATGCATCACCTAAAAAAACATACCTCAAGTGTTCAGGCAATGGCTTAAGCTCCAAGGTGGGTGCTTCCTCAATTGATGGTTTGAGCTTTCCTTCAGCATTTTTGAGGTCAGAAGTACCAAGAGATTCAAACGACATGTCCAGCTTTCGCCTCCAGGGAGAAGCATTAAGATATTGTAATTGCTCGTTGCTATCTTCATCATCACTGTCAAAATCCCCCACTAAGGCATTTTCTAATGCATCAGACATTAGCATATGATCGAGTTCTGAAGTAACCGCGGAATCAATCACATCCACTTTTAAGCACTCCTCATCTTCTGAAGGGAATTTCATTGCTTTGAATACATTGAAGGTCACATCCTGATCCTGCACCCGCATTGTAAGTTCACCTTTCTGCACATCTATCAAGGTACGGCCAGTGGCCAAGAAAGGTCTTCCCAAGATTATGGGAATCTTCTTATTTTCCTCGAAATCCAGAATAACAAAGTCTGTAGGAAAGAAGAGCTTATCCACCTTGACTAACACATCCTCCACTATGCCTCTTGGGTAAGTAATAGAACGATCAGCCAATTATAGAGACATGTAGGTGGGCTTTGGATCAGGCAAATCCAACTTTTTAAAGATCAACAACGGCATCAGATTTATGCTTGCTCCCAAATCGCAAAGGCACTTGTCGAAAGACAACTTGCCAATGGTGCAAGGAATGGTGAAGCTACCTGGAACTTTAAGCTTTGGAGGTAACTTTTGTTACAGCACAGCACTGCATACTTCCGTTAGAGCAACGGTCTCAAGGTCATCCAGTTTCACCTTCCTTGAAAGAATACTCTTCATAAACTTCGCATAACTAGGCATTTGCTCCAGAGCCTCAGCGAAAGGTATATTGATGTGAAGTTTCTTGAACACCTCCAGAAACTTACCGAACTGCTTATCCAGCTTTTGTTGTTGCAATCTCTTAGGGAAAGATGGAGGAGGATAGAGCTGTTTCTCCCCTATATTACCCTCAGGCAGAGTGTGTTCAACAGTAGTCTTCCTTGGTTCCGCCGCTTTCTCCTTTTGCTTAGCTTCTTCATCTCCAACTTCAGCTTCTCCTTCTTTTGCCTTTTCAGCATCAGCAACTTTCCCAGACCTTAAGGTAATAGCCTTAACTTGCTCTTTAGCTTCCTTCCTGCCTGGCACATGTGTGTCACTGGGAAGTGTGCCAGGTTGACGATTGAGCACTGCATTGGCTATTTGACCGATTTGATTTTCCAAGGTCTTGATCGACACCGCCTGATTCTTGCACAACAGCTTAAGTTCCTCAAAATCAGCACTAGTGGGTGCAGCTGCACCTCCCTGTTGAGGATATGATTGCCTTTGAGCATACTGCTGGGTTGCTGGAATCCAGGTGGATTGAACTGTTTACTCACACCTTGCTGATATGGTGGCTGAATAGCATTTTGATTATTACCCCAGCTGAAATTTGGATGATTTCTGTTGTTAGGATGATAAGTAGCTGGCACAGACTGCTGTTGTCACTGATAATTGTTCACATACTGAATAGATTCGTTAACAAGAGAACATTGATCCGTAGCATGAGAACCTGCACAAAGCTCACAGACCATAGCTATTTGATTGACTCCATAGGTAGCTAGAGAATCGACCTTCATAGACAGCGCTTGGAGCTGCGCTGCAATAGCGGTGGCTGCATCGACTTCCAGAATACCTGCTACCTTCCCAGACATTATCCTTTGAGTTGGGTTTTGATGCTCATTTACAGCCATACTCTCAATAAGATTATAAGCCTCAGTATAGCTTTTGGCCCACAAGGCGCCTCCAGCTGCTGCATCGAGCATGGGCCGAGATTGGGCCCCTAAACCATTATAGAAACCAGTGATCACCATCCAATCTGGCATTCCATGATGTGGACACTTTCTCAACATTTCCTTGTAGCGCTCCCAAGCTTCGCACATAGATTCTGTAGGTTGTTGCGCAAACTGAGTAAGATCACTCCTCATAGCAGCAGTCTTTGCCATTGGATAAAACTTCACCAGAAACTTTTGCACAAGATCTAGCCAAGTAGTGATGGACCCATCTGGTTCAGAATGTAACCAGTCCTTAGCTTTATCCCTCAGTGAAAATGGGAAAAACCTCAACTTGATCGCCTCATTAGTCACACCATTATATTTGAAAGTACTGCAGATCTTGACAAAATTCCTTATGTGCATGTTGGGGTCTTCAGTCGCAGCTTCTCCGAAAGAAACAGAGTTCTGCACCATCTGAATAGTGCCCGGCTTGATTTCAAAGGTGTTAGCTTGGATAGCCGGATGAAGAATGCTTGACTGAATGTCATCAATTTTAGGCCGAGAAAAGTCCATAAGAGCTGGATCTGCCGGAATAATACGATCACCCATGATTACTGGCTCCTTCTGCTCAATTCCTGAATCCGAATCTTCAAAATCTATCTTCTCCGGAAGATCAAGAACTCCGTCTGTATCCTCAGCTGTATCTAAAGTCTTCTTGCGAGTACGAGAACGAGTTTGCATAAATACTCTCTAAAGTACCTGAAACACAACCGAAAATAATAAGTAACACGTCTTAATCACTGAGTCCTAACGACCAATGATGGTAAGTACATAAACTAAACAAATACGCCGAGTCCCCAACAGCGGCGCCAAAAACTTGTTAGGGCGAAAATACGCGCTAATATTCACGCAAGTATACGCGTTCGCAAGTAATATAGAATACTTTTTAGTTCGTTCCCACAGAGACTCAGACTAATTATGTTCAATTAAACTCACTCACCAATGTATGATTACTTCTCAATGTTAAGACAATAACACTTAGATTTAAGTAACTAATTATTAACTATAATTAACTACTAAAATTAACCACTTAATTAACACTTCGAATTAACAATATTAAAACACTCATGAGATCACAACTTCATTACTACTTCCTTCAATAGTCATTGTTATTACCCTTAGCATGCAACAATGATGATATTAATCGAATAACACGAAACTGATAAAAGCCAACTTTCATTGTACTAATACCATTCTACCAAACATCCACAATTAAGATAGAAGTTGAATAGGCATCAATTATGTTGAGTCCCTATATGTCTACAGAAATTGACAACATAATGATTTAAGAACAAGTTATTCCTTTTGATTACACAGGGCGAATAAAACGGTTAGAGTTACCCACTAATCATGCAGACTCGTACATGAACCTATGCTAGCATGACAAGTTCTAAATCACGAGATCCACCGTCGCTTCACAAGAGATTAACACCCTATCTTATATGTTCGTGACGCACATAAGACGAATACGCACAACCAATACTAGATATCATACAATCATCACACACTAAGGTATTAAACAACTAACTAAAGAATTACATAGTAAATCCGTTACGACCCCATGATCACGATTAGCCCATGTTAGCACTTATCGTCATTATGGGTTCATATGAAAACATGATAAATAAACACAAAAGAATAATAACTAAACTAATTATATTAAACCAGAGTACGTCACAAGAGTAATAGGTTCAAAGCAAAGAAAACTAGCATCCAACGTTACAACGAAATAAAGAATCATAAGAAAATATGCTTCCTCTTCGTTGCGGTGTGCTAAAACGGTCTTCTTCCTTATCTCCTTCGCTCCTTGATTAATACAACGATCCAACACACGTGAAACGTCTCTGAAATCTACTTATATAGGAGTCCCATAAAACTCAGATTACTCAGAAGTTAGAAGCCAAACAGAAATAGAAGTCTAAAATATTTATTCTGAATTCACGACCCTGCGCGGCCGCTCAGCATAGCTGAGCGGGCGCTCAGACCCCTACTGGAAAATGGTCTGTTTTTGCTCCGTTTCTTCGCTGTAATCTGCTCCTCTCTTCCCTCTTGTAATGCTAGACACATGCCAAGGCTTATTTTTGATGAATTCTCCCCCGAAATACAACTAATACCCTGAAATGCACAAACACTAGAAAAAACGCATCAAATACACAAAATACTTGATTTTAAGACACCAATTTAAGCTATTATAAGACGTTCTAAGTGGTATAAAATGCCACTTATCAAGCATGCAGAGAAAGAGGGTGAAAACAAGAAAAAGATTCAATCTTATTGAGATGAAAAAACTCATAATTGTAGCTGGGGACATTAGATTCTTGGAAGTTCTTTAAAAATCCAAGCTTTGATTAATGATCATGGTTTTAAATTCAAGAATGTCTACTTGTACAAGCTTTTTTGGAGTAGTAGTAGTGAAAAATAAATGTGTGAAGAAAGTAGGGAAATTTAGTCAATGTCAATGACATAAAAAGGTAGAGTTGATGTTAGCTAAACTTAGAGAGGTTTCGAGTACTATTTTTCTTTTACCTTGAAAACAATGAAGTGATGTTTGTTTAAAAAAAAGGGTAACGATGAAAGAGAAAGAACTGAGAAAATATTGTAAGAAAGAACCTGTAACTGTAAGAGAGAGATGGGAGGTAGAAACAGAGAGAGAAGGAGGGAGAGAGGGAGGAGCGGGAGAGAGAGATTATTCCATGAAGAAAAAGATAAATGGAGTTTCAGAATCAGAAGTAGCTATGCAGGAGTAGAGTAGGGAGTTACTTTTTCACAGCTATTGTTATGTAAGTGATCATGTCCTTTCACATTTTTACACAAACATGTGCTCCTTCCGACCCATTCAATTATATACGTTTGATTTGTGCATGAAAATTAAGAAAAAGTGATATGTTGAAAATTATATTGTGTGATAGGAGGGTTTCTTTCAGAGTAAAAGGAAAATTTTATAGGGTAGCGATCAGACCGGCCTTGTTATACGGGTCGGAGTGTTGAGCATTGAAAAAGGCTCAAGAGTGTAGGTTAAAGGTGTCGGAAATGAGATTGTTAAGGTGGATTTGTGGGCGTACCATGTTGGATAGATTGCCAACTATTTTTTTCAGGAATAAATTACGAGTTGCGCCTATCGCAAAAAAGTGAGAGAAGGTCGATTGCGTTGGTTTGGGCATATTAGGCGAAGAAGGGTATCTGCTCCAGTGCGCGGGGTGGAGGATTTAGTGGTACCGGGACCGAGAAGGAGAGGGAGGCCAAGGCGGACTTGGGCTGACCTACCCACACGGGACTTGAGGGCACTAAACCTCAGTGATGACCTGACCTCGGATAAGAGATCTTGGCGCAGGAGGATTAGGGTGGCAAATTAGTTTTGACTTTCGTAGTTTGCATGTGTAGCTTGTGATTTAGTTCACTTTTTGGGTAACTTGTAATAATTTTCTTTGTCTAATACTTATACTTACTAAGTTTGGTAGTTTGTTTTCATAGTTATTAATAGACTTAGTTGCTCGTGTAGGTGCTACAATTTTACTTTTTAAAGCCATATGACTAATTGCATGGTATGGACTATGGTAGATGTGTTGTGTTCTGTTTTAGTTTTTCTGGACAGGTTTGTGGTAATTCAAAATATTTAGTTTGGAGAGTGATCTCCAAGGGAAATATTGAGTTTGGGGCATCAAAAGGAGTGCAAAAGGATAAATAAAAGGGGCTTACGACAATGAACCAATGAACAAAGCTTTTTACGGTATTGGTAAGTCCCATGTGAAGATTACCATGGGCTTAGGTATTGTATCATTATTTATCGTTATCTCGCTTACTGGTACTTACTTTTATGGATCATTGTTTACCCCGTACACACATATTTGTGCACACACACAAGCCGGAAGCCTTTTGAGAAAACAGCCTCTTCATTTTTTGGAATGAGGGTAAGGCTGCGTACGCTATAACCTCCCCAGACACTGCACTACGCGCTATTATTGGGTATGATTGATTGATTGATCAACATTTACCAAAAATACAAAAAGTTTTATAATATAAAAATTAACCACACTCACTTACCTCCACTATTTTCTTTCACTACACTATCTTTATACATTAAATATTAATTGGTTCTCCCACTTTTCTTACTTTTTTTCATAACATTCTACTTCTTAACTTCCATGATGAATTCAAATGTATACAATCTAGTGGAACTTAGAGTATGCTCCATTTTATCATTTGCCTAGTCTAATTGAGGAAGTGTGAATAATACATTTTTTAGTGTAAAAATAAAACTTGAACTAAAATTATAACTTCATTTTGTAATCAGATAATTATACATATTGAACAAATTTTTTAAATATCTTATTTTGTATCTATTGTTAATTGAGATGCATACATGTATCATTAGTTCATTACTCAAAATTAATTACCTTCAAATACATAATCTCCTTAGAATTGAATGCGTTGACATTTGGTTCTTATAATTTTAACCTAGCAAAACATGTCCTATATTATATGATCGGAAGTTGAATTGTGTATCGGGTCTAGTTGATAACCCTAGACGGATCAAGTGTTTGTTGCATAGGCCGAGAAGATGAACAACAAAAACATAATTCATAATCATAGCAAATAGTAGCAAGCATGAAAAATAGTAAAATTTACTGTAGCAAATAGTAGGGAGCATTAAAAGTTGAGTGGAACAAAAGTTCAAAATTTCGGAATGAATAGTAACCAATGAATAGTAACCGATGAATAGTGAAAATTGAATAGTAATTATGAATATGAATAATAAAAAACGAAATATTAATATTAAAATTTGAAAATTAAATGAGACCTCCAGCAAAATTACTAAGAGATAATAATAAAAGTTATAAATCTAAAATAATAGCAAATCTATTAATTTATTTTATAGTAGAAAATAAAGAAACAAAATAAATGTGTAAGAAAATTCTATATAGACAGTTAATATACTTATATAAATAAAATAAATAAATATTTGATTTATGGAAGATTATAAGTTAGAAAGTATTAAAATAATAGCAGATAAAAACTTTACTTTTAATAAAGATATAAATCAACATATTGAAAGTTGTAAAATAAGTATGCAAATAATAAATGAAAAATTAGATATTATAGCTAGGTTACGAACAATGTTGGAAAAGAGAGATGAAAAAATTAAAAGACTGGAAGAAGAAAATCTTTTAATAAAATGAGAAAAATTTATTAAGGAAACTAATTTAGAAATTCAAATAAAAGACTTAAAAGAAGTATTAACAGAATAATATAAATTAATAAATAATTTAAGACAAAAAATTAAAAAATGAATTGGATAAATTCAAATGCAATAACTAGAAATAATAAAAAAATAAAACTTTTAATAAAAAATCAAGAAAAATTAGAAATAGAACTAGATAAATTGCATGAAAGAAAAAATAAAATTGAATGGACAACGGAAAATAAGGATGAAATAATAAGATGTTATCAACAACTTGGAAATATGATAATAACATTTAGAAATAATAAACTAAGAATTCAAGGACTTGGAAGATTAATTTTATCAAGTAATATAACTGGATAATAATACAGTTCGAAAAAATGTCATTGGAAAAATCAAGTGAAAAACAAGATGTATATTATCAAATGGATGAATACAAAGAAGGAACATCACAAACTCTAAGTTTTAAACCGGATATATATAATCAAATTCAAAGTGAAACAAAAGAACTAAAAATAAAAAAGATATTCAAAACTTCATATTTTGAAAGAAATAAAGAAGTTAAATATATAGCTCAAAAACATGAAAATATAATAGATATAGATACGATAAATGGAAAAGCAAAAATAAATTTAATAACAGATGGTTTAATAAAAAGAGAACTATCCAAATTAAAACAAAAGGAAGCAAATAAACTAAAAAATATTTATTTTGGAGCAATAAAATTTACAACAAAAGCATATTTTCAGAAAAATAGTGATACTCCTATACAGATATATGTACTAGATGATAGAATAATAGGAAATATACAAGATTTATTAATAGCAGTAGTAAAAGGAAACTTGATATATCAGAAATTAAAATTTATAATACAACCTGATTTTAGCATATCATTAAAAGATGAAAATAAAGAAAGATCTTTAACATTATATTATAAATTAGATGGAATAAAAATGCAAAAGGGCAGTAAAGTAATTAGTATAGAAACTAAAATAGTTTATGCTATGACTGAAAACCATCATGTAAAGAAACAAACGGAATTAGGAATAATAGTACCAAAATTATACAATGATATATTAGAAAAAATGAACATAAAGAAGAATCTCAAATAACAATCCCAGAAAAATTTACAATAGACTTTAGTAATAGACAAATAATTCCAACACAAAGAATTAAACCAATATTAGAAGGATCTAGATTAAGTTTTAGAAGAGAACAAAACCCTATAAAATTAGTTAGATCAATGAGTATGACCAGTAGAAACTTAGATTTAATAAAATTACCGTGTTATGAATCAGATAAATTAAGAATAAAAATAATAATATTTAATGGAATATTTGCCAAAGAAGTTATAACAGAAATAAATACTGGAGCAACAAAAAGTCAAATACATATAACTGAAGTTGACTCGAACAAATGTGAGAAAATAGAACCTCAAATAATAACTGAACCAAATAATTCGAGAGAAACAATAATAACAAAAGGTATAAAATTAAGATTAAAAATTTTAGACTTAGAATATAATATAAGTCTAGGAGTGATAGAAAATGACGTTAGTTATCAACTATTATTAGGAATGGATTTCTTAAATGAAATAAAATATAATATAACAAATGAAGGAATAGAAATAAATGATCATAATAAATTAAGATTTATAGAAAGAATATGAACCCTGAATAGGAGATAAACAACAAGAAAGATGAAATAAAAACTATTAATAAGATAATAAAATAAACATTAATTATGTGTCAAGAAAAAGAACTACAATACTTAAAAGAAAAAAGAAAAACTAGAGGAAGAAGTAAAAGAATTAGAAAAAATAAAAGGTAAGAAAAGAAAAATATGGATAATTGAAGGAGAATGGAGAAAACGAGTTTATAAATATGAATAATACTGAAAACCAAATAAAAGATATTCGGAATGAAATATTTATAAAAGAAAGTTTAAACGCTATATTGAAGAAGATGGAAGAAAATCAAGAAATTAATAGAAAAATAATTAAGGAAGAAATAACAGCGTTATGGAATATGTCAGAAATCCCAATCTTTAAACAAATATTAGATAAGTTAACCATTATACAAAATAGTTTAGAACAAAATAAAGAAAAGAAAATATTTAAAGACGAAACAGAAGAACCAGAAATAGTACCTATAACGGTAATATGAAGAACTAAAGAACCTATATTAATGGATATAAGAAAATCGAAACCTAAAATGACTATAGGGGTTAAAAGAGCAATAAATGGTTTAGCAGAACTTCATAAATCAGGAAAATTCTAGAAAAATGTCTATAACAGAACATAGTGCTATAACATTTCTTAAAAAACATGGAAAATAGTTAATGGAAAAAGAAAGACAAAAATATGAACCTATAAAACAAGAAATAAGAAAAGATGAATTAGAAGAATTAAGAAAAGAAAATGCTAAATTAAAAACTAAAACCAATATAGAATGGTTAAATAAATATAAATTTTATAAAAGAAAATATAGAACCCAAAAGAAAGAATTAAAAGAAACAAAGTTAGAAGTAATAAATGTATTAAAAGAAATAGATAATTTAAAAAATGAGATTAATCAATTAAAGATAGAATTAAAAGGAAAGGAAATTATTAAGTCTGACGATAGTGATCCAGAAACGAATAAAGAACAAGGTGAGAGTAGTAAAACAAGTGAATCAGATAGTAATCTAGGAGAAGAAGGATTAAATTACTTAGAAGAATCAAATAATGAGAAAAAAGAAATAATAATAAAAGAAAATAAAGAAATATTAGAAGCCCTTGGAAAAACCGTAAATGCAATTATAACAAATGAAGAAAAAAGCGATGAAAGTGATATAGAAGAAAGAGAAACTTCGCATAAACAAACAAATTATGAAACCGAATCAGATAATATAATGGATGAAGATGCATACCCAGAAGAAGAAATAGAAGATCATATTATAACTAAAAATAATATTAAGATGCCAGGAAATATACCTATAGGACAACAAAATGAAGTACAAGATTTCATAGGATCAATAAATCAAGGAATAAATATAAATGGATATTTTCTAGATTTAGACAATGTCTACGACGATCAAGAAATAAGTAGAAGAATAAAAGATTGGAATTTAGGGATGTATATAGCCTTAATGAATTCAAAAAATATAGAAGATCTGGATTATGTTTTTGAATTAATATCAAAAACAATTATAGGAAAAACAACATTTTGGTTAGAAAATATTATTTATGAATTAAAGGGACAAGTAAGAACGTATGCTAGAAGTTGGAAAGATACGTTAAACGCATTTGACATATTATTAAAAAGAGAATTTCTAGGAGAAAAATGGTTTGTAGCTCAAGAAAATATAACAGTAGAAAGAAAATTAGAGATAACAATGTATCTAAATAATATGAAATGTTGTAGGATTAGTAAATTACCAGAATATACTATAAGTTTTACTAAATTCTTTTATGAAGCTAAGTTTTTACCTAATGAAAGCTTAGTATATCAACAACTGTATTATGATCATTTACCTTCACCTTATAATACCGAAATAACTAAAGAATATAATAATCTAGAACCTAAGGAAAATACTTTAGGAGAAAGAATTAGATTATTAAGAGCATATTTAACTCAAAAATGTGAGGAATATAGAATTCAATAGAGAATTAAAAAGAATAAAAACAAGGATTAAGAGAAATCTGTAATTTCACAGAGAAAAAATTAATATTTGGATGTGATAATCAAAATTATAAAACTAAAAAAAAATATAGGAAATATAGAAAAACAGATTATAATAATCAAAATGAATATTATAAAAAACAAAATAAAACCTATAGACCTTATAAACCATTTAATCGAAGATTTAAAAGAAGAAAATTTAAAAAATATAGAAATACTCCTGAAAATAGAAAGAGATTTAGATATAAGAGAAAGTTTAGAAAAAGAAATAAAACAAAAATAGCAGATTGTAAATGTTGGAACTGTAATGAAAAAGGACATTATGCAAATAAGTGTCCTAAATTACAACAAAAAAGAGTAAAATACATAGATACTACCGAATTAATAATGAAATTAGAATACACAAGAGAAGATAATAATAACTGGTATGATGAAGAAGTATTCTATATAAGTGAAATAGAACTAGAAGAAATAAATTATATAAATGAAAATGATAGTAATGATGAAAGTTTAACTACTGAATAGAATAAAATGGTAGCTATATATACTAGCATAAATCCCGTGCGATGCACGAGTTTCCATTAATATTTTAAATTTTTATTTATCAAGTTATATTATATTTTTAAAATATTTATATAAATATATAATGATTATAATTTATAATAAAAATAATAGAATAACATGTGGTTGTAATTTAGTAGAATAAATAGACTATTTCTAGTAGTTTAGCAGATATGTAACACTATTATTTATATCTTTTAATAATAGGATAAGTTGTATTCGTAGTTTAGTAGGATAAGTATACTATATTTAGTAGTAGTTTAATAATTTAGTAGTTTATTAGATATATAACACTATTTATCTATTTTGGTAATAATCAAAATTAGGGAATTATCGTTAAACCAAACTGTTGAACCAAATTATCTCTATTCCGGCTATTATAATATAGTATAGATTGAAGTACAGGTAGAATATAAACCTATTAAATATATAAAATAAAAGATATTTATAGATAGCGGAACAGATATTTGTTTAGCTAAAGAAGAAGTATTTACTCAACACAAATGGAAACGTACTAAAAATAGAATAATAGTAACAGGATTCAATAACCATAAAAAAGAGATAGATATAATAGCAGAAAATGTAACATTTATATTAGGAAAAGCAAGGTTTAGGTTACCTATAATATACCAAGAAAATAATATGAAACAACAAATGTTACTAGGAAATAACTTTTTAGATTCTTTTAAAACTCAAATAATAAGTTTGTTAACACCTTGCGAAAAATGGATAGTATTAAAAAGAATAGTACCTGTAAAATTAATAGAAATAAGTAATATTAAAGCAGAAAGAAAAACTAATTTAGAACTATTAAAACAAAAATATTTAAGAGCCTTAGAAATAAATTTTGGAGAACATCCAATGAAGCTATGGGAAAAAGAAAAAATATGCGCTGAAATAAAACTGATAAATCCTAATGATATAATTAGAAACAGACCAATAAAATATAGTCCAACAGATCAAAACGAGTTAGAAGTTCAAATAAAAGAACTATTAAACTTAGGACTAATACAAGAAAGTAAAAGTCTGCATAGTAGCCCAGCGTTTTTAGTAAGAAATCATAATGAAGTGAAAAGAGGAAAAGCTAGAAAGGTAATAGATTATCGAGAACTAAATAAAAAGACTATATTTGATGGATATTTTTTACCATATAAAAGAAATTTAATAAACCAAACAAGTAACAAAAAATGGTTTAGTAAATTTGATTGTAAAAGCGGATACTGGCAAATAAAATTAACTAAGGAATCTAGATGTTTAACAGCATTTAGCGTTCCACAAGGACATTATGAATGGATAGTACTACCATTTGGATTAAGAACAACCCCACAAATATTCCAAAGAAGAATGGATAAAATATTTAGAGAAATGAATGATTTTATTCTAGTATATATAGATGATATATTAATATTTAGTGACAATTTAACAGATCATTCAAAACATCTAGATATATTTATTCAGACCATTAGAAAACATGGAATCCTATTATCAGAAAAGAAATCAGAAATATTTAAACATAAAATAGAATATTTAGGACATATTATAGATTCTAAAGGAATTCAGTTACAAAAACATATATCAACAAAAATAAAGAATTTTAAAGAAACTTTAAAAAATAAAAAAGAAGTACAACAATTCTTAGGAATAGTAAATTACGCTTCAGATTATATAAAAAAACTTACCAAAATTAAGAAAACCTCTACAAGATTTAATAAAGAAAAATAAAATTTTTGAGTGGAAAGAAGATCATACAAATGCAATAAAAGTACTAAAAACAAAGGTAGAAAATTTACCTAAACTACGATTACCCAAAGATACTGATCAATTAGAATTATTTACAGATGCTAGTGATATAGGATGGGGAGCAATATTAGTAGCTTTTAAAAAAGATGATATTGATAAAGAAAATCCTTTAATATGTGGATATGCAGCTGGAACTTGGAAACCCAATGAAAAGAATTATCATATTAATGAAAATGAATTATTAGCGGTAAAATTAGGAATTAAAAGATTTCATTATCATTTACTACCTGTAAAATTTGTTGTAAGAACATATAACACTCAAGTAAGATCATTTATATTCAATAAAATTGACCCTTTACCAGAATTAAATAAGAAAAGAAATTGGTAAGCATTCTTTACTTGTTATGATTTTATTATTAAAAATATATCAGGTACTAAAAATATTCTTGCAGATTTTCTTAGTAGAGAAAATGGACAGGGATAACAAGAATATTCAACCGATGGAAATGATACTAGAAGAAATCAAGAGGAAGAATGAACAAATTGCAATCTTGACCCCAGAAGTCAATAACCTTATAAAAAATCTTGAACGAGCTATAAAGCTTACCAAAAATATTACACCCCAAACTTTTGTATCAAGACTAGCTATAACTCCTACAATATCAACCCTTACCCAAACAGAATTATCCAAACCAGAACAACCAAAACCTCAAGTTTCTATACAGACATAATTAAATATCCAAAAGAGTATATAGAAGCCTTTGAAAAGATAACAAAATTTTATGACTACAAGTCCAATAATACCATCCTCAGAACTGGAAAGTTTTGTAAATATCCAAGGTATATCTGCAAAGAATACGCTGATCCTAAAGTGGTAGAAAGCTTATTAATGTTGGGATTTATTGACAAAATCATGGTTGATGAAACATTAAGAAGCATATCAAAACTTCCACCACTAATAGTTGAAAGCGTTAGTGCAATGATGCAATCATATGGACCAGGAGAAATATATGGAGTACAGGTATTTGATGCTTGTACCGACTTTGTAGGAAAAGCAATAATAATATGTCAGATATTCAAGTATGGTATGAATACTACTATAGAAGGCGATAATACTAGTCTCAAGTCTCCTATGCCATGCACAATAAAAGGATTTCAAGAATGGATGTCAAATAAAAGAGCAATTGAATTATCAGTTCTAAAATCCAAACTTGAAGATCTTATAAAAGGGAGGAATGCATGTGTAGTAGGAACAAGTATGAAGGGAGACGTAGAAGAAATACTAACATTATATTATAATAATGATGTTTTGAAAACAGATACAAGTGATTTAGCAGGTATGCATAACAGGACAACATGTGGAAATTACAATCATGCACCACAAACCAAGGAGTTTTTCAAGGCTATTATTACAGGACAAAGAAAGAAGACTGTAGCAGTTTTAAAACCCTTAGTAAAGGAAGAAGTATGTTCTAATCCTTTCGAGTAAGATTGTAATAATTCATGTTATTTCAACATGTAATACTAAAGTAATTTTATGGCCCAAACAAAGTTTGGTGACCATAACATATTAGAAAATGATTCTACGGCCCAATGAAAATTGGTGACTGTAATATATGATTCTATGGTCCAATGAAAATTGGTGACTGTAATATATTAGCAAATAGGAACAGCCAAAAAATCATGGAATTCCAGATAAAAGACAAAAGACAGAAGGCATTAAAAGGAGTGGACGAAATAAAAAGAGAAAGCAGGAAGAATAAAAGCACAGAAGAAAATTTGCAAAGTTGCAAAAGAAGACAGAAGAAAAAGTTGCAAAGTTGAAAAAGAAGATAGAAGAAAAAGTTGCAAAAGTTGAAAAAGAAGACAGAGGAAAAGAAAAAGGAAGGGATGAAAGAAAAAGAAGAAAAGAAAAAGAATATTATGTCGGAAAAGCATATCATGTAATAGAAATCTCTCCCTCTATTAAAGAGGAGAATTGTAACCAAAGAGTTATCAGTGTTTTTATCAGTTTAAAAAATCCATCACTTGCTTAGTTATTTTCTCTCTGAAGTTTTCTTATACAAATTTCTTTTCTTTATACATTAATGGCAAGATAAAAACCTCGCATCTGCAATTTATAACAAGACAACATACAGTTTATATATATATTTAAGCAGAATTTCATATAGATCCAGTACCCAATAAACATCTACTATCATAATAATTATAAAAATGGAGAAGTAAGGAACGGTAGATAGTCCGTTGAGACGCCTGAAGTTGCAAAGTTCAAGATGACGGGGAAGTCGAAATAGGGGCATAGCATTTACCAGAGATTCCGGTGAGCTGTTCTTGATTCATCAACTTTATAATTATTTAAATGGTTTTGTTTATTTGGTATGCGATTAATATATTAAAATGCTTAAATATATAGAAATAACTGTCATATTAAAATTGTTATGGATTGTAGAGTAATTATAAAAATATGTTTTATGATTTATATATCTATGTGCCTTACCTTTTTAAGGTTATCAGATATACCTAAACGATCCCCCAATCTGGTCAAGTGTTTGTTGCCTACCTACGGTAAATGATAGATAATTCAATACATGTGAACTATAATTTTTACCATTTTCAATTTAGCATGCGGATACAGTTTTGCTAACGGCTATGTACCAGAGTGGTGCAATTTCACAGAATTCAAGTTGTATTCTTCTTAACTTGTTTAAAATTTGAATTTTTATTTAAAAAAACCAGTGCTATATATAATATGGATATCGAATAACCGTGAATAGCCGTGAAATGCATACACTGATATATAAAAGTGAGCAAGCAATGCATTATTTAGGGTACTGTGCTTGTTCTGTTCCATTTCATAACTTTGTACGATACAAAAACTCAGAAATCCCACATGTTTATCTTACCCCCTTTTCAGAAATTTCTGACTGTGTATGATTTATCCAATTTGCAGTGAAATTGCCGGATCACAAATGATTGGAGCTTTAAGAAAATTCAAAATTATATCAATATCCAATATAAACAATATTCTAGAATATCACTTAAATTCGAGTAATCTTATCTAGTATTCATCTATCTAATATAAACAATGAGCACATTTGGCCTATGTTATATGTATTTTTAGCTTATGCGAGAACCAAACACTCGGGCAAACAAAATTCGAAATCTAGACATCCCGTAAAGGAGGACAGGGAGATACCACTGTATCGTGTTTCGAATTCAAAGATATTTAAAATGTATAAAAGAATGGAAGGGGGTAAAGATAATAGAGTATTGGTAGCTCACATGCAAGGTGTTCAGTGTTCTCTCATGAGAAAATGAGGGGCCAGGAGCAAATGTGTACCTCCTGCCACCAATCAATGTTGGCATGTAGCCTGTAATAGGTTGATGAGCCCCAGCCCATTTATATTTCTGCTCATCCCTGTCAACTTTTATCTACATCTTTAAAACTTTCAAACAATAACAGAGGCACGATAGAAGCTACAAGTGTGGAGTATATTCAGATTAATGATATATGTTGGTTAAGCACTGGATTGGAAATTAGTGGAAATTAGTACCCTCAAACTCAAAGAATATACCAAATTCTGTTATCTTGATTTCCCCATTCAATCCATCATGCAACTTGACACTCTAAAATCCATTGTATTTTGACATAAAATACATTGAACTTCATTCATAATCATAGGAAAAGATACGAGGCTGACAAACAACCCAGTTAGCTGGTAAAGATGCGGTACAAATTGTTTTAGCTAACCAAAAAAATGCCTAGAAACAAAACAAATGACAGCTAATAATACAAATATGGCCTACACTTTCTAATTCAACATTATACTGAAACTAATTCTAAATATCTGTGAACATTAAGTTCTAAATATCTGTGAACATAAGACAAATGACAACTGCGTTAAGTGAAGCCCAACAAGTGAACAAGTTCTACAGGGGAAGCAAATGTAGTTTTGGTACACTACTTACATTTTTTACATCTGAGAATGAGGTATACCATAGTACATAGCATATTCTTATTGCCCATATAATAAACATCAGGGTAAAATTTACAGGGGAAAAAATCACTTTGCGAGAATATAGTACAATGTAGGTAGCTACTCGTGGGTAATGTGGATTGTGGAAGCTTACATGCTTAATCGCCGTGGAAATTAATTGTAGAACCTAGCTACTCATGTAATCTGGAAGTATATGTACTTAATTAATTACTGACTTGCGGCAGAATTCTGCACTCTCGCTTTCTTCTGAGGTCGATGGAATTGCAGAAGCAGTGAATTGGTGACGACAAAAATTGAGCTCAAAGCCATTAGCCCACCTAAACAAACATCAGAGCAAGAACCTTTCAGCTTATAATTTATAAGCATAATGATGAAATTGGATTTAGTAAAAGAGAAATGCAATAAACTTATGAACAGTAAAACCATATGCAGCAAAACAAACTTGAAGACATGCTATAAGTTTGAAGGCGTGCTTAATTCATAGTTTCTTCAACTAAAACAAATTAATTTGTTGTCCTGTTTGTATTTGAAACCAAGAGGGTTTAATTTCTCTCTTTTTCCACCCAAAAAAACCACCTGGTTTTTAAATAGGTGAACAGTTTTGATATTTCTAGGATTGCCATAATTTTTTAAAAAACTACAACAATTGAGGAACTATCACAAAAAATGATAGTATCTGATAAACTATACTAACATCATTGTATCACTGACTTGGTCTATTCATGATCATTTCTCACTCCGTGTTTGAGAAATTATCACACATCTTCATGAATTTATAACTAAGAAGCTGTAGGACTAAATACCAATTCAAAATAATGGTAGAGATGATAGCTACATTTAGTTGCCACCCACCTGAAAGGGAAGGAGTCATGGCAAAATCGAAATGAGGAAGAAGTACTCCAGCTGCAATGGGAACTGCGACAACATTATATGCTACGGCCCATGATAAATTTTGGTGAACCTTTGTCATTGTTGCTTGTGCAAGATCAAGTGCATCTACCACCTGAAATATATAAGATAGATGAGGTTTTCTTTCTGGCAATATTGAAGCCCATATGAAGCCAAAAAAAGTACTAGCATGCATTTTTTTACAACCAGAATCCAACTATTTAGCCACTTTTTACATTTAAAGTAAGAAATAAAAAAATGTAATTTAATTCTTCTTCTCGTGTTCTAACATACAAACTATCGCAACTTATCTGGTTTGGGGGGGGGGGGGCTGATTCTTAGTAAATACTTAAACTAGACTTTAATTAAAGTAATTTAAATTATGAAGAATCGGCTAACACGAAATCATGATAGCCATTAATTGGAACAGGGACAAAAAGTATAAGTATGAATTTTTAAGTCTTTTTCCGTAGGGCTCATGAAGTGGTTAGCAGAAGAAGAAGATATATATACACATAATATACCTGTGATAGTCTGTTTCCAAGAAGAATGATTGATGCTGCATTAGATGCAGCATTTTCTTGTCCTTCAATTTGCAACGCAAATCCAACATCAGCAAGAGCTAGAGAAGGTGCATCATTGATTCCGTCACCAACCTTTAACAGGTAATATAATGGTCAGTCCATAATTATAAAAGCATTCTTAGAATCCTTTTGGAAAGAAAAAAACAGTTATCGTGATATGAGTTTTGTGACAGATGTAATGTGCTCATAAAAAATCCTTGATATGAAACATTCATCAAGGTAAATATCACTTGCTAAAAATATGCATAAGCATGAATTTTGATAATAGAATCGCGCTAATCAGGGGTTATGCGATACATCAAAATTTCTGGAGTTTAGGAATGACTAGAATTGATTCAGAATTATAAATAAAGATTACTACCATTGCAACAGTGTGGCCTGAATCCTGAAGTTTGGAGATACAACCAGATTTCTGCTGTGGTGTCAATGATGCATTAATAAATTCACTTTCTATTCCAACAATTTTTCCTACAATTGCAACTGCCTCTTCCCTGTCTCCAGATAATAGTACTGTTTTAATTCCTTTCTGTCGTAGCCTACATAAATGAAAAACTTAATTTCGTCAGACAGATAAGCTGACATAAAACGTGTCAGATGTTAAGACAGAACTTCCTTTGCAGCGTGTTAACATCTTAAAGCCACAAACTACAAAAAAACTCATAAAACCAGCCCAAGAAGAGAATTTGATCAAAACTTTGTTATCTGTTAATATGTGTTTTCAGTATAAATATTAGCTATGCATAAAATAAGCAATTTAAGTACATATTTGTTGCAACTTGCACTGCAGAGAACTATACCTGCCTATAGTAGATTCTGCATCCTGACGTATACTATCACTTATAGCAATAGCCCCGATCACACCTTCTCCTTCCTTGCCAACATAAACAACTGTTTGTGAATGGTTAGATGAGAAATTCTCTCTAGACGCTTGATGTTTTACTGATTGTTCAAGACTTGAAAGATCAGAAAGGTTCTTTCTTTGCTGAAACCGTTCATGAACCCACTCCAAAGAGCCAACTGCGACCAATTTCCCCTCCACTTCTGCTAAGGACCCAAAGCCCGGTGCAGCTAATTGTCCTTGTGTAGTTGGGATATTCAGATTCAGTGATTCTGCTTTTCTAATAATAGCGTTTGCAATTGGATGTACTGCAGTTTTCTCCACTGCAGCAGCAATCCTTAAAATCTCATATTCTTCATAGACAAAAGATGTGACAGCAGAAACAGCAGGTTTTCCTTCAGTAAGAGTTCCTGTCTGACAATTTAAGAAGTTGAAATGTAAGTGTGTGAAATTGAGTATTGTTAGATACCAGTTACCCAACTGACAATTTCAGTTGAACTTTTAGAATAAAGACAACTGGCGCTACTACTGCTGAAGCTCCATAAAGAATAATATTAAAGGAAAAGAAGCAGGAATATACTTTGTCTACAGTAATAACATCCACTGCTGCTAAGCGTTCCAATACATCTCCTCCTCTAATTAGAAGTCCCTCCTTGGCTCCTGCTCAGTAATGAGGAAAACAAATGTTATATTTGAAGCTTAATATAGACCAATTTTCTTTTATATTTTATATACATACACACGGAAGATTGGGGAGTGACCAAGAAATGATTGGAAGTTTGGAACCCATAACCTGATCATGAGAAGGATACACCTCTACTACTAGGTTATCAAGACTGCATTAATTATGAGTGCACCAAGTGGAATGACCAGTAACTTGCATCAAACAAAAAGTGACGGCCCATGTTTCAGACCCCAGTGGTTTTGTCCATATTTATGTATAAAATTACAACCACGCATACATTATAACCAAAAAAGGTGATATTTGAAAATCCAAGAGTATCGTTTTTTACCCTGCCAAATCAATAATACAGCTCAGGTTGATAACACTATACTTTATTTAACCAAGTTTTTTTTCTATATACAAAACATGGATCATAAAGTAGTTCTCTCTAATATATCATTGTACAATGCAAACAATAACTACATCCAGACGAGCAGCAAAGTTGCAATAATAACCTACATTGATTTTTGTCCTCTTCACAGCAGATTGGTCACATTTATATGAAATAATTGAATCATGTACAGTTAGAATATGAAAAGATAGCATCTATAGTATGCAGTTCAGCTAATAGCTATATGTTAGCCTAAAATTAGAAATATGGTAGCGATGAAGGTAACAATGGCATTATTTAAGGCTACTGACATAGCATCAGACTTACCAAGAGAGGTGCCTACAAGGATTGCTGTCGGTGTGGCAAGGCCTAGTGCACAGGGGCAAGATACCACCTGGACAAATTTTAAAATTAAGCAAAGGATGCACTTTGAGGTGTAAGTATATAATTATTATATATTCTTTGGAAGAATGCAGATTCCAAGCATACAACACACTCTTGATATATTCTACATTTTTTAAATTCATTCATCATGCCAGATTACGTATGTAACATGTTAAACTCAATAAACACCTTAAAATAAAAAGAATTACATCTGCAGTTGCCCCTGATTTGCTCAGTTCTATTTTCTCTTATTTACTAGAAATTAAGTGAAGATAAAATATGATAAAAGGATCATAGCTATGCATGAGAAGTGGAACTCCTATCACAAACTAAAATAAAAGAAGATCCAATAGTAGGAAACTAAATTATGCAAATCAAATTCAGCTAAAAGAAACAATCAAATATAGTTAAATGATCTTAAGTGAATAATGTCTGACCAAGACATCCACGGAAAGCTTTAAACTCAAGAGCAAAGAATTTCCATCAGGTCCAGCAATGTCATTAAGCAAGACGTCTGGAAATATGTGTGTTCCAAGGTAGTACCTAAACAGTAGTCATAATTAACAAAAGCAAATACTTTCATTTCAAACTATAGGACTTGAGAAAAAAAATCTGCCCATGAAGGGGCTCATGAGTAAGCATACTTAAAGGTTAAAGCTGAGGCACAAGGTCGCATAGACAAGTTAGCAAACAAGTGCAGTAAGATGATCAAGCTAGAACAGAGAAAACTGAACTAACATGAGAAGCTTCAAATGTATGATAGCCCATTTACAATTTTAACAGATAACCAAGTAATAGTTTAGTACCAATCTAGAGTACTGGTAGATGATCATTTATACTACTTTAATATGCCATCCAGAAATATATTTTTAATGGGGCATTAGCCTGGAATATGATCAAGTGCTATTAATGGGATTAAGAATTCAAGACCATTTAGCTTACGATCACCATGTCGTATATGACTTATGTTTGGGCTGGAAACGGCATTGTAGTCCTGCCTAAAAAATTGTTGTGATTTTATATATGCTTCTCTGGGTATCTTTGTTATATTGACGAGAAAATTTACTACTAATCTACAAAAATTCAAGCCATTTTTCCAGTATTCTTAATAAGACTCTTAATATGCTCCTTGATAACCATTATAACAAAGGAGACATACCAAATAAGTAGGTAAGTAAATTATACCAGAAAGCAAATGTTGCCGCTGACAAAGTCATGACGCTGTAGACGAAAGGCCCAGCAATTGAATCTGCAAGCCTCTGTATAGGCGCTTCACGGCCTTGAGCATCTTCAACCTGAAACAGTTGCAAGAGAACTCATATAACAAGCTTTGGTACCAAACAAAATGAGAATTACAGCACACACTTAAAAGTCTTGAACCAACACGCGGAGGGGCTAAAACTAATGTACAATCTGTCACTATAAAAATGGGCTTCACCGAAGTCAATAACCTATGTAAAGTACTAAGAGTAACCTATATCTCACCATAAATGTTCGTCTTGATATAAGATTCTTAATTTTAGTAGTAGAACAGATAAGCTTGAAAACATGAACCAATTATGGTTCAGTGAAATCTTCAACTCAATGAAGACTTTAATCTATTTCGCTAAAACCATCAACATTTCATATCACACTAAAAGTTGTCATCTGCTGCACCTTATATACCTATCCTCAAGCCATATATAATCAAGGTATGTGTCTTTGTGTGCGCAAAATATAGACGGCCAAAAACCAAGTACTGAGATATTCAAAGACACTAATCAAAATAATTAAACTTTCTGAACAATTCTTTTTAAATTTAAGCAACCAACTCATCATACTTTAAAGCTATATATGAAGTCATTACTAGAAGGCATGGTGAATAAAACAAAAGGATTTTTATTTTACAACCTAGCAATTCCACTACTTTGTGCATCGTATGAAGTAAAAAGCACTAACCATGCGAACAATTTTAGCAATTGTTGAGTTGGAGCCAGTTGAAGAAGCTTCTATTCTCAAAGGTCCGTCCTGAGAGAGAATTGCACATTAACATCAAAATAAACATGCTCTGAAATCATGATGGAACAATATTAAAAACAGTACTCGAGATGATTATATTACCAAGTCCAAATAAGATAAAGCATGCAGCAGAAGATAATGGGACAACATTCATTTCCTTATACAAGTTTATAATACTTAATACATATGCAAGATTGTTTTACTTAACTTTCAAAGAAAGGAGCATTTGATCTAGTATTACATAAACTTCGTTAAGTGAACAACATTGTTTCAGTTTCAGATAACACTGTAAAATTGTTACTTTGAAAAAGAACAAAACAATGAAATAAGTAATTCAATTCACACACACAAAAAGCTGTAGATCACAAAAGCAACAAATGTTTGAACTATAGCATACCCAGTTAATTGTTCCAGCTGAGACTAAAAGGCCGGATTCTTTAAACACTGGAAGAGATTCCCCAGTGAGCATGGACTCATCCACAACACTTCGACCTGCAAGAACTTTTCCCTGTGTAGACAATTTTAAGTTGGTATTACCAAATAATTACCACCTACATACAAAAACTGCAAAATGCAACTTAATGCTTGAAATTATCAATTAATGAAAGTTATATCATATGAATATTTTTCAACTCCAACGCCGTGTTAGGTAGTATAGTATAGAAGTGCCTCAACTCTCAAGTTATTTACAGAAAGCAAGGAGAAAAGGAGAGAAGAAAAGGCAAGGAGATGAATTCTAAAAATCATTCCATAATTACCAATAAAGAATGGAAAGGTTCAGTTGAGAAATCTTATTGCATACATCCACAGGAATAGTTTCTCCTGGCAACACTAGCAGTGAGTCTCCAACTCGAATATCATCAGTTGAGGCTTGAATGCAGATTGCATCAGAGGCAAGTACATTATCATCAGAGGGATCACTTGTGGAGGGACTAATTACAAGTCGTGACTGAGTGGATATCAGTGACTGCAAGAACAAAGACAAAGTTATTCATCAGGAAAAGAAGCCACTGAGATAATCAGATGATATATGTTCACATAGAAATGTAACTGATATACTGCACGATAATTGACAGAAAAATCAGACCAATTAGCAACTGAGATCAAAATTTAAGAAGTGAACAAAAGTTCCAATAACTTGACAGTACAGAAGTACCTTCATGCAATACAGTAGTTATAAACTATGAAGTGGCACATCCCTTGCAATACTTGTTGACATTTTTAAAACTTATTACCCAGGTTGATATGTAAACTATGTCTTACTCTTGCTGCATTCAACATGATCTCATGCAAGATTTTAGTGTTTACTTTCATTACTCAATGTCGCCAGAAAAAATAAAAAAATTGAGGTCTTTTTAACTTCCAGACATCATTACCAGTAACGACAAAGGTAACATTCAGATAGTAAGGCATTTTGACCAGATCCGGATCTGATTTTCCTGACTAGCCCTACTATAACTAGGTTCAGAAGTAACAAAGCCAAAAAAAAGAAAAAGAAATATCAGGACTAAGAAGATGTTATCAAATAAACATCAATTTAAAAAGAAAACAGGGCCTTGTACATTACACAACGAGATGATCGTGAAATTATCAATTTAACTGCTATTTAAGCAGAATGTTAGGGGCAAATATATGCATCACTATACCAACAAACTACACATGTGAAAGCTCACAACATACCAATAATTCATTCATATCGCTAGATGCCTTGAGCCTTGCTCTTTCTTCCAATGAACGTCCTAGGAGAACAAATCCAAGAAGCATCACCTGCATACTTCGAGTTAGTTCCCCAAAATAAGAAGATATTGAGATACATGTATAAATGAGTGTGGCCACAATTTAACAGAAAACCTATATCTGTGCTTGTACAAACATAAGAGTGGAATTTAATGAATCAGACAGCATAAACAAAATGAAATCGAAACATGGTTAACTTCTTTGGTCAATGTTGATAGTTAGGTTAATATACGAAGAAAGAAGTCAAGCATCTCCTCAAGGCCTGGAAATGGTAAAAACTTACAAAAGTTTACGTATAAATTCATAGTGGCCTCTTTATTAATAATTGATCAGATTGATACTATATTAACTTCTTGAAGATGATAAAAGTACTAAAGCTTTTAACTACAATTAATAATTCAATATATCATTTAAAAATTTGATAAATAAATGGTACCCTGATATCCTCCAGCTCTGCAGCATTTTCTAAAAACAACAGAATCAATCTTTCTAGTCACAACTAAAGAGAGGCTTTGTATATTGAGGAGTCAGGTGCAAGGCTTTCTAAATAACTTGGATGCCAGAATTATATATAATATTATTTAGTTCAGTTGGTGCATGCAGAACAAACAGCATATTAAAGTAAATTGGAGCGCAGGTGTTAAACGAACCGGCTCATCAAAGAATGACGCATCCCAGTGAAGTCCAGGGTTGAGGAGCGAGACCTACAAGGAAGAAAAAAGTAACAATAGTTGTGCAACGTAAATTAAAGAAATCACTCGGCAAAAGAAAATTCATGAAAGAGTGTTTTTTTCCATATATAAAAAAAATGAAAATATATAGATCCTCACCGAACTAATCGCAAATGCAGCAATTGATCCAAATCCGACCAAAGAGTTCATATTTGGTGACCTTTTCGTAAATGCTTTTAGACCATCGAAAAGCAGATCTGCAATTTAAAGCTTGCTTTTATATCTCAATTGACTTAATAAATATGTCACTCTATTTAATCAATTGCAATCAGTCTATCAGAAGCATGTATATGTAAGCAACATCTTAAACATCAAAAGTTCAAAACAAATAAACAAAAAGAAGTACAACAGCAACTGCAGCTGCCAAAATGCAAAATTAAATTAAAATCGCATGTGAGAAAACAACAGAAAAAAGATAAGCTAGAAAATCACCTCGGCCAGGTCCTAGCAGAGCTCCTACTGCTAAACCGCCTTTCACGTAGGAATTATGAAGAAACTCTACAACTGGACCTAAATTCCAATTCCAGAACAAAACATCTCAAATTAGAATCAAATTAGCATATAGCAAATTCACAGATTAGTCTAGTGATCATTTCTAGTTTTTATTGAATTGCCACCAAATTAAACAAGCACATTCCTTAGTTAGTCATCATAAATATGGAAAACACATGAAGTAATAGCAAGTTCACATATAGATACGTGGATATAATATTGTTGTAAATTTCAAACTGAGTCCCCAAAATTTTATTGTGATAACAAATACATTTAATCTTGTGACTGAGAATTTTTTTTATATAATCGAGACGCGTGAATACCATGGGCAACATGTAATATATGAGAAATTAAACATAACATGATCACATATAAAATCACAGTATAACAACCTATATAAGATTCCATGTTACATTCTATAGCATTTAAACTTTAACATTTAGATGAGATTCTACATTAGATTCAATATGTAAGGCTTAATTGTTGTTAAATTTCGTTATTCTACTATTAACCATAACCTATTCTGTATTACTTTATCTTATTAAGCACATTAAAACAAAAATGTTTATAAGACTCTATACTATATTCTATAAAATCTAATTTTTAAAATTTAGATGAGATTTTATATTAGATACAATATATGTTAGACTCAATTGTTGTTAAATTTCGTTATTCTAATCTTAAGAATTCATTTTTAACTTCTTTGATCAAGGTTATCAACCTATGGAGTACTAAATTATTGCGCTTATTAAGCCCTTACTAATTTTTCGTTTTTTACTTGGTTGATCAAGGTTATTAACTTATCGAGTATTACTTTATCGAGCTTATTAATTGCTTTAGCATTAATTTATCGAGATTTTACTGCAAATCCGAATCGATTCGAGCAATTACCATGAGCAACATGAATGCCAAGAGAATGTAGTATATGAGTAGCATGAGAGCCACAACAAAGCGCAACCAAAGTCCAAGCGAAAACAACACGATTTTGACTTTCGACAAGCATAACCTCCTTCTTCTTCACACTCTCTCTCCATCTCTTCACTTTCTCCTCAACTCCAGCTCCCGCCACTCTCCTCTTCGCCGGAAATCCACACTCCGTTAGCTTCCTCGCCATCTCCTCCGCCACGTCAGCAACCGCATCCAAACATTTCAACTTAATTGCTGCCGTCTCCGTCAACATATTGACCACGGCGGAGTCAACGCGGAGGTCGGAGGTGAGAATCGACTTGACGCGTGATACGCACGCGCCGCACATCATTCCGGTGACATCGAGGAGGATTGAATCGGTGGAGAGGTGCTGGTGGAGTTGAGGTTGAGGTTGAGGTTGAGGTTGAGGAGGTGGTTTGAAGTCGACGGATTTGGCGGAGATGAGAGGAGGAGAGAGAGATTTGCGACGGAGAGCAGTGGGGATAGAGAAGTGAGGAGAGAAGTGGGGAGAGAGTTTGTGGTGGGAGGAGAGAGAGAGGCGGAGGAGATTAGTTGTAGTTGTCATTTCTGGACATAGAGATGAGAGAGAGAGAGAGAGAGAGATTGTGGAGAGATTTCTGAGAGAGAGAGATTGTGGAGGGAGAGAGATGTATATCGGGAATGAATTTGACATGAGAAGCATGTGGTCAATAACATTCGTCTACCTAACTTTCAAATTGTTAGTTGTGCTCACTAAATTTCATTACCCAATCTTCTATCTATCTCAGCAGCGCAAAAGATTTTATTTATTTTTTTGGACAACAAACTAATTAGGCCCGGGAAATTTTTACATAGAAACGTTTGAGGTAATTTCATTGTATTTTATTTATGAATTGCTAAAAAAAATGTCAAGCTGTTATTTTTAATTTGTTTTTTAATCTATATCATCGGAGTTTCAGTGACTTTTCGTTTTCTATTCAAACGGAGCTTATTAGATCAGATCTCAAAGTTTTTTTGGATTTTCGATTTATAATTTCAATTTTAATTTTTCTCATTGACGAGAGGTTATTTGTTCTCTCTTTGAGGGTTAGTTTCGACTTCCTGATAAATATTTGTTTGAGATTTCAGTTATGATCAATAATTTAAACGGATAAATGTAAATCTATCATCTTTAACATATTACTCGATTGTCTTCGTAGAAAAACTGACGATTTGATCTATTTTATATTTGTTTGATTAGATCATTTTTTAGATGTCATATAACTTTTCAATTATTAAATTATCTTCAATTTTTTTAAAAAAATAAAATAAAATTTAAATGATTGAGTTGAAATACGAATGTTACTATTAAGTTTTTGTTTTTAAATTTTTAAATATAATTGAATTTCTAACTTATTATAGAAACATATTTTTTGGTTTAATTCAAATTTTAACATGCAAGATATTTTTCAACTTCAAATCATTCCGTAGCTTTTCATACAAAACGTCATTTTTGGATTTAAAATTGGAAATCACTCTAAGAAACATGCTCATTATCGATGCATGAACCTTCATTCAACTGTTTGAAAATTCCCGGACGGGTATATGCATATTTAAATAAACTTTCGTTCTCCCTTTTTTTTGAAAAACTTTAGTTTTTGTTCATCAACATTCAAGAGTTCGAAAATGCGAGTACCGATATACATTTTAAATTTTTTTATAATGTAATACAAAATATTAAGTATTAGTTAATACTTAATATTAGTCTTAACTAATTCTTAGTATTTCAAATTTCAAATTTCGATTCATTAAAACTATGAAAGAACATGTTTCTTAAATTCAAACGAGACTGCAGGTCAAAAATCGATCAAATTAGTTAAAATTTAAAAAAAAATAAAAAAATCACAATAAAGAGAAAAAAGATAGTTAAGAATTATCTATTGACTTATTATTGACCAAAATAAAATTGTTGATTTGGAATCCTGTATGTCAGATAATCTCCTTAGTCCTTAGTAGTAATTGATTATTAATTAATGACAACCTAGAACACAATTGGATTTAGAACATTAAAAAGGACGAAGACATGGACAGAAAAAAAACCCCGAGTGAGGAACTAGGGGGCGGAGGGAGCCCCGGTCCCCGCCAACTGCGGAATAACTCTAAAATTTTAATATAAAATTTTAAAATTTATTATCAAAATTTTTTTTGGTCCCCATAAATTTAAAAAAAAAATTGAAATTGAGAATTGATTATACAAAATTTTATTGATTTTGTTAATTATTTCATTCAAAAAAATATTAATTACATGTAAATCATGGAATTTGTTCATTAATCTTAATAATTAATAAATAAACATATAAGATAAAGATAGTACAATTTGAAACAAAAAAAAGATACTTAAAACTAAAGTCTAAAAACAGAACATACTTGATCAGTTGTTCTGCTCCGGTTCCAAAACCCCCAATACACACTATACATAAAAATTACAAAATTACAATCCTAGTATCATCTATCTTTATCTACTCTACCTTTGTATCTAATCCGTAAATAAATATGAGTAAGAGAAAAGAGATTACATCCTATTTTCAACCCAAGAAGAAGCAAACAACTATTTGTGAAGATGAAGAACCTCCTGCCGCCTCAATTGAAGTCACTGGAGATGGAGTTGAGCCTCTGATTTTTGGTGGGATAAACAGAAACTCCGAGCAAAATCCTCAAAATCCAGAGATTGTTAATGAAGGTATTGATTCTGAGAACACTGATGAAATTATTGATTTCAATTCATTAATACGTGATCCTGGTTTGCGGAAACAAATTGAGACTTATCATCCAAATAAAAAAGATTTAATTAGGAGAGCATACATTGATCTTGGCCCATATCAACCTGTGCAAGTTTATCCCTTCTCAGGTCCAGAAAATCATCCCCGTCGATTTCAAAAGAGTTGGTTTGATAAATTTCCTTGGTTAGAGTACTCCCCAAAAAAAGATGCAGCATCTACTGCAACATCTGAACGAGCTTTTTCAGCTATGAAAATTGTGAAAACAAGTCTTCGCAATCGAATGGAAGATGAATTTCTTAAGGATTATTTGATAGTGTATATTGAAAAGGAGATTGCGGAGACCATTTCTGCTGAGGAGATCATTGATTCTTTTTATTTGATCAAAGAAAGGCGTGCACATCTCAAATAAATTGGTATATTTTCTACTTTTATTTATTTTGGTCCCCCCATGTTAGATTTCTAGTTCCGCCCCTGCCTGAGTAATTAAATCTTATATTCAATGAAATTTTACTGCGCTTCTTCTATGCATCGAACAAAAGATTCTTCATTATCACAAGATTTTATTACACATTCATAACCTCAAAGAAGGACAATGAAAAACCAAAATATGCGGTACTGAAAGTGGTACTCCCTCTGTGACTTTGTGACACGTTTTTCAATGTTTTTTTAAAGTATAGCTCCATTATAGTTTTTTTTAAAAAAATATATATATAAGTTTTATGTTTAAATTTTTATTAGAAAAAATATATAAAAAAAATATTACGAAATTATATTTTATAGAAGGCTCGAAATGCGTGTAAATTACAAACTTATCGTAATCAACGGGACGGAGGGAGTATAAAATTGTAATAAAATTTGCAGCAGCATAAAGGACATGTATAGTTCTTGACGAAACCAACATACTATATATTTACGAAACGGCTCTCAAAACAAACTTCTAATCATCAAAGAAGCACTCACTATTGGAATTACTTTTCGTATTTATCTAAACTTGACATAAATAAAATAGGTAAGTTGAATAAGTCTCAAGCAATGGAGACAATTTAGGAAGCCCAGAATTATCAGGGAGAAATTGTAGGAAGTAGTTCTGGTGTTTGATTTTCTAGTTATTTGTTTTCCTGATTTCTAGCATATGATGTAATCTTGTTTTTCAATATAAGATTGTAAACACTTGGAGAAGATTGAGAATTGTAATACACAGACTTTATATTCTCCGAAACCAGTTTCATATTTATCTTATTCGCTACATTGTGGTATCAGAGCTACGGAGTTTATGTCATTTTATGCCTAAAATTCAACCCAAAAACACAAAGGTCTGGAGAATATAAAAACGAAGGAAGGAGCAGTTGGTATGTACTATCCGATGCTAACACAAAGCAACTATACAACATGGTCTCTAAAGACGAAGGTGTTCATGAAGGCGCAAGGAGTATGGGGTGCGATTGAACAAATAGGCTCCGAGACAACCGTGGAGGACAAAAAGGTGCAGATGGCCCTAGCGGTGATTTATCAGGGCATGCCAGAGGACATATTATTGACCATTGCTGATAAAGAAACGGCCAAAGAGGCCTGGGACGCGATCAAAACACTGTGTATGGGTGAAGAGCGGGTAAAGGAGGCAAAAGTGCAAACATTAAAAGGAGAGTTTGAATCTCTGGTCATGAAAGAAACTGACCAGGTGGATGATTTTTGTATGATACTGATTGCAATTGTGACCAACATAAGGGTTCTTGGAGAAAAAGTGGAGGAAGCAAGTGTAGTAAGGAAAATCTTGCAAGCAGTCCCTGACAAGTTTCTTCAAATCGCCTCAAACATTGAGCAATTTGGAGATATGAAGACTATGACAGTTGAAGAAGTAAATGGGCGTCTCAAGGCCCACGAAGAAAGAATGAAAGGTAGGTCCGAAAGCGTTGGAGGACAGCTTCTACTCACAAAGGAAGATTGGGCAAAGAGAACAACCAAGTATGGTGGTACAAATGTTCAAACTCAGAGGACGAGAGGTGGATATGGTTTTCGTGGGAGAGGAAAAGGAAATCCTCGGTGTCATGGAAATGGTAGAGGTCGTCAAGAATAATTCAACAGAAGTGAAGGGACAAACAAGGTTATCAATGCACCACGTGATAGAAGTACAGTCAAGTGCTTTAACTGTAATGTGTATGGCCATTATGCAGCCGAATGCAGGAAACCACGAAGGGAGAGTAAAAAGAGCAAAGAATAGACCCCAGAGTCCAACCTTACAAAACTTGAAGATGATGAACCCACCCTTCTGTTGTCAGAAACTGATCGGAACGGAGGAACAGTGCTATTGAATGAAGAAAAAGTTTTGCCTAATATCAGTCGAGACGGAAGCACAAAATCAGACAACAACCTGTGGTATCTGGATAACGGTGCCAGTAATCATATGAATGGACACCGTGAGAAGTTCAGCGAGTTAAATGAAAACGTGACAGGAAATGTGCGTTTTGGAGATGGCTCCACCGTTAAAATTGAAGGAAAAGGTACGATTGTATTTAAGTGTAAAAATGGAGATGAACTAAAGTTGAAGGATGTCTATTTTATTCCGTCGTTGTGTAACAATATTATATCTCTTGGGCAATTGTCTGAAAACAGAAATAAGGTTGTACAAAATGTAGATAACCTGTGGGTATACGATAGTAGTGACAGGCTTTTAATGAAAGTGCAGAGGTCAGGAAACAGGTTATATAAGATAGTAATTGAAGAGTACAATCTAGTGTGTATGTTGACAAAAACGGAGGAGCTAACTTGGCTTTGGCACTCGAGATTGGGACATGTAAATTTTCAAGCATTGCATACGATGTCCAGCAAAGAGATGGCCCAAGATTTGCCCAGATTGATGCAATTTAAAGGAGCTTGTAGTGGTTGCTTACTGTCCAAACAAGCACGGAAGCCGTTTCCATCCAAATCTGAGTTCGTGACAAAAGAAAAGCTGGAACTAATCCATGCCGATTTATGTGGCCCGTTTACTCCGCCAACTCCAGCTGGGAACAGATACATGTTTCTGTTAGTCGATGATTATAGTCGTTCCATGTGGGTATATATGTTAAAATACAAGGACCAGGCACTCGAGATGTTTAAGCAGTTAAAGGCAATAGTAGAAAAGGAGGCAAAGAACACTATTAAAACTTTGAGGACGGATAGGGGCGGAGAATTCAACTCAAAAGAATTCAATGACTTATGTTCAAACGCCGGTATAAAGAGGCATCTAACTGCACCTTACACTTCACAACAGAATAGAGTTGTAGAGAGGCGGAATAGAACGGTGGTAGCAATGATTAGGAGTTTGCTGAAAGAGAAAGGTATGCCAGCAACAATGTGGGGAGAGGCCGCGAGACATTCAGTATACATATTAAACAGACTACCAACAAAAGTCATGGTGGGAGAGACACCTTATGAGGCCTGGACAGGATCAAAGCCGAAACTGGGTCACATTCGTGTATTTGGTTGCTTGGCACATGTGAAAGTTCAGAAGGTTGGAATAGGAAAACTCGATGATAGAAGCCAGCCTATGGTCTATATTGGAAAAGAACCCGGAACAAAAGCTCACAGGTTTTGTAACCCAACTACCGGGAGGTTACATATAAGCCGTGATGTTGTGTTTGAAGAAAGAAAAGGATGGGACTGGATCCGTGAAGATGTGCAAGAAGATAATGTGGCTGATAGATGTATGCTTGTAAATTCAAACACAAGCATCGGGGAAGATAGTGATATGGAAACAGAGTCACCACATACACCAAGGAGCTCGATCCAAGGAAATGAGGATACTGGGTATGACTTTCAAGCGTCTGGAAATTCAGGCGAGTCGGGATATTCAAGTGAATCTGGTAATTCAAGCGAGCCCAGGAAATTTCGTTTGATAAGTGAGATTTATGATGAGACTCCGGAGATGGATGAACTGTTACTGCTGGGTGCTGAAGAACCAAAGACATTTGAGGAAGCCAAAGACAACAAAGAATGGAGCAAGGCAATGATAGCTGAGATTGATGCTATTTAGAAGAATAAAACTTGGAGATTAACAGAACTACCACCAGGACGCAAACCCATCAGTTTGAAGTGGGTATACAAAGTCAAGAAGGACACAGAAGGCAACATAGTAAAGTATAAAGCTAAGCTCGTCGCCAGGGGTTTTGTACAGAAAAAGGGGATTGATTTTGATGAAGTATTTGCGCCTGTAACGAGATTAGAAACTGTCAAGTTGTTGTTGGCTTTGGGGGTAAAACAAGGGTGGCAGGTGCATCATTTGGATGTAAAGTCGGCGTTCTTAAATGGTGAACTTCTAGAGGAAGTCTATGTAACTCAGCCCGTTGGTTTTGAGAGAAGGAATGAGGAGACAAAAGTTTATCGATTGTTGAAAGCTCTTTATGGCCTTCGTCAGGCACCTAGAGCATGGTACTCACGACTGAACAAATATTTGCGAAGCCTGGGTTTTACAAAATGTCCATATGACCATGCTTTGTATACGAAACGAGAAGGCTATGAGAGCTTGATAGTGACAGTGTATGTCAACGATTTATTGGTGACAGGATCAAGCATTGGAAACATTCTGAAATTTAAGAAACAGATGGCGCAAGAGTTTGACATGAGTGATATTGGAAAACTGGCATATTATCTCGGTTTGGAAGTAAATCAGAAGCTGGGTTATACAGAAATCAAGCAAACAATATATGGGAAGAAAATCCTTGATAAAGCAAACATGACAAACTGCAAGCCTGTTAAATACCCGATGGAGTCAAAAATTAAAGTTGACAGAGATGAAGGTGGAGAGCTGGTGGATTCCACATTGTTCAGGAGCATCATTGGTGAACTGAGGTACCTGGTACACACACGTCCAGACATTGATTACTCCGTGGGAGTTCTGAGCAGGTACATGGATAAACCCACCATGCTACATTATAATGTTATGAAGAAAATATTACGGTACATCAAGGGCACTTTGGAATATGGATTGGTGTACCTTCAAGGGACTGGAAATTACTTGTTAAGTGGGTAATCTGATAGTGATCATGCAGGAAGTGTAGACGATAGAAAAAGCACGACTGGTATAGCTTTCTATTTGAACAAGAATCTGATAACATGGGTTTCACAAAAACAAAGGTGTGTAGCACTCTCCTCGTGTCAGGCTGAGTATATGGCTGTTAAAGCGGCTGCTACACAAGGTATTTGGCTGCAGAACTTGTTGAAACAGGTAGTCGATGTAGTTCCATATCCTGTTGAGATCTTCGTGGACAACAAGTCCGCAATCGACCTAACCAAGAATCCAATTATCAATGGAAGGAGCAAGCATATTGATATGCGGTTTTACTTCATAAGGGATTGTGTGGAACGTGGAGACATTGTGGTGAAGTATGTAAAGACCCAGGAGCAAAGAGCTGATATATTAACTAAGCCATTGACTGCAGCAAAATTTGAAGAGATGCGTATGCTTCTGGGCGTCAAGAATCTAGTCAAGTTCAGATAAAGGGAGAGAATGTTGGAATTACTTTTCGTATTTATCTAAACTCGACATAAATAAAATAGGTAAGTTGAATAAGTCTCAAGCAAGGGAGACAATTTAGGAAGCCCAGAATTATCAGGGAAAAATTGTAGGAAGTAGTTCTGGTGTTTGATTTTCTAGTTATTTGTTTTCCTGATTTCTAGCATATAATGTAATCTTGTTTTTCAATATAAACTTGTAAACACTTGGAAAAGAGACTTTCTCATAAAATTTCTAGATTTGTTTTTTTTGCTGGAGGCAGCAGATCCAGTAGTCATGATGTTATTTAAGAACCCGGTGTAACGATCGAATAGCAACGGTATAGATGAATAAGTGAATGATATATCGAAGATACGAATATATTTAGATTGATCTGTGAATATAATCTGTGATTAATACATGCAACTAAAACAGTATGTGCGAATAACAGTGCGTGAGTATAACTGTGAAAAACAGAAAATAAACGAAAGAGATATGGATATGAGAGAGTTCTCGAGTCCAGTTGAAAGGAACTGTCTCCTTAAAGCTATTTCGCCTCACACCGTATGTGCGAGCCGACAGCCTCCCAGATAAAACGAGAAGACGGTGTCGTTATACAAACAGCACCTCCGGCTAGCTAGAACAAAGCAAGAAACTATCACAGAGCAGAGAGAGAAGGATAGGGTTTGTGTTTAGAGACGGCTGGGTGTGGTATCGTATTGGATTATTTACCCTAATCCCTATAACGATATTATATATAGACTCTGGATGACTTGTGCGTTACTCTTTACAATTAATTAAACGAATTAATTAATTGTCGATTAATAAATCAAATCCGTAATTGAATCAAATTTATTATTTCATCAAATCAAATTATAATAATTATCCGTATCAAAACTGGAATAATTATTTGAGCCCAAGCCCAGTGGAAATAAAATTAGTAAAATTAGTCTGTGATTATTCGGGCCCATTTCTGCTACATTGCGACGTGCAAGCCCGAAAACTTCGCAAGCCTCGGATTAACCCTCGAAATCCCACAATTTGCACCCCCCCTGCACGCGCACGTAGGAGATGGAGCAACACCTTAGTAAAACTTTTTGATACTACTAAAGTGTTATGTTATATAAAGCAATGGAAACCCCTTTTCCATTTCAATGTGGTATACAAGTTTATTTAGAATATTACCACCTTCAAGGGACCAACTTTAGATGATCACATTTCATTCATCCCTTAACCATTTTGAGTGTTTTAAAGTTCCTCGGAAAGCTCTCACGGAGGAGAACATACTCCAAGTGTCACCCACTCAACAACGGCTCAAAATGACTTGACAATGTGGGGCTCAATACCCACATTTTCCAACAATCCCCCACATAGATGAGATTGATATTTCAGTAGCACACACCAGACAGACAGACACGGAGTTTGACTTGGTGATAGTTTCTTCGATCAGATATAGCATACGATAGGTAGAGAATGCTCCCTGAACCTTCGCTCGAATAAGCATACCGACTTTACTGGTAGAAAGTAGACGTGCTTGTCCTTGAACTGTTCGACCGTTTGTGTAAACGATGATATACTTATCACTATATCATTTCTGACTCGTTCAGCTCTCATGAGTATGTCCATTTTGGCTATTGAACATCATCCTGGTTCTGCAGGAGTTTCTAAAGAATCGTGTCTCACAATTTTCCTTTGAAGCGGCCCCATTTTTCTCCCACATAGGTGATCTTTATCTTATAGAGTAACCCGCGTTTACTCAACTGAATTCCATTCGTTCACTCCTGAACTCCATGTATTCATCAAAGATCATTAAAAGCTCAAAACTTAACCTCGTACCTTACGGGTCTCACTGTTTCCTCATCATAGGAACAGGCCAGGGGTTATCCCCACAGTGATTTGATCATCATGATTTAGTTGTCTCATTGAACCAAGTTCGTGGGATCTCCAGTCAGCAATGGTTGGGTGTCCACCATGATGCCGTTAAGCAATAGGCTTAAGGCTCATCCTTCTCGATAATTTTTCAACCACTTCTCTTGATAACCCTTTGGTTAATGGATCTGCGATATTATCTTTTGACGGTATGTAGTCAATAGTGATAATTTCGGTTGAGATCAATTGTCTAATAGAACTATGTCGTCGTCGTATATGACGAGACTTTCCATTATACATCGTGCTTTGTGCTCTGCCAATAGCGGATTGACTATCATAGTGAATCCCTATTGCAGTTACAGGCTTTGGCCATCTTGGAATATCCTCCAGAAACTGACGTAAATATTTAGCCTCTTCGACGCATTTATCTAGTGCCACAAACTCAGCTTCCATCGTGGAATGAGTTATCACCGTTTGTTTCGAGGATTTTCATGATATTGCCGCTCCAGCTAACGTAAACACATAGCCACTCGTAGACTTAAGTGCTTTCTTGCTAGATATCCAGTTTGCGTCAGTATATCCTTCTAATACTGATGGGTATCTGCCATAGTGCAGTCCATAGTCTCGAGTTCCCCTCAAGTACCTTAGTACCCTTATTATCGTTTTCCGGTGATCAGCTCCCGGATTACTCATAAACCTACTCAACTTGCTAATTGAGTATGCAATATCTGGTCTTGTACAGCTCATGAGGTACATCAGACTGCCAATTATCCTCGAGTATTCTAATTGGGAAACAGCTACACCTTTGTTCTTGGATAGGTGCAAAGTCATATCCACAGGTGTCATAGCTTTCTCAAAGTCATCCTTAAGAAACTTCTCAAGGATCTTGTCAACATAATGTGGTTGTCTTAATGTGAAACCCTCTATTGTTCTAGAAATTTGAATTCCCAGAATTACATTTGCTAGTCCCATGTCTTTCATGTCGAATCTTGATTTGAACATGTCCTTTGTAGATTTGATCACTTTATTATTGCTTCCGGCAATAAGTAGATCATCTACGTATAATATCATCATGACATAACCATTTTCATTATCCTTGACATAGCTGTTCTCGTTATCCTTGTAATAGGCACAGCTATCACATTCATTGATTTTGAAGCCATTGGCCAGCACGACCTCGTCAAATTTTTCATGCCATTTCATAGGCACTTGCTTCAAACCATACAATGATTTCACCAATCTACAGATTTTCCTTTCTTTTCCAGGAATGACAAACCCTTCAGGTTGTTCCATATAGATTTCCTCATCTATGTCTCCATTTAGGAAAGCTGTTTTCACATCCATTTGATGTACAGTTAGACTACGCATTGCAGCGATAGCAAACATCATCATTATGGACGTTATTCTCGTTACAGGAGAATATGTATCAAAGTAATCAAGGCCTTTTTGTTGCTTGTATCCTTTAATTACAAGTCTAGCCTTATACTTATCGATTGTGCCATCAGTTTTCAACTTCTTCTTGAAAATCCACTTGCTACCTAATGGTTTGCAACCAGTTGGCAAGTCCACTAATTCCCAAGTTTGATTCTGTATAATTGAATCAACTTCATTCTTGATGGCCTCTTTCCACATAGGCCCATCAGGTGAGGTAACCGCCTCTTTATAGGTTTTCGGGTCACCTTCATCGAGCAAATAGGTCATAAAATCAGACCCATAGGATTTATCCGTTCGTTGTCTTTTGCTCCTTCTCACTACCCCCACATTTTCGTCTTCACTTTCGTCACTCGCATTATCGTCATCTACAGACTCATGAGATCGTTTACACGTCGTAGGTTGTTGGTTTCCTGGATTACAGGGAAACATCGTCTCAAAGAATGAGGCATATCTTGATTCCATAATGGTATTCTTTTGAATATCAGGAATCTTGGATTCATGAACAAGAAACCGATATGCAGTACTGTGTGGAGGATATCCAATGAAGATACAATCCACAATCTTAGGACCTATCTTCATTTTCTTCGGTGTAGGGATCAGTACCTTTGCAATGCACCCCCATACTTTCAGGTGTTGGTAACTTGGTTTCTTTTTCTTCCACATTTCATAAGGACTTACATCCTTATTCTTGCGCATCGTAATATTTAAAATATTATTTGCGCTTAAGATGGCTTCTCCCCACATCGATTGTGGAAGCCCAGAGCTTAACAACATCGCATTCATCATCTATTTCAGAGTGCGATTCTTCCTCTCAGCCACACCATTTGACCGAGGGGAGTATGGTGCAGTGACCTCATGGATTATACCATGTTTTGAACAGAATTCCCCAAACGGTTCAACATATTCACCTCCACGATCACTTCGTATCATTTTAATTTTCTCAGTTTGTTGTGTCCCAACTTCTTCTTTATAGATTTTAAATTTATCTATAGCTTCGTCTTTGCTTTTCAACAAATATATATAGCAGTATTTTGTACAATCATCAATGAATATAATAAAATACTTATTTCCTCCTCTTGTTGGAGCGAATTTTAAATCACATATATCGCTATGTATTAGGTCTAGCACTTTGGTGTTCCTTTCCACACGTTTAAATGATGATCTCGTTAATTTTGCCTCAACACAAGTCTCACACTTATGTTTTGAATCAATAGTGAGTTTTGGTATGTATTCTTTTACACTTAAATGTCGTAAAGTGTCATAATTTACATGTCCTAATCTAGTATGCCATAAATTAGGAGACTCAAGCAAGTAAGCACAAAAATTCTTCATTTCATTATCGTCCTTAACGGACATCACATTGAGCTTAAAAAGCCCATCGGTTAAATAACCCTTGCCTACAAACATACCACTCTTAGACAAAATAACTTTATCTGACTTTATTACAATGCAAAAGCCATGCTTATTCAACAGAGAACCAGACACAAGGTTCTTGCGAATATCAGGCACATAAAGTACATTCTTCAAAGTCAGATTCTTCCCAGAGGTCATCTTCAGGATTACCGTGCCTTCACCCTCAATGGTAGAAGTTGCTGAATTCCCCATGTAGAGCTTCTCACCAGCATCGGAAGTTTTGAGGCTAGAGAAAATCGCCTTGTCTGAGCAATTATGCCTAGTAGCACCAGTATCAATCCACCATTCACGTGGATTAAAACCAACCAGGTTCACTTCAGAGACCGTAGCACAGAGGTCTATATCACCCATCTCCTTGGAGATATTATCAACCATATTTGCTTCTTTATTCTTGTTGGGCTTCTTACAGTCAGAAGACCTATGACCAACCTTATCACAGTTGTAGCACTTCCCTTGAAATTTCGACTTCGAAATCCCTCCCTTGGGTGCCAGCTTTGCCCCTTTACCAGAACTAGTCTTCTTGGGCTTGGAGCTTTGAGCATGCTCCACCATGTTTGCCTTCTCAGTGGTAACATTAAGTTTCTTCTCGGACCCTCTGTTGTCTTCCTCAATACGAAGTCTAACAATAAGATCCTCCATAGACATCTCCTTTCGATTGTGCTTAAGGTAGTTCTTTAAATCTTTCCATCTATGTGGAAGCTTTTCAATAACAGCAGCGATTTGGAAAGACTCACTTATGGTCATTCCCTCAGCATGAATGTCATGAATGATCACCTGTAGTTGCTGCACCTGACTGACTACAGTCTTAGAGTCTTCCATCTTATAATCAAGAAAGCGGCCAACAATCCACTTCTTTTCCCCAGCGTCCTCGGTTTTATACTTATGGTCAAGTGACTCCCATAAGGCCTTAGCTGTTGGCTTCGTGCTGTACACGTTATACAACGAGTCAGACAAACAATTTAGCACATAGTTCTGACAGATATAGTCGGAGTGCTTCCAAGCATCATTAGCATACACAGTCTGCACGTTACTCTCAGCAGTGAGCAACGATGGTTCTTCCTTAAAGAAGCGATCCATATGCAACGTGGTCGGATAAAAGTGCATCTTTTGTTGCCAACGTTTGAAGTTCATTCCGTTGAACTTCTCAGATTTTTCAGCGTGTGCAGCAGGCACAGTTGGCATAACAGGTGCATCAGGCACCGCATGTGGGACTGATGGTACGTGCGTCTGTACTACATGTGTATGCACACCAGTAGGCACCGCAGGTATAATCGGAGGAGTGAATCATGCCGATATCTGTCCAAGAGGAACACTAAACTGTCCAATGACAGTGTGTCCCGCATGCACATATCCCGAAGGCACATGTCCAACAGGTGTTTGACCCCCATCAGATCCTACGATCTATGCGTTAAGGTTAATCGCCTGCTGGTGAACCCCATCAGATACAGCGATCTGTGCGTTGGGATCAGCCGTCACGTTTCCAGCGTTAATCACAGTTTGGTTCTCCATCGATCTGTTACTCAACAAAACAAGCAGATACAGATGTATCAGTCACAGATGTATAAAATAAAATAGCTTTAAGATTGTGAATACAATCTGCGATTAATACATGCAATTAAAACAATGTGTGTGAATAACAGTGCGCGAGTATAACTGTGAAAAACAGAAAATAAACGAAAGAGATAAGGATACGAGAGAGTTCTCGAGTCCAGTTGAAAGGAACTGTCTCCTTAAAGCTATTTCGCCACTCACCGTATGTGCGAGCCGACAGCCTCCCAGGATAAAACAAGAAGACGGTGTCATTATACAAACAGCACCTCCGGCGAGCTAGAACAGAGCAAGAAACTATCACCGAGCAGAGAGAGCAGGATAGGGTTTGTGTTTAGAGACGGATGTGTGTGGTATGGTATGAGATTATTTACCCTAATCCCTATAACGATATTATATATAGACTCTGGATGACTTGTGCGCTACTCTTTACAATTAATTAAATGCGTTAATTAATTGTCGATTAATAAATCAAATCTGTAATTGAATCAAATTTATTATTTCGTCAAATCAAATTATAATAATTATCCGTATCAAAACTGGAATAATTATTTGAGCCCAAGCCCAGTGGAAATAAAATTAGCAAAACTGATCCGTGATTATTCGGACCCATTTTCTGCTACATTCGTGTCCGCACGTCGCACGCGCGGGCAAGCTTCAGATTAGCCCTCGAAATCCCACAATTTGCACCCCCTATGCGCGTACGTAGGAGATGGAGCAACACCTTAGTAACACTTTTAGACACTACTGAAGTGTTATGCTATATAAAGTAATGGTAACTCATTTTCTATTTTAATGTGGGATACAAGTTTATTTACAACATTTCCACCTTCAAGTGACCAACTTTAGATGATCGCATCGCATTCATCCCTTAACCATTTTGAGTGTTTTAAAGTGACTTGATAAACTCTCACGGAGGAGAATATACTAAGCGTCACCTATTCAAGAACGGCTCAAAATGACTTGATAATGTGGGGCTCAATACCCACATTTTCCAACAAGATCTAGACTCCAGAGATCATACTCTTGATTGGACTAGGGTTAATTAAGTTTTTTTTTACTTCAATATGGATTAGTTTGATGTTTTACTTAATGCTCACGTTAACTTTTTACTCTTACCTCAATTTGATCTTGCACTTATATTTTTAATAATAGTTTATAGCAGGTTTTTTTAAAAAAAATTATCTTTTTTTATTTTTTAAATTTATTTTTAATTTTTTTAAAAGGACACATATATTGCTATTTCCGACGTTGTTGCAATATTATTTTTATTTTGATAGTTTATTGTAATATTGTTGTAACAAATATGTATATATTGAGAAATATATGACGAGTAACTGAAATACAGCTAGTACATTATTTACTCATATTTTATCTAATATTGTATCATTGTATCATTTTGGTATTGAATAATATGAGAAAAATATAATCTTTTTATATTTATAATTGGTTAAATCTCTAATCATATTCTATTAGTAAATTGTATTGCAATTGGTATTTGAATAGTATATGCTAGAGCTAGCTCTTGATGGCAAATTACTCTTGTTCTAATCATTTCTGCTTCGTAAATTTTGACCAATTAACACTCGATTCCGGCTCAAAAGCAGGCAAGAATTCGAATTAGTAGCACAGAAACATCACAAAGGGCAGTTCTTGGTGCTGGTTCCGCCACTGACTCGAGAATATAATAAATCATGAAGTGGAAACCAAGATGTGGACTTCGCATTCACTTTCCTTAAATCTGCAACTCATACCAATGTCCTGATATGCATGAGCTCGGTCACCACTTGTTAAAATTCATCTTTTGCTCCCCTGCAGAACTCGAGTTTCTTCACTCAATAAATCAGTGAGCCTTTCAACAACAATTGACACAACTGCTTCAGCCATTTAGATTTCAAATGTGGTTAAAATGTAGAGAGGCACATAAACTACTAACTATTCTAGTTCAACATGTTATTCTAGATAATAACAATTTGAGCATGATTTTGTTTTTCGTGACCTGATTTAGGTGCGCGATGATCAATCAAGATGCATATAACAGCTGCAGTTGTTTAACGTCCGATTAATGCTCTTACACCAGATAAAGTTATCGATATTACAAAAAACAACGATAATTCTGTTCACAATTCTTTCGATAAAAGACAAAATACTGACTAATCTAGTTGCGCAGCTAATAGTACAGTTGCAATAACAACCCAAGAGTGATTGCTAGCAATTTCGAATGCAGTTAACTTACAGACATGTGGTAAAAAAAGCATCTCAGAATGTGAAAGAGGAGGCCCCTAGAAAAATACTTGACTTTTTACCCTAATCTTCTGTTTTATCCAAATCTTGAGCCTACATACGCATGAAGCCACCCCTCGGACCATAGTTTGCTAATGTTAGTGCACTGCTATACCAATCAAACTGATCGTAATAGCCATTCATATTCACCCGTATTCGTATCCGTATCTGTATCCGCGTGATCATCGTTCTTGTAAAGTTCGCAGCGACATAGAGGACACGTATTCTTTTTACGCAGCCACTCGATGATACAATTTTTATGGAATACATGCCTGCACATGAGAAAACATATTCTCTCGTCGACATCAAAATCGCTTGTGCAAATCGAACAGCAGTCACTCTTGACACGTTTCAACAGAGCAGGTGTAGTTTTCTTGATCTTCATGAGAGACTTGATGAATTTTCTTGACTTGCGTTTGTTGCCAGAGGTCGCATCAGGACTAGTCATGATATTAAGAACCAAGAGTAACGATTATTGAATTGAGATGAATGGAATGGATGATTATTCAAGTTATGGATCTATTTATACTAAATTATAATAACCGGAATGTGGTTTAATTTAATATGCTCTCTTTTTTTGGTTTGTTTGTTTATCCTCAATCATGACTGTCGGATTTTCTTAATTAATATAATAATCAGTACCGTTATATTCAAATACTAAAAAAAATATTCATTATTCAAGTTCTCATGTTCGAATTCCGCCAATAACAAATATTTATATTATTATTTATACACTACCTAAGTTCTCGGGTTCGAATCCCGCTAATAACAGATTTTATGTTATTATTTATAAACAATACTACAACGTTAAATGATCCAAATCTAATCAATCATGTATTATTTAAGTTTAAATAGAAATTATACACATTCAAATTAAAATTCTCACTATAAGATCAAAATTATATATTAAATAATTTAAATATTGTATTACTTATATAAAAAAATTATTAAAATTATAATTAATAAAATATAAATTATAAAATATTAATGAAGACCGATGCATCGCACGGGTTGTAAAGCTAATATTTTTTAAAACACATTATTTAAAATGATTAAATTAGGATACATAAATTAGTATTGCATTCACATATTTTTTAAATTAAATTCATAATTTATATATTTTTTATGAATTAGTTTATTTTAATTTGAATGAACCTATTATTGCTTCAAAATAATATTGCTTCAAAATAATAGATAATCACCAAAATCTCCATTTTTAAGCTGATAGGCTCTAAATACTATATAAATATGTTTTTATACTCAATCAATACGTTAAATCGTCTACCTTGATTTATTTAAAAAATGATTGTTGCGCATTTTCATTTGACATAACAGCCCTAATACATAATATATAACTAATATAATAACCGTGCGAGTCGCAGGTCATTTTTTAGAATTTTTTTATGTATGTAATTATAATGTTTTTAGTATTTTTTTTTGAAACCATAATATTTTTAGTTATATTCTTATTTGTAAATGTTGTATAATGTCTAACGTATTTATCTGTGTATCATTTTCATACAAGATATTACTAAATTACACAACGTTTCGAATATAGTTTATTAAGAAAAATATATGTATTCTTTGTTTGTTTTGTATTCTTGTTTGTTTTGACCAAAAATTTTGAATTTCATTTAAATAAACAATATAGCTGGTCTATATTATTACTGAGTTCTCTACTAACTTACAGTTAACTTACTCAATTTAAAAAAAAAATAATGAATAACTGAATTCAGAATTACTTACAATCATTATATAAAATAATATAAAATTTACACTACTGTTAATATAAAAGTCGATTTTAATGAAAAATGTTAGTTTTTTTACATTATTTTTAACAAAATAAGATTAAGTTATATATGTCTATATTAGAATGTGAATTATCGTATTTTACATTTTTTAGAAAATTACGACGGTTTCAATTATTTATATGCTAAATATCTGATTTATGTACATGTATAATCATTATTAATATCTAGTGAGACAATTGATTACTTAAATAACATGTATATATAATTATTCAAAAATTAAAATTATATAATAAATAAATTGCAATAATTTATATATGGTATTCACATTATCACTCACAAACAATCCATATCTGTTTTTTACGCTACCGAGTATCAATCATGTAACATAAAAATAAATTATATATTGTAAGACTTATCATTGAAGTTCATGATTTTTTTCAAGAATTTGAAGGAAAAAATTGTAATTATATTGTTATTTAAACTATTTTTAAGTTTCTTTCATTACAAATCTAATATTTCTTCATATAATAATTTGATAATATTGTATACTATTTTCCTAAAATTAAATATTTTTCAATTCGATAAAATTTTATAAATATTAGTTGAACTTGTTAATTCCTTCAAATTATTGAACAATATATATTTTTTAAATAGTATAAAATGTATTGAATCAAATGATACAATATAGTATAAATATAAATTTTATTTCAATAATTCAAAATATTAAAATAATTCAAAATATATGTACAATATTATCTTGATCAATAAATATTGTTTATCTAAAAGAATACTTTTTAAAATGCTAGTTTTTTTAAAGTGAAAAATGAAAAATAAATCGATTTAATATATCATCGTAGTTTTAACAAATCTCGTGAGATCTCATATCAAATTTCAAATATTTTTAAAATCGGGATAAGTTCTTATTGCAAGTTAGTAATTTTAATACAAATAATCAATTGACTTAATCTTATAAATACCTCAAATAAATTAATTTATATTAATATAAGATAACAAAAAAATTCACATTATTGGTAAGATATATTCTCTTCGAACTTGTAATTTAAATTTACTAAACGTAGAATGTGACAATGTTTTTCGGTTAGTCATGTAGTCAAATTTTGAGTATTTTTTGAACAATGGGCCAAATTTTGATTTCAAATTCAAAATAAACTAAAATTTATTAACTAATTATAATTCGAACTTAGCTAAATATTTAATACCAATCTAGATTATTTATATATAGGCGATTCTATTTTCAATATTTTCTTTAAAAATTATATATACGCATTTTAATTACTTTTTATAATTAAAAATTGTTAAAAATATATGAGATATATTTTCAAACTAAAAAATAATAAAAAATAAAAAATAATCCATTTATGTATTATGTCTAACTTTATATCTGGAATTCAGTTCTTTAAAATTAATTGTACAAATATTCAAGTAACTATCATTTTTTTTGCGAAATTCAAGCAGCTATCTTTAAAGTTAAATAAAATATTTCTTTATCACACTTACATATTATGTGTATGATAAAAAACACATGTGACAATATGGTGTGGTGGTACGAGGTTGTACAGAATAATGAAGCAACCCGAGTTTGATTCCCACAAAACACAACCCGAGTTCGATTCCCACAAAACACAACTTGTGGATCATATTGATCCAACAGATGAATTGACATTTTAAGTAAATATTTTGAAAATTATAGAATGCCTTCATTTTAATTGGTGGAGATTTTGTGATACGACATATGAAATGGCATTTTAAGTAAATATTTTGGTTCAAAATTAGTGAATACATTCATTTTAATTGGTAGAGTTTTGTGTATGCTGACATTCACCATTATTAAGTAATAGGAGTCAAATTGAGTTAAATTTATGAAATTTAGTATTTAGTGTGTGATTTTGGACACATTACAGAAATAGCTGTCACAAAAATTTATGAAATTTAGTATTTAGGACGTCCATTTCAATTGTTTACATTTCAAAATTTTTCAAAAATAGTAAATTTTTTATAATTTTTAAAATAACTACATCAACTATTTCTCTCCACTATACCAATTTATACATATAATATTAATCGGTCTCACCACTTTACTTACATTTTTAACTTTTCTCCATTACTTTATCATTTTTTTTAAACTCCGTGTCCAATCAAAATATAAATATTTGGGAGGAATAGAGGGAATAACAGTTATAAAAGAAATACATGAAAATTAATAAAATATTTAAATAGTTACATTTATTAAGAATTTATAATCTTATCCCCAAGCTAAAATAACTCCATCTCCTCCTTCCAAATTGGGAAAAGAGGGGGAGTACTATTACCATCATCTTCTTATCCTCCATTAAAATATCCATACAAACACACCCAATGGAGATTCCACCGAAAGATGAATCTTTACACAAAGAAACCCAAAAATGTATGTCAAATAACATGATTTCTAACTGTTTGGTAGTGTTACCACTCACTGTTCCACAGTTTATTCACAACCCAGTTGTGTCTCATTCATCAAGTGTGTCAAAACAGCCTAATATGACAATCAAGAACTTAAAGATTCAATCTTTAGTGGAAGAAACAACAACCCATGTGGTTGATTGTTTGCAGAGGTCTATTGTGTCTACTGCTGATAAATGTAGTAAGTTTTTTGAGGTTATTGCTTGTCAGAACCCCTTTTTTGGTAAAGTGGTGTCTCTCTCCAATGAGTTTCAAAATTTCTGCCAGGTACCCTCCAGCTAGTTTTTGTGTGCTAAATTGCTAATTGTGTGGGTGAGAGAGAGAGTGAGAGAAGGAGAGGGGGGAGAGAGTTAAAGAGGAGGGGAGGGAGGGAGGGGAGGGAGGGTGGGGGGAGGGAGGGAGAGGGAGGGAGGGAGGGAGGGAGGGAGGGAGGGGGGAGAGAGAGAGGGGGGGTGGGGTCTTTAATTGCCTTGTTTATGCATAAATATCAAGTTGACTTATTAAAATGTACTAAATTACTGATATTTATGTGCAATGGTACTGATCTTATTAAAGTTGGGATCTTATTACTTGTAGGGATAGCTGTTGTTACTCCCTAATTTGATTGGTGTGTTGTGACAATTATCCTAGAATAAGATACTTGGTTTACGTTTAACGGTTATGCTGTTGAAATGTGTAGTTATTGTTTCTGTTTGGCTCGAACATGTTAGAAAAACTGAAGTGTTTTGTATTCTAAGGCTAGCTTTGATCTAGTGGATAGAAACATTGATTAGTTAGAATAACAATAAGGGAGAATAATTCTTATCAACGCCTTGTATCCACCAAATTATGGTGCTTATTTTTTTTTCTTTGACCAGTCTATGGTTATAAATGTATTCTATTTGTGTATTTGTAGAATAGGAAATGAGGAACGACGACGAAGAGAGATGTTAGTTTAGTAAAACGTGTGCAGCATATGCATGTGGTTAGTGCTGAGATACGTTGCTGATGTTTAATTCAATTTTAAAAGATTGTTGATGGCAGTTTAAATCATCAGTTTAAAAACAAATACTTATAAAGGTAAATCTGTCTGGAGGGGGCTTCTAAGACTTTAAATTTAGCAACCTATCTATTACTAGTACATTGCATCTGTGGGTTGTGTTTAAAGTCTTGATGTTTGCTTACCTTTGTCGTCACATTATTTTTTCTTCCGAATGCATTTGAGTAGTTGAGCTTTGCAAGGAACTAACTTTCTATTCACAATTATGACATGAAATTTTGTTTTCAACGTATTTTTCAGATTCATCGCAGAAACTACAGTAGTTTGAAAACTCTGCCCAATCACAATTTTGCAGCCATTTTGCCTGGAGATTCAGTAGCTGGACTTGTGGCAGCTAATGGAATTCTTAATTTTTTGAACATTTATAATACTCTTCTAGTTTGCAGGCTCGTTCTTACCTGGTTCCCAAATTCTCCTCCTGTCATAGTAAATCCTCTCAGGTATTCCTATGAAAAGTTAATTTTACATGACTCCTCACCCTAAAGTATCTGTGTTTGACACTCAGACAATACTGTCAATGTTCGAATACTTAATTAAGGCTCTGTTTGGGATTGCTGTTAAAACTTGTTGTGCTGTTAGAAAAAGTGCTGCTGAAAAAAGTGTTGTTGTAAAAATCAGATGACTGTTTGGTAATTTTTTTGATACGTATATATTTTGATGCAAAAAATTAAAAATAATGATGTTTTTGGTAAGGTTTGATGGTGAAATCAACATTTGTTTCCCGTAACAGCTGAAAAACAGTTTTTTCTAAAAGCATGGCGGGACTAACTTTTTCTAACAGCAGCTTTTAGGCTAAAAACACTTTTCCGAAAAGCAGCTTTTATATTTTACCAAACAGTTTTTTAACTGTTTTTCAGCTTTTCGCTGCTGTTGCTGTCTGCAACAGCAATACCAAACACACCCTAAGTTATACATTTGTTTAAGTTGAGGACTATCTGCGCCAAGCTCTTCTATATTTATGGTCGTGTAGTTGTATACCTAGTTCTAACAATAGCCTCTAACTGGTCTTGTGATTGATAAGCTGTCATTGACTCATTTTACTAACTAATTTTTAATGATGAGAGCTAGGACAATCTGAACATAGGTTTGATACCCCGGAAAATCTGTTGTGAGAAATGAATAATGCTGGATGAGTTTGCAAGTTGTATTCAAAAGCTTTTGATTTGCTGTATTATTAGACCTTCAAATATATATCCTCTTCTAAAACTAGAATATAATATTTAATTTTAACTATTTTGACTCTGAAATGCACACTCCACAACAAAGCACTTACAAGGCTTTATCTCTAAAATCCATCTGGTTTTGTCATTTCAGATTTTTGATTCATCCTATAAATAAAAGAATGGCTAATGCCCCTGGTCATACATATATTTTTTAAAAGACTATTTATATAAAAAAATAATTTGCATGATCAGCTATCCGTTCCTGGTTCCACACAATGCCTACTTGCAAAAAATTATATATTTCTACAATATCTCCGCGATGATTTGGTTGACAAACTTATGGCCTATGGGCTTCATCAGCTATATCAGTCTTGGTTTTGCACAATGCCTACTTTCAAACGTGTCTATCTTTCAGCGCTTTTTGCGTGTTGATAGTAAATTATAGGAAATGTGCATGTTCTTAATGTCCAATACTTCTTATTCAGTACTTTATGCGACCCGTACCTGAACGTATTCCGAGGACTTATCCCACCACTAGGAGGGACTTTGGATCTTTCACCTATCCTTGCATTTCTTGTTTTAAATGCATTCACAAGTGCTGCTACTGCACTTCCTGCCGAACTCCCATCTGAAGGAGCATCCCGAGGACTTTCATCGTCTCGATCAGAATTGTTTCATCTTACAACATCCCAAAAGAAATGGATGAGAAGGTTTGCTGCAAAAAACACAAAGAGCTCCAGCAATGATCTCTAAGACACCTAACTATGGCAACTACATATTTTTCTCTCTCTTTTGTATTGCAGCTTAACCCTGCTATCCACTTTGTATACAACTATTTTGTAATTCTTTGAATTTCTGAGATATAGGTATGCATCAGGACCTAAACACCCCAAATATAGTAGCTTCTTTAATACCTTATGTTTTAGGTTCGGTTGATGTCTTTTGAACCTTTCTGAAGGCAGATTCTTATATTATAAGTATTTCTACACCTAGCAAAAAAAATATTATAAATCTCTCCTCTCAAGGATGGACTCAATATATACATATCTGCATGTCTTGCGAGAGTCTACTTTCGAGTGAGATATATATATTAAAAATAGAAATCAACTTCATGTTACTGCAGAGGAAAAGTAAATTCACTGGCCTAATGTGAACACACTTTTCTATGTGTAATCCAACAATGAATTGTCTCAGAAAATCAGGTAAATGCTACTGCTACCAGCATCAGATTCTGTATTAAAATGCATGGTTAACCGGCATCAACTACATAAAGTCTTGTCAAAAGAAAAATGATACATTATACTTCTCTCTTTTCTGCTCCCTTGCTCGAATCCACTCAATCTAGTGACAAAAACTTCAAAAACAAGCTGCTGTACTCACATTCCTCAGAATATAATCTTTGTTACTTTCTCTACGAACGACTTGTGGCACAACATCAGTTGATCAAAAGTAATACTAACTGGACTCAAGTTTCTAACACTCCGGAAAGTTCAAGTTTCGAAAATAATTGTCCTAATGGAGTATGAAGGAGGAGCTACACGTTGGAGGCACAGGCGTTCGTCGTCAGAGAAACTACTACTTCTAAGTCTGACATTTCTTGCCATAATTTCACCACTGATCATCGACAGAAGAGAGGAACCCGAGCCAGAGCCAGAGGAGGAACCTATCGACTTTTCTTCTTTTGGTCCTGTTTTGCTGGTGGTTCTGATCATTGCAGTGGCCATATCATGTTACTTGGACAAAAGCTTAACCAGGTTTGATCCTTACTGGATATACAGGGTTGGTGGTTCTTCCAGTGGGATCGTCATAGTCCTCGTATTTCTTGCTTTGGTCTTAAAATGTAAAGCTTCTCCTATGAACTTGCAGTGAGTTGGTGTCTGTCATGCAATATGTTTACCTTTTAGACTTGTCATACATCTCAGTCACATTATCATGTAAGCATGATCTTGAATGAAAACCTGCAGTTTTGCACAAAACTGACGCATGAAATGTTGTGAATTGCTAAACCATAAGAGGTTTAATTCTGTATAGGGTACACATTATATCTATTGCCCTCATACAACATACCTGAAGATCAGATACAAAAATCTTTCTATGACTTAACTTTCTTAGCTTACCTCTAACTCATAGGTAAAAAAATATGTAACAATACAGATCCTACTGTCTCATCAACTGAGGGTGCAAATTTGTAATTACATCCTCATTCAATCCGACGACTCATTTGCTAATTGAGTTCTCTTCGGCTTGGGACTCAATCGTCTGGCAAGATTGCTATTCCAACATATGGCAGAGGAAGTCTCTCGACATGACTTCAGGCCATTAATGGAGAAAGGGACTAGAGTCAGGAGGTGTAATTCCAGCCTCTTTGTTTCCCTTTCTATTCTTTTTTGTCAATCGAGTTCCTTTCGGTTTCAAAGCAAGGATGCTAAGAAGTTCGAACAGAGAATTAAAGTGTCCGAAAACCCCACAATATGAATTTTTGTTGGCAGCCAAGGAACTTCAACCAAAACAGTTCAAGGCACAGAAATTTTATTTGCCATATATAGTTATAGTATAATATGGCATTATCAGCCTATTAAAGTAAAAACATTAAAATAAAACAAAAATATAAACTATCAAGGGGATGTTCATTAAAGTTGGAACAGACAATTTATGTATCATATATATAGTTATAACTGAATATGGCATTATCAGCCTGTAAAAGTAAAATTTTCTAACTTCTAAGAGGTGTTTACTATGGTTAGCAAGATATGAAGATGCTAGAATCGAAAACAAAATATGTTTACTATTGATCTACTAAAGGTGTGAATGAGGCGATTCTGCATGCTATGTCGCTTTTGGATGAGCTATAAAAACCACTTCAAATATCTCCGTGGTCCAAGTTTTCAGATCTACAAGGAATTGGCAGAGGTGAGTATCGCAAATAGACTTCTTGGGTATTAAGCGTGCCCACATGTTCAAGTAAAGAAGTCATGTTCAGCCCAATAATTTTCACCAGCGAATTTGAGTGGCCATCCAGAAATACATTTGTAATCTGTTAAAACCAGAAAGTTATAAATTTGAGATGCATTTAATCTAATGTGATGATAGAAGTGTAAATTATGAAGAAAATTAAAAAAAAACAGCAAAACGGAATAATGCAGATATATGTTGACATAATTATTAGTTTTGGAAACATGGAACTTTAACATAGCGCAACTCTCTTCAGTCTCGATTCAGAAAGATGAAGGGCAAGATTACTTTTGAAGAGAAAAGCAGGGATGGGAATGACAAGTTTTACAATTCAGAGTTCATTCTCTTTGTCATCTGTAAAAGATAGTAAAAATGTAAAAAAATGGACAGAATAATAAGATTTCCGCTAAATTACTTTATTTTTATATCAAAATTACTATCCGAATGGATACTTAACTTATGCTTAAATCATTTTTTTCATCCACATCTTAAAAAACATTTTGTCAACATGGAAATGGAAGGTAAAATCTGACCTCGTAATAGGGAATCATAGCAATTATAAATTATATCATTTGCTACTAGAATTGTTGATGCATCTAAGTGATTCTCACATGAACCTACGAAATAAACTAAGATGGGAAGATCACACACAAAGATCTTAACTTATTTACTCTTAGTTGACATGTGTCACTATAATAAATTCCAACTTTAGTAAAAAAAAATAAGTTTTCTAATGCAGGATGCCTCGAAGTAGATGGAGGATGCACGATTACTTCTAAACATATGGTGCTATGCCAGAATTGGTTAATACAAACACTTATCAAGTACAAAGCTTCTCAACTTCATTTGAAATCTATATAACTTGAAGACAACTTAAAGTAGGTAAATCAATAAATAACATTGGTAGTAAATAAGGATACCTGTGTACATCCAAATACTTTGAGCAGTTTCAGTGACCAGCAGCTATCCACAATCAATCCCAGTGCCTCGTCTGTTACTTTCCGACACCATGAGAGATCCAAACTCAACAGATTTTGTGAGAATTTGGCAAGTGACAGAGCAGTTAAGGAGCCAACCTGACATGAAAGGCTAACACATGAGATCTAGCAGACGTTGTAAATAATCAGGTATTTCAGGTTGCATCACAGGAAACAGGATTAGTCAAAATTTTACAGTTAATATCTGGGACAACAATTCAAGAAATGTTCACATCTGTAGCTAATTAAGAAAGATGGAATTTTCGTATATTGCAGAGCCATATTTTCCTGACCCGTTAAATATCTTGATTAAAGTTGCATAGTCCGCACCGCATAATATATTCCTTCCTTGCTGATGTTTGTAAGCTTTTATTCTATTGAGGGTCACTATGAACCTATTAACGTACTTCTGGATTATGATAAATATGGAAACCAGAGGTCAGGGACTTTTTCCTCCATGTGGATTCAAGAAATATGGACTCCACAACTAATTTACACTTGTGCCAGTAAACCAAATCCTTGCTTTGTAACTATCTACAGTCAACAAGAAGCTTCGCAAAATAAGTTGATTTCAGATTCTCATCATGATGGGCAACCCGAGAGGCGAGCATTCATATATTTGGATACCAATCCAAAAATTTTAGTGTTTGTATTTACATTTTGAGTACACAAACACAAAATTACACTTCCAAATTTAGTTTAGTGTTTGTATTTAAATGATATGAAAATATACGACACAAATAGTTATTAAAATAAATAAATAATTTATTATGTATATATATACACCACACAGGCACAAACACACAAATTAGTATATTATAAGAACGTATTTTATATACTATTTAATGTTAATAATAAAACACTAATAGAAAGAAAAATAATGTCATTAACAGATAAATGTAAGTTAATTAATTGTTAATAACTTAATATGAAAATTAATAAAATATCAATTAATGTTTTATCTTTCATGTACTTTGCATTTCACTTTGTTATGTGAACACAAAAAGTTCGTGTACATTCCTTTTCATTTTTTCGTGTCATGTTCGTGTTTTAGTTTTTAATACACGAACAAAATGTCGAGTTCGTGCATGGGTTCAAATAAACGAAACATGAAAGTACAAGACGAAAGTTATAGGTCTATGAATATCCAAATATGTGAAACTGAATTTCTAAACACCTAACGGAATTATATTTGGTTGGAATCCAAACCACATTATTTATTTTAGTTTGGATAAAGAAAATCCGACTAACCCAACTTTGATACATAAATAAATTTAAATAAAGGGAGAAGCATATAACTCAAATTTCAAAGGCTAAATTAGATATCCTAATTAAAACCCAAACTTGAAATCTAGTGAAATCTAGTGAAGAAGTTGAAGTTCTTATAATCGCACATGATAATTATTTGAAGGTAGGATGCAAGGAGGGAACAACTATTGTGCAAATTTAGTAACGACCAATGAAACAGAAGATATGCATGACATAAGGGTTACATACTAATCCAAATTAAAAACATAAAATATACATTTAACGAGTATGCAATCTGGGTAAACAAATACTTCTAAATATGAAATATCTTAAACTTGTTAAAACCATATATCCTGGAGTTTGTGTGTATATATATATATGAGTTGGGTTCAGTGAAGACCAATATTATTTGGAGACCCTAGAGACCTGTATAACTGCCCTTAGATTTTGTAAAATTGTGCGGTTAGAGATGAATGCAAAGTGAGAGACAGATTAATACTAATAAACCTAAATATAATGTAACATGTATATAAATATTATATGAAAAATATATTAAAAAAATTGAGTGCTGAAGTTTATAAATAGAGTGTAGTAGTTTAAATTATAAAGTGCAGTACATTTAAATCTAAATAAAAAAAATAATGTAACAAGATTACAAATAATTTTATAAAGAACTGTAGTACATGAAATTATAAAGTGTAGTAATTTTAAATCTAAATAAAAAATATAATGCAACTTGCAGAATCAAATATTATGTGAAAAATATATTAGAAAAAATAGAGTGCATACATATTGTAGATTTTTTATAAACAAAATGTGGTACTTTAAAATCTAAATAAAAAATATAATTTAACATGCAAAACACATATTATCTAAAAAATATATTCAAAAATAAAGTTGTAGTGCATAACTTAGCCTAATAAAAATTAGAGCGTAATATATTTGATGTGGAGTAAATGACAAAAAAAGTATTTATGAATAAATAAATATTTAGTACTTTTAAACCTAAATAAAAAATATAATGCAACTTGCATAATAAGGATGTCCTGCACTTGGAAAAGATTGTCCTCCATTTAAATATCATGCATCCTCCTATGCATCCTCCCAAGCATTGGGTTGTATAATATATTTGCATAAACTCGAATACTTAAAGCAACTTGTACTAGCAACTACAAACTACAGATTATAAGTTTTCATTTGTTTAATGCTGAATAGAATAGAGTGCATCACACGTGTACTAAATGATCATTATAATTTTTTATTAATTTTTCAAAAACTAATAATATTTATTATACATATTTAAGTAGAGAATAAATTGAGTCACTAATATCTTAAAGAATTTTTTTATAAAAAAATTGCACTTTAATTCTTAATTTTATTTTACATCAAACTTAGTTAGTGAATGAAAGTTATATTAACGTACTACAATATTATTAAAAAAAATTGTGAGCAATTTCGATTTTAATTTTCTAGTTTTTCATTTAATTAATGATATAATAATGTAAACTAAGTAATAAAAATAACAAAATTTATATTAGAAACATCAATAAATTTATATTAGAAAATAGAACACAACGAAAGAAAATTTCAATTATTTTTAAATTCAAATAAAATTTATTCATCCAAATTTCTATGTTATAGGAAATGTGATAAACTGATTAATACATGTGAACTATATTAACAACTTTATATCAGTTATGAATGGCCTGACGTATATAACTGATTTTATAATACTTATACTTATAATTAAGCAGGACTAAACTACCCCTCAACCCATGTGATAAATAAAAGAAAGCAAAACAATAACAACCATAACAACCATAGAATTAAAAAAAATAGATGGTCAGGATTAGGTCTCCAAGTCTCCAACTAAAATCAGGTCTCCACTGAACTTTTCTCATATATATATATATATCATGGGCTACTCCAATAGAAACCACTTTTAGAATAGAAACTAGAAACCAAATAATATATTTTTTTAAAATTACTTCGAAATATAACACATATGGTATGCAAATCGATCGTTGAGAGATGGAGAAAAATACATTGAAATCGGGTTTCAAAAAAAACTTACGGTTTGACGGGAAAAATCAAATTAAAAATGGAAGAGAAAAGCTGAAATTGTGTGGGGAAGGCAGTAAGGGTGCAGATTAGTTGGGTGTGGTGCCTTTAGGGGGACCATTAGATTAAATTGATCTAGTGGCTTAGACTGGTTTCTAGTTTTCATTTTAAATTTGGTTTGTATTTGATCATCTCCATATATATATATATATATATATATTATGTATATATATTGGTTAAGTTCTATGGAGTCCTTATATTTTGTGGAGTCCTGTAGTCCATGTACGTTCTGCAATTAAAATATTACTAGCCTATAACCCGTGCGATGCACGGGCTAATTATAACATAATATTATTATTTATTTAAAATATTTTTTGTAAAAAATAAAAAATTAAAATAGCTAATTAAATAAAATATAATAACTATGTATTATTGAAATTAATGATACTTATATTTTTTATATTATACTTTTGACGGATTCAAATTTGGATATTTAAAATATTAAAATTTAGAATATTGTTCATATTGAAAATAACAATTCTCATATATTTATTTTAAAATGTAATAATACCATCACATATCAATACTAAATTATTAAAATCGAAAGATATTAAAAATGTGATATTAATTATAAATATTAGTGTACAAACCATAAATTCAATTTTTTTTTACTTCGAAAACATCCATTTTTTAGTTATCGGTGTTTCTTAAACATAAAGAATTCTATTTCAACATAAGGAATCCTATTTCATGTTGGCCTATGTAAGACCGTAAGAGAATGCAAGTTTGTGTTTTTTTCAATTTCATGTATTTTTAATTTGATTTTTAAATATAGTATTTGTGTTCATCTAATGTGTATTAATTATTAAGAATTAATTGATTATGTCCGACTTGGAGAGAATTATAATTTGAATTAATTTTAGAAGAGTCAAAGATACATGTTTTTTTCTTATTCTTAATGTTAATAATGTTTTTGAAAGTTGTGTTAATTATTTTTTAGGAAGGTATTAACTAAACAACCAATCATAACCTATTACGCTTAAAATAGCCTATTACGCTTAAAATAGCATATAACCTATGCGATGGATGGTTTAATTTTAATATTTATTATATTATTATTATTATATTTACTTTTTATTATAAAAGGTAAATTATGAAAAAAAATAAATAAGTTTTTGAAATTTATGATATTAATTTTAATATAAATTATTTAATCTTATTTTTTTCAAATTTAATTATTAATTTTGCGATCCAAATATGTTTTTGATATAAATGGCCAATGGAGTAGGTTTTTAGTAGTGAGTCCTGTGACAATGCCGTGCAAGTGTGCTCATTTTTTAAATTTATTATATATATATTTTTAGTCCGCAGGATGAATGAAAAGTGTTTTTGTTGAGAGAGACATACATTGCGTCAGCCTACTCTGTAGCGTAGAATTTTATTTTTATTTTTTAATGAAAAATGATAAGTGTTAGCCTATTTTTTGGAAAGTGTTGACCAATCAACCAAAAAAATAGTGTTTTGCCTATAATAGTATAGTATGGATAGATAGATTAATATTATTATTTTTTAAAAAAAAATTTAAAAAAAAAATCTTGATTTATTAATTATATTATTATATTATAATTTGAATTACTAAAATTAATTTTGAAAGTGTTTGGTTTCCTACAAAAGAGGTAAGAAAGAAGTTGAGTGTAATTAGATATTAAGTTAGGATAAAATTCATGGATTTTATAATAATATTAGATACTTGATTTATTTTTTTAATAAAATTATATTTGTTTAAGCTTTATTTTGGAAGGTGGTAGCATTTTTTTTAGGAAGATGTTAACCAACCGACCAAACGAAACTATATTTCGCTTATAATAGTATAGTATAAAAGTAAAATATTGCAGAACATATTATTTTGCGAATTATCTTGCATAAACATCACTATTTTTATGAAAACTTTGCAAAACGTATACAGTTTACGAGTAGAAAATTGCAAAACATATTATTCCTCAAAACATGCTAAGTTTGCATAACATACATGTTTATAAGATTTTCATTTGAAAAACTGATGTTTGTATAACATGATTTATAAAATAATATTTTCTGCAATATTTTACGTAATATTTTCATTGCACAACGTATGTGGACTGCAGGACTCCAAAAAAACGACTCCATTAAACTTTATTCTATATATATATATCACCCTTTGATGCATACTTAATTAACAACTCATATTTATTCATTTTACTGCAATACATCAACACAATATTTTCTTTGTTTATTAAAGAATACACTGTTTTCAGCATAATATCGTATTTTTGTTTAAATTTACATTCCATTGTTTGTAATATAAATTACTTTTTAGTGATCATTCTAATAAAAACATTTATATAAAAAAATTGCAAATAATGTAATTAATACCAAAATATAATAATATACCATGTATAACGTATAAATTGCGCATTGCGCTTATCCTCTAGGAAGGCTTTGTGCTTTTTCACGCATTGCGTGTTTAATAACACTATCCCTACCAATAGGTTTCCATTTATACTACCAAATAATCATTCTTATATTTTGTTGTCTCCTTTTCCCGAAGACTTTACAATCTCTTAACTTCGGTTTTTTTTGAAAAGTTTTTCTTTTAATATTTGTAAGAGAAAAAATTGTTATTAATAAAGAATTTAAATTACTAATCCAATATATTTGATTCACGTAACATAAAGTCAAGTGGTTTCATGTAAAACAATGTTTCTTTATATGTACTAATCACACTTAGTATATACATTTATAGACCAAGAAGCATATTCTTATACTACTTCAATAATCTATATAAAAATCAATTTCCAAATCCATATGTACCTAGATTTTAAATATTTTCATTTACCTTCCATGACAAAAAATATAAAAAAAACTGCACCAACCATCCTTCACAAAATCTCAGTTTCAATCAAAACTAGAATACGTAATTAGTTCACTCTTTTATGTTTCTATAAAAGGGTATGTGTTTAACTCAACCGCTTATGTAGTTTCTTTGGCGTACATATAAACTAGTTGTAAATACTAGTCCTCCGTGGTATGTCAGTGTTGTTTTTAAAAGAATATGTGATTTTGAACATGCTAAACTCTTTTTGTAGCATTCATAAATTCTTACATTAGTTCCTAATTCTTTAGATTCTTACTGTGGTATTTATATAAGTAAATAATTAATGATTCAAATCTCCTCGACTTTATAGGTGTAACCAAATCAAGCTGTGTTTAAAGTTATGCCTGTTCAATAGAAATTGTTTCTTGTGATAGAGTTCCAGTGCTAAAGTGAGTATCAATAAGACTATATTCTGTTGAACATAACTAAATAAGTGAGTTTTGGTGGATAGAAATTGATAAACTGATAATGTATGCATTATTTACCATTCTTATATTCAATTAGTAGTTACTAAGAATATATGATACCCAATATATATTAACAATTATTTCTTTTAAATAAATTTCAACATAAAGATGACTTGAACAGAATGAGTTGTAACAAATCCGAAGTGCCGAATATTATGTATAACTTTTGTACCATTTCTTAGTGAATCAGAATTTGTATTACAGTTTATTTGCTGTTATCTTAATGCAATTAATATTTTAACATATCCAAGTATTTCAACAAATTTCGGAGGAGATAATTGCATAGAAGAAAGGTCAACGAGTTTAAGAATTTTAATATACACAAGCATTTGACAAACATTAGTTTAAATATATCCCGAAACTAGTAAAATAGAAACTCGTGTTCATAGCAGCGAAGAAAGCACTGAAGTAGTAGTACCATTTCGAGCCACCTCTGTATATGATGCAGTAGCAAACACAAAACATATTTCACACATCTTTTTCAACAATTCAGAAAAATATATATAGTAATTCTTAGTTTTGTACTAAAACATACCTGTCTAACATGATTCAGAGAGAGTTCCTCTAAAGACCTTCCTGCTATCTCAATGAAATCAGCAATAGCTTCATCACTGTCATGCATTAATGAATCATCAGATTGCAGATATATAAAGAGAAGCGACATTGTATTATTATGGAGATGCATCATATAATCTTTCAATCATATATATAAACTTGCAAAATTATTGATTTTTCAAATTTTGCATCGTACAAAACCTCTATATATGAGCACTTTAATAATTGTTGCAATTTTATAAGTTTTGTAACTACAAGCCACCTATAATTTACTAAGATAGAACAGGATTTTGTGATATAAATATTAATGGTACCATTTGTATTAAAGCAGATTTTTTATCAGGTCCAACAGACATAATGATGAAGGACAATAGTTAAGAAGTTACACAGTGTTTCCCAACCAAGAAGAATAAAAAAAATACTCTGTAATGGATAGTAGCAAACCATAAAAAGAGAGAAATTTTCAGTAGACAATAAATGATTCCATTAAGATCAGCTTACGCTACTTGTGGGAAGGGGGTGTTACCATACTTAAATGGAGAATAAACTTACCTAGCTTGGAAAACAATACAACTAAAGAATAACGTGAAATACCTATACAATCGTAATACTAATTATAATCTAAAATTACTTTACTGAATCACCACAATTCCTAAAAATTAAATCTGTTCTTATCAGTTCAAATATAAAACCTAATAACAGATATGATAAATGACCTTGTCTCATTTTGTTTGCTTTTACCATCATAAAGAGCTTATCATTGTATACTTTAATCAACTTATTCGAACATAAAAAATATGTGAAAAAACAAGAAACCGTGAGTAATAAGAATATAAACCTGAATTTATTGCGACCAAGTTTGAGGATTCGAATTGATTTACAACCATCGGCAAGATAAGATAATCCTACATCAGTTAAGTTGTGCAGGTTAACAATGTTAAGGGTACGTAAGTCTGAACAATTTTGACCAATGATCTTGAAAGAAGAGTCAGTCAACCTCCTGCATCACAGTGAGATACAAAAATTACAGTGCTGAAGGAAGCATATTGTAGCTCCTTTAAAATGAAGTCAATAAACTTACTCGCAATCTGCCAGATCAAGATCCTTTATATTTCTTCCACATGCAGTGAGTATATCACTTATAACTCTGTCACATAAATTTGGAATCCCTGCTACTGATAAAACTTCCAAATGTTTAAACTTCTTGACTGCTGATGCCATATCTCTAGCATCTATTCTGCAGCAATTATCTATGAAGAGCTCCCTCAAACTGTTTCCTAGAGCATCAGCTATATAATTGATGCCAACGTGGGTGAGGAGGGAACACTCGCCCAAATTTATTGAACAAAGTGCAGGTGCCAACTTAACAATGACTTTTAAGGCCTCGTCTGATAAACGACATGCACCCCTCAGGGATATGATACCTAAACCAGGCAAGCTACTTCTAGACCGCATTAAAATTTCAGCTATTGTGTCATCACAGACGCATTGCCCGCCAAGGTCAAACTGGAAAACCTACAAAACAAAAGGCCAGTCAAATCTTATTACTAACAATAAAAACTAATTAAGACAAAAATTAGGTACTATAGCTTTTACATGCAATTAGTAAAACAAGGCGGTACAGAAAACAATTTTTTTTTTTTGAAAATTATAGCAGAACCTAGAACTATGTCATGTCAGTAGAAAAACTTGATTACCAAATACTGTAATCTACCCTGATTGATAGAATAAGATTTAGTTCAATAGCTATAGGCAAACCAAAAATTCTATGACACGCGAACCGCACAAGTTGCAGGCAACTAGGCACATGTTACCAAGAAAACTTGTTTGACATTGTTTTTGCAGAAAGCTGTGGTAGAAAATGTCAACTTTGTAGTTAGGGCATCTCCAATGGTGCCTTAAAAATCAGCTTTATCTTCATATATGAAGTTAAAGTGTATAAATTTCTCTCCAACGAGACTTATCTCTATCTTCGTTTATAAAGCATTACACTGTTTGCCTTCAAATTTGAAGTCATACTGTACAGATAAAGATATTAGTTTTTTAACCAACTCCCTCACAGCTTATCTCTCTGTACCTCTGTCTAATTTTATATCAGTGTGTATGTATTGTTTTGTAGGAGGAATATTAATGATTGAAGTAAAAGTTAGAGACATGGTTGGAGACGAAACTGTAATATAAAGTGAAAATGATGAAAAATGAAGATAAATCAACTTTAAAATAGAGAAACAATTGGAGATGGCCTTAAGTGATTAATTAATTAGACATACAATGCATCTTATAGGTCATACACGAAAATAAAAGTTGTTAATTTAAAGCTGCACATGTAACTCTAGAATTAGACTTCATTTTCTTCTGGCTAAAATACCAAAATAATTAAACAGTTGTTCATACCTTCAAATTTTTTGGGCCAAAGCTCCTAAAAGACATTTTAAATTGATGTTCTGTAATCCAGGAAGCATCTTTTATGCGTATCTCTTCTGGAGAATCTTTTATGAAGAGATCCAAAACCCTAATATTAATTTTCCTGGAATCACAAAGCAAATTACTTAGTCTTTGCTTCAGTAAGCAAGGCACTCCTTCAAGTGACACAATCATATCAGCATTATTAGCAAGGACATTCAAAGAAAGATCCAGCAGTGAAGGGACAAAACGCTTTGCAACATTATTTTCACGATTTTCAGAAGGTTTCCATTTTATCAAAGGTTGATCACTCCGCCTTGATTTTTGCTCTCTGTGCATGTTCTCATTCTCTGAAGACCCTCTCTGCCCGTCCTCTTCTAAAGGACGTGCAAATCGACGATGAACACGTTTCCTATCTTCAATTTCTCTCTGCCTTAGCTCCTCGGCAATCCTTGTCAACTCTTCCCCCCTTTGTTTTATCTCTCTTAGATTTTGTTCTATTATCAAATCCAATTCTCTGGATTGCTGTTCCAATTCAATATGTTGCTGCGAATTGAAACGGTCTAAATCTCCAAGACCAACTTCATTCTGCTGAAAAATTTCAGGTAGCTGCATATCAAATTCTGGAAAAGGATCCATCAGATGCTCCAAAGAATAAAACAAATCGAAATCCGTTGAATCTCCACCAAGTGGCATCCAAGGCTGTACATCAATCTCCTTCCCCTTCTCCTCTCTAGTGCATCTGCCAATACCATCCATACTTCCACTGGCAGCTTGATTGAACTCATTATTTTTCTTAAAATAAAGATCAAGACCTTCAATACTATTAAAACTGGACTCAGTCTCAATTAATTTCCCCTTTCCTTTATAATCTCTCCCTACAACTTGCTCTTCCTCTTCATCTGACGAAATGTTAAAAACTTCTACACATTCCCTGTCAATGACTCTGACACTCTCTCCGCCACCTACAGAACTTCCTACTAATTTTGCCCCACCAGAAACCGAAAGATTAAGATCAAAACTCATCTCTTTCTTCCCTTCGATATCACAAAATCTCTCCCCCGCCTTCTCCAATCCCATCACACCATCAACCTTAATCCTTCCCATCTCGAAATCACCAGAAAACAGATTCTCAACCTCATTCCCCTCTTCAACCACTCCTTTACCAGCTCTCAATCCCCCATCATTTATATCAACCACTCCAACTCTCCTCTTCCCACAAACCCCACCATCAAAATCACCCCCAATTTCATCAATACCCCTCTTCCTCCCACTCAAATCACACAAATTCGGAGTCTCAAAATCCAGTTTTCCACAAACCCCTTCATTAAAATCCAAACCTTCACAAATCCCACTGAAATCACCTCCAATTTCATCAACCCCCTTCTTTTTTCCACTCAAACTATCCAAATTTGAAGCATTAAAATCCGATATAGAATCCATAAATTTACGAAATTTGCCATCTATAGCACCCCAAATTTCATCAATCCCCTTCTCTATTCTTCCACAAACCCCACCATCCAAATCACCCTCAGTTTCATTAACCCCCTTCTCTTTCCCACGCAAACTACCTGAACCCGAAGCATCAAAATCCAATCTTCCACAAACCCCACCATCCAAATCACCCCCAGTTTCATCAACCCCCCTCTTTTCCCCACTCACACTACCCAAATTCAAAGCATCAAAATCCAATCTTTCACAAACCCCACCATCAAAACCACCCCCAGTTTCATCAACGTCCCTCTTCTCCCCACTCACACTACCAAAATTCAAAGCATCAAAATCCAATCTTTCCCGAACCCCGCCTTCAAAATCTAATCTTTCCCCCACCCCACCATCAAAATCCAATCTTTCTAGAAACCCACCATCAAAATCCAATCTTTCTCGAAACCCACCATCAAAATCCAATCTTTCACCAAACCCACCATCAAAACCCGATCTTTCTCCACCCCCACCATCAAAATCCAATTTTTTCCTCACCCCACCATCCAAATCACCCCCCTTCTTTCCCCCACCCAAATTAAAATCATCCATTTTCCCCAATTCACAAACCCTAAAAGACTAAATCTTTAACAAGAAAACCCCAATTGCTCCCTCTCACAATTCCAAAAAAAATCAAATCTTGATAAATTTTTGTATTTTCTCACACTCACAGACCCAAAAAGATGAAATCTTGATATAAATTCTTGAACTTGCTCACACACATAATACCCAAAAGCCCAAATCGTCAAGAAAGTAATAGAAGATTCAAGAAATATTAAAAATATAAAGAGCAAGTAATATTCAAGAAAGTACAAAATAAAGATTTTGTAAGTATATAAGAGTAGTAGTAGTAAGAGTAGAAGTATAAATGTAGAATAGAGACAAAGACGATATGAATATGAAACCGTCATTGACGTCGTCGAGATGAGTTGGATATGATATATCGTGAAAGTAGCAAAGAAACTTACCAACTGTTGTGTTGTGTGTGTATTTTATATTTTAGAGAGAGAGAGAGAGAGAGAGATTTGTTAGTAAAGAGAGTTTTTGGATGGAAGAAAGGAAAGCTTGTCTTTCTTCCCGCGAAAATGTTGAAAGTATTGATTTTTGTGTTAATATTAAACTAAATTAACTCAATATTAATTTAATTTAATTTAATTTCTTAATCAATTAATAAAATATTTTGGGAAAAATGAATGAACGATAAGATTTCGTTATGGTTGTAAAAATCGGAAAGCGAATTAATCCGTTTGTTCAGTTTTCGGTGCATTAGGAATTAATAAAAATTATCGGAACTGAGATAATTTTTTTAATATTTAATAATATTAAATATATTGATTTTATCTATAATAAATCAAAAATTACTAATTACATTAAATTGGATTTTAAGGATTAAATTGATCAAATATTTTTCAGAATTAATTGAAATTTTTTAAAAATTATATTGAAATATTGGGAGGGGATTAATAAATGGTTTTAAATATAGTATGAGTAGTTGGAATGTGAATGTCCCATTGTTTATGGGTACTAATTAAGCACATAAGATGCATGAAGAGCATGGAGCACATCAAGAGTGATAGACCAAAACCGAACTCTTGCTTTTTTGCATGAGTGGGGTCTATTTTATGATGGATAAAATTTTAATATTGTATTAACAAGTTTGATTTAGATGTATACATATGGCATACTATCAAATTTCTAAATTCGCTTATTCCTTAAATTTTCGGTTCTTGATTCGATACTCTTCCAATAACTATTATAAAAGATATTATTAAAAAGATGAATGCAGAGCATGTACCAAATAAAAATTACAGCACTGTAAAAAATTGTAGTAAATAAATTTGAGCCTTTAGCTACTTGAATCCCACACTGGTAGCAAATTCAAACACGGTATGAATTACAGAAAAGGATGAGGAAAGCTTGATGATGTTTTTGCCATAACGGAGTAATAAAAAAGCATATTTTTTATGGGCATCTTTGATTTGTTGGAGTAGAATAACTAATTATTATATTAAAAAGGTGAGAAAAGTTCTTGAGTAACAAAGTCTCTGTAAAGACTAAAAAGGCATTGATATATATATGAAGAAGCTGGCATTGCAACTTGGCAGTGCTTTTGGTTCTTTTTTGTTAGTATTTTGGCATCCATTTAGAGCTCCGGATTCTTGGTACACGATTGTTGTAACATATTTTTTTACGTTTATTATCCGCGGAAATAAATAAAAAAAAACATATTTTAGGTACAATTTCTGAATCTGAACAAGGAGCACTTTATAGTATTGATTCCCAATTTCCAGCAAATTCAAGTTCTATGTTTTCTACTTCAAATGTATGCAACCTTTTGTTTGCTAAGTGAAATGTTTGCAACATCTGGTTGAATAGCTGCAACTTTTCTGTAGACTACATGATTCCAACAAACCAATGAACATAACAAAATACATAAGGAAATTTTACAAGTACAACATTGCCAAGGAGCCCTAAAATTAAGCAGGGAGAATCCAACTTTGCAAGGAAAGGTCACACCTAAAAAGCACAACTCATAGCAACTAAAGCTCCGATAAATATTGGCCAGAAACGAGGACGTTGAAACATGCTATTGCCTCCACCGCAATCATCCTTGGTACCGCTATAACATCCTGGTCTAGTTGACTTAGCCACACCTCCTTCAAAAGTGAAGCTGCTGTTGGATTTGCCATTGCTGAACAAGACACACCAAAAATATGGACCTCCACCATCTGCCCCACTAACACCTGCACCCACCTCAGTGTGGTTACTGTTGTGGACTATTTCCAAGGCCTTGTCATTTGTCACTAGGATGTCTGAGAATGCTTGCTTAGGCTGGATATATTTTGATTGGCATCCGAGTAAACGTCCGGTGAAAGGGGCCAGTGATGAGGCCTCAACACCACAGTTGGGCGCAAACTCTTCAGGAATTTCAGAGTCAGGAGGCTTCTTGGCGTTTTTCCCTCCCACAGCACCACAATCTCCTTCGTATGCTTTTATGAACTGCAGGGCTATGCATGCCAGGCCAGGATTGTTGAAGAGTGCTGATGATCCTTTCTGGGAAGTTCTATTGCTGTTAATCTCTGCGACTAGCTCATCAGCGGGGTTATCTGTTACTCTTGCTGTGACTTCATAATAGAGGAAAACTTCAAATTAGATGTGAGCATTTGTATAAGGAGTGAACGAGTAGTCAGTTTTGGCCTTTACAAAATTGACAAAAGAGCACATAGGTTGTAGAGGCATCAACATATCTTAAATTAGTAGATGAAAATGTTTGATGCAGAGATAGAGGCATGATCTTGCAACTCACCATAGGTACAAGACTAAAATGCCACCAATGTCACAACTCTCTAACATAGTAAGAGA